>NC_134532.1:58080920-58450669 GCF_050624435.1 Tenrec ecaudatus
TAGAGAGTCCAAGTGGCCTTTAGGGAATCTAGATAGTCCAAGTGCCCACTAGGGAACCTACATAGTCCAATTGCCCGCTCTGGAACATACATAGTCCAAGTGCCCGCCAGTTAACCTAGATAGTCCAAGTGCCCGCTAGGTAACCTATATAGTCCAAATGCCCGCTAGGGAACCCACATAGTCCAAGCGCCCGCTAGTTAACCTAGATAGTCCAAGTGCCCGCTTGTTAACCTAGATAGTCCAATTGCCCCTAGGTAACCTAGATAGTCCAACAGCCCGGTAGGTAACCTACATACTCCAAGTACCCGCTAGGTAACGTAGATAGTTCAAGTGCCAGCTAGGTAACCTAGATAGTCCAAGTGCCCGCTAGGTAACCTACAATCTCTAAGTGCCCGCTAAGGAATCTATATAGGCCAAATGCCCGCTAGGGAGCCTACATAATCCAAATGCCCGCTAGGTAACCTAGATAGTCCAAGTGCCCGCTAGGTAACCTCCATAGTCCAAATGCCCTCGAGTTAACCCACATAGTCCAAGTACCCGCTAGGGAATTTACATAATCCAAGGGCCCGCTAGGGAACCTACATAGTCCAAGTGCCCGTGTGTTAACCTAGATAGTCCATGTGCCCGCTAGGTAACCTAGATAGTCCAACAGCCCGCTAGGTAACCTACATACTCCAAGAACCTGCTAGGCTACGTAGATAGTCCAAATGCCCGCTAGGTAACCTACAAAGTCTAAGTGCCCGCTAGGTTATCTATATAGTCCAAATGCCCGCTAGGGAACCTACATAGTCCAAGTGCCCGCTAGGTAACCTAGATAGTCCAAGTGCCCTCTAGTTAACCTAGATCGTCCAAGTGCCCGCTAGTTATCCTACATAGTCCAAGAGCCCTTTAGTTAACCTACATAGTCCAAGGTCCGCTAGTTAACCTAGATAGTCCAAGTGCTCGCTAGTTAACCTACATAGTACAAGGGCCCGCTACTTGACCTAGATAGCCCAAGTGCCCACAAGTTAACCTAGATATGTCAAGTGCCTGGTAGGTAACCAAAGTAGTCCAAATGTCCAATACGGATCCTACATAGTCCAAGTGCCCGTTAGTTAACCTACATAGTCCAAGTGCCCGTTCGTCTACCTGGATAGTCCAAGTGCCCGCTAGGTAACCTAGACTGTCCAAGTGTCCGCTAGGTTACCTACATAGTCCATGTGCCCGTTCGTTAACCTAGATAGTCCAAGTGCCCGCTAGGAAACCTACATACTCCAAGGGCCCACTTGGTAACATAAATAGTCCAAGTGCCCGCTAGATAACCTACATAGTCCAAGTGCCTACTAGGTAAACTACATAGTCCAAGTGCCCGTTCGTTAAACTACATAGTCCAAGTGCCCGCTAGTTAACGTAGATTGCCCATGTGCCATCTAGGGAACTACATAGTCCAAGGACCCACTAGTTAACCTAGACAGTCCAAGTACCCTATAGGGAACCTACATAGTTCAAGTGCCTGCTAGGGAACCTACATAGTCCAAGTGCTCGCTAGGCAACCTACATAGTCCAAGTGCCCGTTAGTTAACCTAGATAGTCAAATTGCCTGCTAGGTAACCTAAATAGTCCAAGTGCCCGCTAGGGAACCTAGATAGTCAAATTGCCTGCTAGGTAACCTAAATAGTCCAAGTGCCCGCTAGGGAACCTAGATAGTCCAATTGCCCTTTAGCTAACCTAGATAGTCGAAGTGTCCGCTAGTTAACCTACATATTCCAAGTGCCCGTTCATTAACCTAGATAGTCCAAGTGCCCGCTAGGTAACCTAGACATTCCAAGTGCCTTGTAGTTAACCTACGTAGTCCAAGTGCCCGCTAGGTAACCTACATAGTCCAAGTGCCCACTAGGTAACCTAAATAATCCAAATGCCTGCTAGGGAAACTACATAGTTCAAGTGCCCGCTAGTTAACCTAGATAGTCCAAGTGCCCGCTAGTAAACCTAGATAGTCAAAGGGCCCGCTAGTTTACCTAGATAGTCCAAGTGCCCGCTAGTTAACCTAAATCGTCCAAGTGTCCGCTAGGTAACCAACATAGTCCAAGTGCCGGCTAGGTAACCTAGATAGTCCAAGTGCCTGATGAATAACCTACATAGTCCAAGTGTCCGTTCGTTAACCTAGATAGTCCAAGTGCCCATTGGGTAACCTGCATAGTCCAAGTGCCCGCTTGGTAACCTGGATAGTCCAAGTGCCCGCTAGTTAACCTAGGTAGTCCAAGTGCCTTCTAGGGAACCTACATAGTCCACGTGACTGCTAGGGAACCTACATAGTCCAAGTGCCCGTTAGGGAACCTACATAATCCAAGTGCCCGCTAGGTAACCTACATAGTCCAAACACCAGCAAGGAAACCTACATAGTCTAAATGCCCGCTAGGCAACCTACATAATCCATGTGCCCGCTCTGGAACATACATAGTCCAAGTGCCCGTTAGCTAACCTAGATAGTCCAAGGGCCCGCTAGTTGACCTACATAGTCCAAGTGCCAGCTAGGTAACCTAGATAGTACATGTGCCCGCTAGGGAACCTAGATAGTCCAAGTGCCTGTTAGCTAACCTAGATATTTAAGTGGCGGCTTGGTAACCTACATACTCCAAGTGCCCGTTCGTTAACCTAGATAATCCAAGTGCCCGCTAGGTAACCTAGACAGTCCAAGTGCCCGCTAGGTAACCTACATAGTCCAAATGCCCGCTAGTTAACCTACATAGTCCAAGTGCCCGTTAGGTAACCTAGATAGTCCAAATGCCCGCTAGGGAACTCACATAGTCCAAGTGCCCGCTAGGGAAATTACATAGTCCAAGGGCCGCTAGGGAACCTACATAGTCCAAGTGCCCGTTAGTTAACCTAGATAGTCCAAGTGCCCGCTAGGTAACCTAGATAGTCCAACAGCCCGGTAGGTAACCTACATATTCCAAGTACCCGCTAGGTAACGTAGATAGTTCAAGTGCCAGTTAGGTAACCTAGATAGTCCAAGTGCCCGCTAGGTAACCTAAAACCTCTAAGTGCCCGCTAAGGAATCTATATAGTCCAAATGCCCGCTAGGGAGCCTACATAATCCAAATGCCCGCTAGGTAACCTAGATAGTCCTTGTGCCTGCTAGGTAACCTACATAGTCCAAATGCCCTCTAGTTAACCCACATAGTCCAAGTGCCCGCTAGGGAACTTACATAGTCCAAGGGCCCGCTAGGGAACCTACATAGTCCAAGTGCCCATGTGTTAACCTAGATAGTCCATGTGCCCGCTAGGTAACCTAGATAGTCCAACAGCCCGCTAGGTAACCTATATACTCCAAGAACCTGCTAGGCTACGTAGATAGTTCAAGTGCCTGCTAGGTAACCTAGATAGTCCAAGTGCCCGCTAGGTAACCTACAAAGTCTACGTGCCCACTAGGTTATCTATATAGTCCAAATGCCCGCTAGGGAACCTACATAGTCCTAGCGCCTGCTAGTTAACCTAGATAGTCCAAATGCCCGCTAGTTAACCTAGATAGTCCATGTGCCCGCTAGTTAACCAGAATCATCAAAGTGCCCTCTAGTTAACTTACATAGTCCAAAAGCCTGCTAGTTAACCTACATAGACCAAGGGGCCGCTAGTTAACCTATATTGTCCAAGTGCCCGCTAGTTAACCTACAGTGTCCATGTTCCCGCTAGGTAACCTAGACAGTCCAAGTGACCACTAGGTTACCTACATAGTCAAAGTGCCCGTTCGTTAACCTACATAGTGCAAGTGCCCATTCGTTAACCTACATAGTCCAAGTGCCCGCTAGGTAACATAGATACCCCAAGTGCCCGCTAGGGAACATACATAGTCCAAGTGCCCACTAGGTAACCTAGACAGTCCAATTGCCCGCTAGTTAACCTAGACAGTCCAAATACCCGATAGGGAACCTACATAGTCCAAGTCCCCGCTAGGGAACCTACATAGTCCAAGTGCTCGCTAGGCAACCTACATAGTCCAATTGCCCGTTAGTTAACCTAGATTGTCCAAGTACCCGCTAGGTAACCTAGATAGTCCAACAGCACAGTAGGTAACCTACATACTCAAAGTACCCGCTAGGTAACGTAGATAGTTCAAGTGCCAGCTAGGTAACCTAGATAGTCCAAGTGCTCGCTAGGTACCCTACAAAGTCTAAGTGCCCGCTAAGGAATCTATATAGTCCAAATGCCCGCTAGGGAGCCTACATAATCCAAATGCCCGCTAGGTAACCTAGATAGTCCAAGTGCCCGCTAGGTAACCTACATAGTCCAAATGCCCTCTAGTTAACGCACATAGTCCAAGAGCCCGGTAGGGAACTTACATAGTCCAAGTGCCTGTTAGTTAACCTAGATAGTCCAACAGCCCGCTAGGTAACCTACATATTCCAAGAACCCGCTAGGCTACGTAGATAGTTCAAGTGCCAGCTAGGTAACCTAGATAGTCCAAGTGCCCGCTAGGTAACCTACAAAATCTAAGTGCCCGCTAGGTTATCTATATAGTCCAAATGCCGCTAGGCAACCTACACAGTCCAAGTGCCCGCTAGGTTACCTAGATAGACCAAGTGCCCTCTAGTTAACCTAGATCGTCCAAGTGCCCGCTAGTTAACCTACATAGCCCAAGGGCCCGTTAGTTAACCTACATAGTTCAAGGTCCGCTAGTTAACCTAGATAGTCCAAGTGCTCGCTAGTTAACCTACATAGTACAAGGGCCCGCTAGTTGACCTAGATAGTCCAAGTGCCCGCAAGATAACCTAGATAGGTCAAGTGCCCGCTAGGTAACCAAAGTAGTCCAAATGTCCGATAGGGATCCTACATAGTCCAAGTGCCCGCTGGGTAACCTACATAGTCCAAGTGCCCGTTCGTTAACCTAGATACTCCAAGTGCCCGCTAGGTAACCTAGACTGTCCAAGTGCCCGCTAGGTTACCTACATAGTCCAAGTGCCCGTTCGTTAACCTAGATAGTCCAAGTGCCCGCTAGGAAACCTACATAGTCCAAGGGCCCACTAGGTAACATAGATAGTCAAAGTGCCCGTTAGGTAACCTAGATAGTCAAAGTGCCCGCTAGGTAACTTACATTGTCCAAGTTCCCGCTAGGTAACCTAGATAGTCCAAGTGCCCTTTACCTAACCTAGATAGTCCAAGTGCCCATTACCTAACCTAGATAGTCCAAGTGCCCACTAAGCAACCTACATAGTACAAGGGCCCCCTAGTTGAGCTAGATAGTCCAAGTGCCCGCTAGTTAACCTAGATAGTCCAAGTGCCCGCTAGGTAACCAAAGTAGTCCAAGTGCCCGCTAGGTAACCTACAAAGTCTAAGTGCCCGCTAAGGAATCTATATAGTCCAAATGCCCGCTAGGGAGCCTACATAATCCAAATGCCCGCTAGGTAACCTAGATAGTCCAAGGGCCCGCTAGATAATCTACATAGTCCTAGTGCCCCCTAGTTAACCTACATTCTCCAAGTGCCCGATAAGGAACCTACATAGTCCAAGTGCCCGCTAGGTAAACTACATAGTCCAAATGCCCTCTAGTTAACGCACATAGTCCAAGTGCCCGTTAGGGAACTTACATAATCCAAGTGCCCGCTAGGAAACCTACATAGTCCAAGGGCCCGCTAGGTAACATAGATAGTCAAAGTGCCCTTTAGGTAACCTAGATAATCCAACAGCCCGCTAGGTAACCTACATACTCCAAGAACCCGCTAGGCTACGTAGATATTTCAAGTGCCAGCTAGGTAACCTAGATAGTCCAAGTGCCCGCTAGGTAACCTACAAAGTCTAAGTGCCCGCTAGGTTATCTATATAGTCCAAATGCCCGCCTGGGAACCTACATAGTCCAAGTGCCCGCTAGGTAACCTAGATAGTCCAAGTGCCCTCTAGTTAACCTAGATCGTCCAAGTGCCCGCTAGTTAACCTACATAGTCCAAGGGCCAGCTAGTTAACCAACATAGTCCAAGGTCCGCTAGTTAACCTAGATAGTCCAAGTGCCCGCTAGGAAACCTACATAGTCTAAGGGCCCACTAGGTAACCTAGACTGTGCAAGTGCCCGCTAGGTTACCTACATAGTCCTAGTGCCCCCTAGTTAACCTACATTCTCCAAGTGCCCGTTAGGTAACCTAGATAGTCCAAGTGCCCGCTAGCTAACTTACATTGTCCAAGTGCCCGCTAGGTTACCTACATAGTCCAAGTGCCCGTTCGTTAACCTAGATAGTCCAAGTGCCCGCTAGGAAACCTACATAGTCCAAGGGCCCACAAGGTAACCTAGATATTCCAAGTGCCCGCTAGGTAACCTAGAGTCCAAGTGCTCGCTATTTAACCTACATAGTCCAAGTGCCCGTTCGTTAACCTAGATAGTCCAAGTGCCCGCTAGGAAACCTACATAGTCCAAGGGCCCACAAGGTAACCTAGATATTCCAAGTGCCCGCTAGGTAACCTAGAGTCCAAGTGCTCGCTATTTAACCTACACAGTCCAAGTGCCCACTGTGTAATCTAGATAGTCAAAGGGCCCGTTAGGTAACGTAGATAGTCCAAGTGCCCGCTAGGTAACTAACATTGTCCAAGTTCCCGCTAGGTAACCTAGATAGTCCAAGTGCCCGTTACCTAACATAGATAGTCCAAGTGCCCGCTAGGTAACCTAGATAGTGCAAGTGCCCGCTAGTTAACCTAGATAATTCAAGTACCCGCTAGGTAACCTAGATCGTCCAAGGGCCCCCTAGTGGGCCGACATAATCCAAGTGTCCGTTCGGTAACCTAGATACTCCAAGGGCCCGCTAGGCAACCTACATAGTCCAAGTGCCCGTTCGTTAACCTAGATAATCCAAGTGCTCGCTAGGTAACCTAGACAGTCCAAGTTCCCGCTAGTTAATCTACATAGTCCATGTGCCCGATAGAGAACCTACATAATCCAAGTGCCCGCTAGGCAACCTACATAGTCCAAGTGCCCGTTAGTTAACCTAGATAGTCCAAGTGCCCGCTAGGTAACCTACAAAGTCTAAGTGCCTGCTAGGTTATCTACATAGTCCAAATGCCCGCTAGGGAACCTACATAGTACAAGTGCCCGCTAGTTAACCTAGATCGTCCAAGTGCCTGCTAGTTAACATACATAGTCCAAGGGCCCGCTAGTTAACCTACATAGTCCAAGGTCCACTAGTTAACCTAGATTTTCCAAGTGCTCGCTAGTTAACCTACATAGTACCAGGGCCCGCTAGTTGACCTAGATAGTCCAAGTTCCCGCTAGTTAACCTAGATAGTCCAAGTGCCCGCTAGGTAACCTAAGTAGTCCAAATGTCCGATAGGGATCCTACATAGTCCAAGTGCCCGCTAGGTACCCTACATAGTCCAAGTGCCCGTTCGTTAACCTAGGTAGTCCAGGTGCCCGCTAGGTAACCTAGACTGTCCAAGTGCCCGCTAGGTGTTACCTACATAATCCAATGACCGTTCGTTAACCTAGATAGTCCAAGTGCCCGCTAGGAAACCTACATAGTCCAAGGGCCTGCTAGGTAACCTAGATAGTCCAAGTGCCCGCTAGGTAACCTAGAATCCAAGTGCTCGCTAGTTAACCTACATAGTCCAAGTGCCCGCTAGGTAACCTAGTTAGTCAAAGTCCCCGCTAGGTAACCTAGACAGTCCAAGTGGCCGCTATGTTACCTGCATATTCCAAGTGCCCGTTCGTTAACCTAGATAGTCCAAGTGCCCGCTAGGAAACCTACATAGTCCAAGGGCCTGCTAGGTAACCTAGATAGTCCAAGTGCCCGCTAGGTAACCTAGAATCCAAGTGCTCGCTAGTTAACCTACATAGTCCAAGTGCCCGCTATGTAACCTAGTTAGTCAAAGTCCCCGCTAGGTAACCTAGACAGTCCAAGTGGCCGCTATGTTACCTGCATATTCCAAGTGCCCGTTCGTTAACCTAGATAGTCCAAGGGCCCGCTAGGTAACATAGATAGTCCAAGTGCCCGCTAGGTAACCTAGAGTCCAAGTGCTCGCTAGTTAACCTACATAGTCCAAGTGCCCCCTATGTAACCTAGATAGTCAAAGTGCCCGTTAGGTAACCTAGATAGTCCAAGTGCCCGCTAGGTAACTTACATTGTCCAAGTTCCCGCTAGGTAACCTAGATAGTCCAAGTGCCCGTTCGTTAACCTAGATAGTCCAAGTGCCTGCTAGGTAACCTAAACTGTCCAAGTACCCGCAAGGTTACCTACATAGTCCAAGGGCCCACAAGTTAACCTAGATAGTCCAAGTGCCCGCTAGGTAACCTACAAACTCTAAGTGCCCGCTAAGAAATCTATATAGTCCAAATGCCCGCTATGGAGCCTACATAATCCAAATGCCCGCTAGGTAACCTAGATACTTCAAGGGCCCGCTAGGTAACCTACATAGTCCTAGTGCCCCCTAGTTAACCTACATTCTCCAAGTGCCCGATAAGGAACCTACATAGTCCAAGTGCCCGCTAGGTAACCTACATAGTCCAAATGCTCTCTAGTTAACCCACATAGTCCAAGTGCCCGCTAGGGAACTTACATAGTCCAAGGGCCCGCTAGGGAACCTACATAGTCCATGTGCCCGTTAGTTAACCTAGATAGTCCAAGTGACCGCTAGGTAACCTAGATAGTCCAACAGCCCTCTAGGTAACCTACATACTCCAAGAACCCGCTAGGCAACGTAGATAGTTCAAGTGCCAGCTAGGTAACCTAGATAGTCCAAGTGCCCGCTAGGTAACCTACAAAGTCTAAGTGCCCGCTAGGTTATCTATATAGTCCAAATGCCCGCCAGGGAACCTACATAGTCCAAGTGCCCACAAGGTAACCTAGATAGTCCAAGTGCCCTCTAGTTAACCTAGATCGTCCAAGTGCCCGCTAGTTAACCTACATAGTCCAAGGGCCCGCAAGTTAACCCACATAGTCCAAGGTCCGCTAGTTAACCTAGATAGTCCAAGTGCCCGCTAGGTAACCAAAGTAGTCCAAATGTCCGATGGGGATCCTACATAGTCCAAGTGCCTGCTAGGTAACCTATATAGTCCAAGTGCCCGTTCGTTAACCTAGATAGTCCAAGTGCCTGCTAGGTAACCTAAACTGTCCAAGTGCCCGCAAGGTTACCTACATAGTCCAAGGGCCCACAAGTTAACCTAGATAGTCCAAGTGTCCTCTAGTTAACCTACATAGACCAAGTGCCCGCTAGTTATCCTATATACAAAGTGCCCGCTACATAACCTAGATAGTCCAAGGGCACGCTAGTTAACCTACATAATACAAGTGCCCGCTAAGCAACCTAGATAGTCCAAGTGCCCGGTAAGGAACCTACATATTCCAAGTGCACGCTAATTAACCTAGATAGTCCAATTGCCCGCTAGTTAACCTAGATAGTCCAAGTGCCTGCTAGGTAACCTACATAGTGCTAGTGTCCGCTAGTTAACCTACATATTCCAAGTGCCCTCTAGTTAACATAGATAATCCAAGTGCCCGCTAGGGAACGTACATAGTCCAAGTGCCCACTAGGTAACCGAGATAGTGCAAGTGCCCGGTAGTTAACCTAGATAGTTCAATTACCCACTAGGTAACCTAGATCGTCCAAGGGCCCCCTAGTTAGCCTACATAGTCCAACTGCCCGCTTGGTAACCTAAATAGTCCAAGTGCCCGTTCGGTAACTAGATAGTCCAAGTGCACTTTAGGGAACCTAGATAGTCCAAGGGCCCGCTAGTAAACCTACATAGTGCAAGTGTCCGCTAGTTAACCTACATATTCCAAGTGCCCGCTAGTTAACCTACATAATCTAAGTGCCCGTTAGCTAACCTAGATAGTCCAAGGGCCCGCTTGTTGACCTACATAGTCCAAGTGCCAGCTATGTAACCCAGATAGTACAAGTGCCTGCTAGGGAACCTAGATAGTCCAAGTGCCTGTTAGCTAACCTAGATAGTCCAAGTGGCGGCTAGGTAACCTACATAGTCCAAGTGCCCGTTCGTTAACCTAGATAATCCAAGTGCCCGCTAGGTAACCTAGACAGTCCAAGTGCCCGCTAGTTAACCTACATAGTACAAGTGCCTGCTAGGTAACCTACATAGTGCAAATGTCCGCTAGTTAACCTACATATTCCAAGTGCCCGCTAGTTAACATAGATAGTCCAAGTGCCCGCTAGGGAACGTACATAGTCCATATCCCCGCTAGGTAATTTAGATAGTGCAAGTGCCCGCTAGTTAACCTAGATAGTTCTAGTACCCGCTAGGTAACCTAGATCGTCCAAGGGCCCCCTAGTTTGCCTACATAGTCCTAGTGCCCGCGAGGTAACCTAGATAGTCCAAGTGCCCTTTAGGGAACCTAGATAGTCCAAGGGCCCGCTAGTTATCCTTCATAGTCCAGGGGCCCGCTAGTTAACCTACATAGAGCAAGTGTCCGCTAGTTATCCTATATATTCCAAGTGCCCCCTAGTTAACCTACATAATCTAAGTTCCCGTTAGCTAACCTAGGTAGTCCAAGGGCCCATTACTTGACCTACATAGTCCAAGTGCCACCTAGGTAACCTAGATAGTACAAGTGCCCCCTAGCTAACCTAAATAGTCCAAGTGGCGGCTAGGTAACCTACATAGTCCAAGTGCCCATTCGTTAACCTAGATAATCCAAGTGCCCGCTAGGTAACGTAGACAGTTCAAGTGCCCTCTAGTTAACCTACATAATCCAAGTGCCCGATAGGGAACCTACATAATCCAAGTGCCCGCTAGGGAACCTATATAGTCCAAGTGCCCGCTAGGCAACCTACATAGTCCAAGTGCCCGTTAGTTAACCTAGATAGTCAAAGTGCCTGCTAGGTAACCTAGATAGTCCAAGAGCCCGCTAGGTAACCTACATAGTCCAAGTTCCCGCTTGGTACCCTAAATAGTCCAAATGCCCGCTAGGGAAACTACATAGTCCAAGTGCACGCTAGTTAACCTAGATAGTCCAAGTGCCTGCTAGTAAACCTACATAATCCATGGGCCCGCCTGTTAACCTACATATTGCAAGGGCCCGCTAGTTAACCTAGATCGTGCAAGTGTCCGCTAGTTAACCTACATATTCCAAGTGCCCGCTAGTTAACCTAGATAGTCCAAGTGCATGCTAGGGATCCTTCATAATCCAACTGCCTGCTAGGTAACCTAGATAGTCAAAGTGCCCGCTAGTTAACGTAGATAGTCCTCCTGCCCGTTAGTTAACCTAGACAGTCCAAGTGCCCACTAGGGGACGTACATAGTCCAAGTTCCCGCTAGGTAACCTAGATAATCCAAGTGCGCGCTAGGGTATGTACATAGTCCAAGTGCCTGCTAGGAAACCTAGATAGTCCAAGAGCCCGCTAGTTAACCTACATAGTCCAAGGGCCCGCTAGTTAACCTACATAGTCCAAGGTCTGCTAGTTAACCTAGATAGTCAAAGTGCCCGCTAGGTAACCTGGACAGTCCATGTGCCCGTTAGGTAACCTAGATAGTCCAAGTGCCCGCTAGGTAACCTAAATAGTGAAAGTGCCCGTTAGGTAACCTAGATAGTCCAAGTGCCTGCTAGGTAACCTACATTTTCCAAGTTCCCGCTAGGTAACCTAGATAGTCCAAGTGCCCGTTACCTAACCTAGATAGTCCAAGTGCCCGCTAGGCAACATACATAGTCCAAGTGCCCGTTCGTTAACCTAGAAGTCCAAGTGCCCGCTATGTAACCTAGACAGTCCAAGTGCCCGTTCGTTAACCTAGATAGTCCAAGTGCCCGCTAGGGAACCTATATAGTCCAAGTGCTATCTAGGTAACCTAGATAGTCCAAGGGCCCGCTACTTAACCTACATAGTCCAAGGGCTCGCTTGTTAACTTTGATAGTCCAAGTGCCAGTTAGTTAACCTAGATCATCCAAGTGCCCACTAGTTAACCTAGATCGTCCATATGACCTCTAGTTAACCTACATATTCCAAGTCCCCGCTAGGTAACCTATATAGTGCAAGTGTCTGCTAGGTAACCTACATAGTCCAAGTGCCCGCTAGTTAACCAGGATCATCAAAGTACCCTGTAGTTAACTTACATAGTCCAAAGGTCTGCTAGTTAACCTGCATAGACCAAGGGCCCGCTAGTTTACCTAGATAGTCCAAGTGCCTGTTAGGTAACCTACATTGTCCAAGTTCCCGCTAGGTAACCTAGATAGTCCAAGTGCCCGTTACCTAACCTAGATAGTCCAAGTGCCCGCTAGGCAACATACATAGTCCAAGTACCCATTCGTTAACCTAGAAGTCCAAGTGCCCGCTATGTAACCTAGACAGTCCAAGTGCCCGTTCGTTAACCTAGATAGACCAAGTGCCCGGAGGGAACCTATATAGTCCAAGTGCTATCTAGGTAACCTAGATAGTCCAAGGGCCCGCTAGTTAACCTACATAGTCCAAGGGCTCGCTTGTTAACTTTGATAGTCCAAGTGCCAGTTAGTTAACCTAGATCATCCAAGTGCCCGCTAGTTAACCTAGATCGTCCAAATGTCCTCTAGTTAACCTACATAGTCCAAGTCCCCGCTAGGTAACCTATATAGTGCAAGTGTCTGCTAGGTAACCTACATAGTCCAAATGCCCGCTAGTTAACCAGGATCATCAAAGTACCCTCTAGTTAACTTACATAATCCAAAGGTCTGCTAGTTAACCTACATAGTCCAATTTCCCGCTAGTTAACCTAGACAGTCCAAGTGCCCGCTATGTAAACAAAGTAGTCCAAATGTCCGATAGGGATCTTACATAATCCAAGTGCCCGCTAGGTAACCAAGATAGTCCAAGTGCCCGTTCGTTAACCTACATAGTCCAAGTGCCCGCTAGGTAACGGAGATAGCCCAAGTGCCCGCTAGGTAACCTACATTGTACAAGTGTCCGCTAGTTAACCTACGTAGTCTAAGGGACCCCTAGTTAACCTAGATAGTCCAAGTACCCGTGAGTTAACCTAGATCATCCAATTGTCCGCTAGTTAACCTACATAGTCCAAGTGCCCTTTAGGGAAGCTAGATAGTCCAAGTGCCCGCTAGGGAACCTATATAGTCCAATTGTCCGCTCTGGAACATACATAGTCCAAGTGCCTGTTAGTTAACCTAGATAATCCAAGTGCCCGCTTGTTAACCTACATAGTCCAAGTACCCGCTAGGTAACCTACATAATCCAAGTGCCCACTAGGTAACTTATATAGTCCAAATGCCCGCTAGGGAACCTACATAGTCCAAGTGCCCGCTAGTTAACCTAGATAGTCCAAGTGGCCGCTAGTGAACGTACATAGTCCAAGTGCCCGCTAGGTAACCTAGATAGTCAAAGTGCCAGCTAGTTCACCTACATAGTCCATGGGCCCGCTAGTTAACCTAGATAATCCAAGTGCCCGCTAGGTCACCTAGATAGTCCAGTGCCCGATAGGGAACCAACATAGTCCAAGTGCCCGCTAAGGGACGTTCATAGTACAAGTGCCTGCTAGGGAACCTACATAGTCCAAGTGACCGTTAGGGAACCTAGATAGTCCAAGTGCACGCTAGGGAACCTGCATCATCCAAGTGCCCGCTAGTTAACCTAGATAGTCCAAATGCCCGCTAGTTAACCTAGATCATCCAAGTGCCCGTTACGTAACCTAGATAGTCCAAGTGCCCGCTAGGTTACCTACATAGTCCAAGTTCCCGCTAGGTAACCTAGATAGTCCAACTGCCCGTTACCTAACCTAGATCGTCCAAGTGCCCGCTAGGCAACCTACATAGTCCAAGTGCCCGTTCGTTAACCTAGAAGTCCATGTGCCCGCTAAGTAACCTAGACAGTCCATGTGCCCGCTAGGTTACCTGCATAGTCCATGTGCCCGTTAGGTAACCTAGATAGTCCAAGTGTCCGCTAGGTAACCTACATAGTCTAAGTGCCCGCTAGGTAACCCAGATAGTCCATGTTCCTCTTAGCTTCCCTAGATAGTCCAAGTGCCCACTAGGTAACCTACATAGTCCAAGGGTCCGATTGTTAACCTAGTTCGTCCAAGTGTCCGCTAGTCAACCTACATAGTCCAACTGCCCGCTAGGTAACCAAGATAGTCAAAGTGGCCGCTAGGTAACCTACATAGTGCAAGTTCCCACTAGGTAACCTAGATAGTCCAAGTGTCCGTTAACTAACCTAGATAGTCCAAGTGCACGCTAGGTAACCTACATAGTCCTAGTGCCCGCTAGTTAACCAACATTGTTCAAGTGCCGGATACGGAACCCTCATAGTCCAAGTGCCCGTTAGGTAACCGACATAGTCCAAATGCCCGCTAGTAACCTACATAGTCCAAGTGCCTGATAGGGAACCTACATAATCCAAGTGCCCGCTAGGGAACTTACATAGTCCAAGTGCCCGTTAGTTAACCTAGATAGTCCAAGTGCCCGCTAGTTAAGCTAGATAGTCCAAGTACCCGCTAGGTAACGTAGATAGTTCAAGTGCACGCTAGGTAACCTAGATAGTCCACGTGCCCGCTAGTTAACCTACAAAGTACAAGTGTCCTCTAGATAATCTATATAGTACAAATGCCCGCTAGGGCACCTACATAATCCAAATACCCGCTAATTAACCTACATAGTTCAAGTGCCCGTTAGCTAACCTAGATCGTCTAAGGGCCCACTAGTTAACCTACATAGTTCAAGTGCCCGCTAGCTAACCTAGATAATCCAAGTGCCCGCTAGTTAAGCGATATCATCCAAGTGCCAGCTAGTTAACCTAGTACGTCCAAGTGCCCGCTACTTAACCTACATAGTCTAAGTGCCCGCTAGGTAACCTAGATAGTCCAAGTGCCCGCTAGGTAACCTACATAGTCGAAGGGCCCGCTAGGTAACCTAGATAGTTCAAGTTCCTGTTAGCTAACCTAGATAGTCCAAGTGCCCGCTAGGTAACCTACATAGTCCAAGGGCCCGCTCGTTAACCTAGTTCGTCCAAGTGTCCGCTAGTTAACCTAGATAGTCCAAGTGCCCGCTAGTTAACCTACATAGTCCAAGTGCCCGCTAGGTAACCTACAGAGTCCTAGCGCCCACTAATTAACCTACATTGTCCAAGTGCCCTATAGGGAACCTACATATTCCAAGTGCGCACTAGGTAATCTACATAGTCCAAATGCCCGCCAGGGAACCTATGTAGTCCAAATGCCCGTTAGGTATCCTAGATAATCAAAATGCCCGCTAGGGTACCCACATAGTCCAAGTGCCCACTAGGGAACCTACATCGTCAAAGTGCCCACTAGGGAACCTGCATCGTCCAAGTGCCCGCTAGTTAACCTAGATAGTACAAGTTCCTGTTAGCTAACCTACATAGTCCAAGTGCCCGTTCGTTAACCTACATAGTCCAAGTGCCCGTTAGCTAATATAGATAGTCCATGTGCCCGCTAGGTAACCTACATAGTCCAAGTGCCCGCAAGGTAACCTACATAGTCCAAGTGCCCGCTAGGTAACCTAGATATTCCAAGTTCCTGTTAACTAACCTATATAGTCCAAGTGCCCGCTAGGTAACCTACATAGTACAAGTGCCCGATAGTTAACCTAGATAGTCCCATGGCCCGTTAGGTAACCTAGATAGTCCAATTGCCTGTTAGGTAAACTAGATAGTCCAATTGCCCGCTAGGTAACCTAGACAGTCCAAGTTCCCGCTAGGTTACCTACATAGTCCAAGTGACCGCTAGTACCTGATAGTCCAAGTGCCTGCTAGTTAACCTACATAGTCCAAGGGCCAGCTAGGTAACCTAGATTGTCCAAGTGCCCGCTAGTAAACCTAGGTCTTCCAAGTGTCTGCTAGTTAATCTAAATAGTCCAAGTGCCCTCTAGGTAACTTAGATAGTCCAAGTACCCTTAGGTAACCTAGATAGTCCAAGGGCCCGCTAGTTAACCTACATAGTCCAAGTGCCCGCTAGGGAACATACATAGTCCATGTGCCCGCTAGTTAACATAGATAGTCCAAGTGCCCGCTAGGAAACATACATAGTCCAAGAGCCTGCTAGGTAACCTAGATTGTCCAAGTGCCTGCTAGTTAACCTACATAGTCCAAGTGCCCGCTAGGTAAACTACATAGTCCTAGCCCCCGCTGGTTAACCTACATTGTCCAAGTGCCCGCTAGGGTACCCACATAGTCCAAGTGCTCGTTAGGTAACCTAGATAGTCCAAATGCCCGCTAGGGTACCCACATAGTCCAAGTGCCCCCTAGGTAACCTACATAGTCCAATTGCCCGTTTGCTAACCTAGATCGTCAAAGGCCCCTAGTTAACCTAGATAGTCATTGGGCCCGCTAGTTAACCTAGATAGTCAAAGTGCCCGCTTGTTAACCTACATAGTCCAAGGGCCAGCTAGGTAACCTACATAGTCCTAGTGCCCGCTAGTTAACCTACATTGTCCAAGTTCATGATAGGGAACCTACATAGTCCTAGCGCCCGCTAGTTAACCTACATTGTCCAAGTGCCTGCTAGGGTACCCACATAGTCCAAGTGCCCGTTAGGTAACCTAGATAGTCCAAATGCCCGCTAGGGAACCCACATAGTCGAGGTGCCCGCTAGGGAACTTACATAGTCAAAGGGCCTGCTAGGGAACATACATAGTCCAAGTGCCCGCTAGGGAACCTACATAGTCCTAGTGCCTGCTAGGGAACCTACATAGTCCAAGTGCCCTTTAGGGAACCTATATAGTCCAAGTGCTCGCTAGGGAACTTAGATAGTCCAAGTGCCCGATAGGTAACCTAGATAGTCCAAGTGCCCACTAGGTAACATACAAGTCCAAGTGCCCGCTAGGTAATCTATATAGTCCAAATGCCCACTAGGGCACCTACATAATCAAAGTGCACGCTAATTAACCTACATAGTCCAAGTGCCCGTTAGCTAACCTAGATAATCCAAGGGCCAACTAGTTAACCTACATGGTTCAAGTGCCTGCTAGGTAACCTAGCTAATCCAAGTGCCCGCTAGTTAACCTATATAGTCCAAGTGCCCGCTAGTTAACCTAGATGGTCCAAGTGCCCGCTAGTTAACCTACATAGTCCAAGTGTCCTCTAGTTAACCTACATAGTCCACGTGCCCTCTAGTTAACCTACATAGTCCAAGTGCCCGTAAGCTAACCTAGATAGTCCAAGGGCCCGCTAGTTGACCTACATAGTCCAAGTGCCCGCTAGGTAACCTAGATAGTCCAAGTGCCGCTAGGTAACCTAGATAGTACTATTGCCCGTTAGGTAACCTAGATAGTCCAAGTGCCCACTAGGGGACGTACATAGTCCAAGTGCCCTCTTGGTAACCTAGATAGTCCAAGTGCCCGCTAGGATGTGTACATAGTCCAAGTGTCCGCTAGGTAACCTAGATAGTCTAAGGGCCCGCTAGTTAACCTACATAGTCCAAGGGCCTGCTAGTTAACCTACATAGTCCAAGTGCCCGATAGGGAACCAACATACTCCAAGTGCCTGCTAAGGGATGTACATAGTCCAAGTGTCCGCTAGGGAACCTACATAGTCCAAGGGCCCGCTAGTTAACGTACATAGTCCAAGAACCCGCTAGTTAACCTAGATTTTCTAAGTGCCCGCTAGTTAACCTACATAGTCCAAGGGCCCCCTAGCTAACCTAGATAGTCCAAGTGCCCGCTAGTTAACCAATATTTTCCAAGTTCCCTTTAGGTAACCTAGATAGTCCAAGTGCCCGCTAGGTAACCTACATAATCCAAGTGCCCGCTAGGTATCCTAGATAATCCAATTGCCCGTTAGCTAACCTAGAGAGTCCAAGTGCCCGCTAGGCAACCTACATAATCCAAGTGCCCGTTCATTAACATAGAAGTCCAAGTGCCCGTTAGCTAACCTAGATAGACCAAGTGCCCGCTAGGTAGCCTAGATAGTCCAAGTTCCTGTTAGCTAACCTAGATAGTCCAAGTGCCCGCAAGGTAACCTAGATAGTCCAAGTGCCCGCAAGGTAACCTACATATTCCAAGTGCCCGCAAGGTAACCTACATAGTCCAAGTGCCGGCTAGGTAACCTAGATATTCCAAGTTCCAGTTAACTAACCTAGATAGTCTAATTCCCCGCTAGGTAACCTACATAGTCCAAGTGCCCATTCGTTAACCTAGATAGTCCAAGTGCCCACTAGGTAACCTACATAGTCCAAGGGCCCGCTAGGTAACCTAGATAGTCCAAGTGCCCGCTAGTTAACCTAGATAGTCCAAGTGCCCACTAGGTAACCTAGTTAGTCCAAGTTCCTGTTAGCTAACCTAGATAGTCCAAGTGCCCGCTTGGTAACCTACATAGTACTAGTGCCCGCTAGATAACCAACATAGTCCAAGTGCCCGATTCGGAACCTACATAGTCCAAGTGCCCATTAGGTAACCTACATAATCCAAGTGCCCGCTAAGGAACTTACATAGTCCAAGTGCCCATTAGTTAACCTAGATAGTCCAAGTGCCCGCTAGTTAACCTAGATAGTCCAAGTACCCTCTAGGTAACGTTGATAGTTCAAGTGCACGCTTGCTAACCTAGATAATCCAAGTGCCCGCTAGGAAACATACATAGTCCAAGAGCCTGCTAGGTAACCTAGATTGTCCAAGTGCCTGCTAGTTAACCTACATAGTCCAAGTGCCCGCTAGGTAAACTACATAGTCCTAGCCCCCGCTGGTTAACCTACATTGTCCAAGTGCCCGCTAGGGTACCCACATAGTCCAAGTGCTCGTTAGGTAACCTAGATAGTCCAAATGCCCGCTAGGGTACCCACATAGTCCAAGTGCCCCCTAGGTAACCTACATAGTCCAATTGCCCGTTTGCTAACCTAGATCGTCAAAGGCCCCTAGTTAACCTAGATAGTCATTGGGCCCGCTAGTTAACCTAGATAGTCAAAGTGCCCGCTTGTTAACCTACATAGTCCAAGGGCCAGCTAGGTAACCTACATAGTCCTAGTGCCCGCTAGTTAACCTACATTGTCCAAGTTCATGATAGGGAACCTACATAGTCCTAGCGCCCGCTAGTTAACCTACATTGTCCAAGTGCCTGCTAGGGTACCCACATAGTCCAAGTGCCCGTTAGGTAACCTAGATAGTCCAAATGCCCGCTAGGGAACCCACATAGTCGAGGTGCCCGCTAGGGAACTTACATAGTCAAAGGGCCTGCTAGGGAACATACATAGTCCAAGTGCCCGCTAGGGAACCTACATAGTCCTAGTGCCTGCTAGGGAACCTACATAGTCCAAGTGCCCTTTAGGGAACCTATATAGTCCAAGTGCTCGCTAGGGAACTTAGATAGTCCAAGTGCCCGATAGGTAACCTAGATAGTCCAAGTGCCCACTAGGTAACATACAAGTCCAAGTGCCCGCTAGGTAATCTATATAGTCCAAATGCCCACTAGGGCACCTACATAATCAAAGTGCACGCTAATTAACCTACATAGTCCAAGTGCCCGTTAGCTAACCTAGATAATCCAAGGGCCAACTAGTTAACCTACATGGTTCAAGTGCCTGCTAGGTAACCTAGCTAATCCAAGTGCCCGCTAGTTAACCTATATAGTCCAAGTGCCCGCTAGTTAACCTAGATGGTCCAAGTGCCCGCTAGTTAACCTACATAGTCCAAGTGCCCTCTAGTTAACCTACATAGTCCACGTGCCCTCTAGTTAACCTACATAGTCCAAGTGCCCGTAAGCTAACCTAGATAGTCCAAGGGCCCGCTAGTTGACCTACATAGTCCAAGTGCCCGCTAGGTAACCTAGATAGTCCAAGTGCCGCTAGGTAACCTAGATAGTACTATTGCCCGTTAGGTAACCTAGATAGTCCAAGTGCCCACTAGGGGACGTACATAGTCCAAGTGCCCTCTTGGTAACCTAGATAGTCCAAGTGCCCGCTAGGATGTGTACATAGTCCAAGTGTCCGCTAGGTAACCTAGATAGTCTAAGGGCCCGCTAGTTAACCTACATAGTCCAAGGGCCTGCTAGTTAACCTACATAGTCCAAGTGCCCGATAGGGAACCAACATACTCCAAGTGCCTGCTAAGGGATGTACATAGTCCAAGTGTCCGCTAGGGAACCTACATAGTCCAAGGGCCCGCTAGTTAACGTACATAGTCCAAGAACCCGCTAGTTAACCTAGATTTTCTAAGTGCCCGCTAGTTAACCTACATAGTCCAAGGGCCCCCTAGCTAACCTAGATAGTCCAAGTGCTCGCTAGTTAACCAATATTTTCCAAGTTCCCTTTAGGTAACCTAGATAGTCCAAGTGCCCGCTAGGTAACCTACATAATCCAAGTGCCCGCTAGGTATCCTAGATAATCCAATTGCCCGTTAGCTAACCTAGAGAGTCCAAGTGCCCGCTAGGCAACCTACATAATCCAAGTGCCCGTTCATTAACATAGAAGTCCAAGTGCCCGTTAGCTAACCTAGATAGACCAAGTGCCCGCTAGGTAGCCTAGATAGTCCAAGTTCCTGTTAGCTAACCTAGATAGTCCAAGTGCCCGCAAGGTAACCTAGATAGTCCAAGTGCCCGCAAGGTAACCTACATATTCCAAGTGCCCGCAAGGTAACCTACATAGTCCAAGTGCCGGCTAGGTAACCTAGATATTCCAAGTTCCAGTTAACTAACCTAGATAGTCTAATTCCCCGCTAGGTAACCTACATAGTCCAAGTGCCCATTCGTTAACCTAGATAGTCCAAGTGCCCACTAGGTAACCTACATAGTCCAAGGGCCCGCTAGGTAACCTAGATAGTCCAAGTGCCCGCTAGTTAACCTAGATAGTCCAAGTGCCCACTAGGTAACCTAGTTAGTCCAAGTTCCTGTTAGCTAACCTAGATAGTCCAAGTGCCCGCTTGGTAACCTACATAGTACTAGTGCCCGCTAGATAACCAACATAGTCCAAGTGCCCGATTCGGAACCTACATAGTCCAAGTGCCCATTAGGTAACCTACATAATCCAAGTGCCCGCTAAGGAACTTACATAGTCCAAGTGCCCATTAGTTAACCTAGATAGTCCAAGTGTCCGCTAGTTAACCTAGATAGTCCAAGTACCCTCTAGGTAACGTTGATAGTTCAAGTGCACGCTTGCTAACCTAGATAATCCAAGTGCCCGCTAGTTAACCTAGATCGTCCAAGTGTGCGCTAGTTAACCTATATAGTCCAAGGGCCCGCTAGTTAATCTACATAGTGCAAGGGGCCGCTAGTTAACCTAGATCATCCAAGTGTCCGCTAGTTAACCTACATAGTCCAAGTGCCCGCTAGTGAACTTACATAATCCAAGTGCCCGTTAGCTAACCTAGATAGACCAAGTGCCCGCTAGTTAACCTAGATTGTCCTAGTGCACGTTAGTTAACCTAGATAGTTCAAGTGCCCTCTAGGGGACTTACATAGTCTAAGTGCCCTCTTGGTAACCTAGATAGTCCAAGTGCCCGCTAGGATATGTACATAGTCCAAGTGTCCGCTAGGTAACCTAGATAGTCTAAGTGCCCTCTAGTTAACCTACATAGTCCAAGGGCCTGCTAGTTAACCTACATAGTCCAAGTGCCCGATAAGGAACCAACATAGTCCAAGTGCCCGCTAAGGGACGTACTTAGTACAAGTGCCTGCTAGGGAACCTAGATAGTCCAAATGCCCGTTAGGGAACCTAGATAGTCCAAGTGCCCGCTAGGGAACATGCATCGTCCAAGTGCTCGCTTGTTAACCTAGATAGTCCAAGTGCCTGCTAGTTAAACTAGATAGTCCAAGTGCCCGCTAGTTAACCTATATTTTCCAAGTTCCCGTTAGGTAACCTAGATAGTCCAAGTGCCCGCTAGGTAACCTACATAGTCCAAGTGCCCGCTAGGTATCCTAGATAATCCAATTGCCCGTTAGCTAACCTAGATAGTCCAAGTGCCCGCTAGGCAACCTACATAGTCCAAGTGCCCGTTCGTTAACATAGAAGTCCAAGTGCCCGCTAGGTAACCTAGACTGTCCAAGTGCCCGCAAGGTTACCTGCATAGTCCAAGTGCCCGTTAGCTAACCTAGTTAGTCCAAGTGCCCCTTAGGTAGCCTAGATAGTCCAAGTGACCTTTAGGAAACCTACATAGTCCTAGTGCCCGCTAGGTAACCTAGATAGTCCAAGTTCCTGTTAGCTAACCTAGATAGTCTAAGTGCCCGCTAGGTAACCTACATAGTCCAATGGCCCGCTCGTTAACCTAGTTCGTCCAAGTGTCCGCTAGTTAACCTAGATAGTCCAAAGCCCGCTATGTAACCTAGTTAGTCCAAGTTCCTGTTAGCTAACCTAGATAGTCCAAGTGCCCGCTAGGTAACCTACATAGTCCTAGTGCCCGCTAGTTAACCAACATAGTCCAAGTGCCCGATTCAGAACCTACATAGTCCAAGTGACCGTTAGGTAACCTACATAGTCCAAATTCCCGCTAGTAACCTACATAGTCCAAGTACCTGATAGGGAACCTACATAATCCAAGTGCCCGCTAAGGAATTTACATAGTCCAAGTGCCCGTTAGTTAACCTAGATAGTCCAAGTGCCCGCTAGTTAACCTAGATAGTCCAAGTACCCTCTAGGTAACGTAGATAGTTCAAGTGTACGCTAGGTAACCTGCATAGTCCAAGTGCCCGATTCGGAACCTACATAGTCCAAGTGCCCGTTAGGTAACCTACATAGTCTAAATGCCCGCTAGTAACCTACATAGTCCAAGTGCCTGATAGGGAACCTAAATAATCCAAGAGCCCGCATAAAGGAACTTACATAGTCCAATTGCCCGCTAGTTAACCTAGATAGTCCAAGTGCCCGCTAGTTAACCTAGATAGTCCTAGTACCCTCTAGGTAACATAGATAGTTCAAGTGCACGCTAGGTAACCTGTATAGTCCAAGTGCCCGTTAGGTAACCTAGATAGTCCAAGTGCCCGCAAGGTAACCTACATAGTCCAACTGCCCGCTAGGTAACCTAGATACTCCAAGTGCCCGTTAGCTAAGCTAGATAGTCCAAGTGCCCGCTAGGTAACCTACATAGTCCAATGGCCCGCTCGTTAACCTAGTTCGTCCAAGTGTCCGCTTGTTAACCTACATAGTCCAAGTGCCCGCTAGGTAACCAAGACAGTCAAAGTGCCCGCTAGTTACCTTCATAGTCCAAGTGCAAGAAGGGAACCTACGTAATCCAATTGCCCGCTGGGAACCTACATAGTCGAAATGCCCGTTAGGTTACCTAGATAGTCCAAATGCCCGCTAGGGTACCCACATAGTCCAATTGCCCGCTAGGGAACCTACATAGTCAAAGTGCCCGCTAGGGAACATGCATCGTCCAAGTGCCCGCTAGGTAACCTAGATAGTCCAAGTTCCTGTTAGCTAAACTACATAGTCCAAGTGCCCGTTCGTTAACCTAGATTGTCCAAGTGCCCGCTAGGTAACCTACATAGTCCAAGTGCCCTTTTGCTAACCTAGATCGTCAAAGTGCCCGCTAGTTAACCTACATAGTCCAAGGGCCCGCTAGTTAACTTAGATAGTCCAAGTGCCCGCTGGGGAACCTTCATAGTCCGAGTGCCTGCTAGGGAACCTACATATTCCAAGTGCCCTTTAGAGAACCTATATAGTCCAAGTGCCCGCTAGGGAACCGAGATAGTCCAAGTGCCTGCTAGGTAACCTAGATAGTCCAAGTGCCCGCTAGTTAAACTACAAAGCCCAAGGGCGTGCTTGGTAATCTATATAGTCCAAATGCCCGCTAGGGCACCTGCATAGTCCTAGCGCCCGCTAGTTAACCTACATTTTCCAAGTGCCCGATAGGGAACCTACATAGTCCAAGTGCCCGCTAGGTAACCTACATAGTTCAAATGCCCACTAGTAACCTACATAGTCCAAGTGCAAGAAGGGAACCTACATAATCCAAGTGCCTACTAGGGAAACCACATAATCCAAATGCCCGTTAGGTAACCTAGATAGTCCAAATGCCCGCTAGGGTACCCACATAGTCCAAGTGACCGCTAGGGAACCTGCATCGTCCAAGTGCCCGCTAGTTAACCTAGATAGTCCAAGTGCCCGCTAGTTAACCTAGATCGTCCAAGTGCCCGTTAGGTAACCTAGATAGTCCAAGTGCCCGCTAGGTTACCTACATAGTCCAATTTCCCGCTAGGTAACCTAGATAGTCCTAATGCCCGTTACCTAACCTAGATCGTCCAAGGGCCCAGTAGTCAACCTACATAGTCCAAGTGCCCGTTCGTTAACCTAGAAGTCCATGTGCCCGTTAGGTAACCTAGACAGTCCAAGTGCCCGCTATGTTAACTGCATAGTCCAAATGCCCGTTAGGTAACCTAGATAGTCCAACTGCCCGCTAGGTAACCTACATAGTCCAAGTGACCGCTAGGAAACCTACATAGTCCAAGTGCCTGCTAGGTAACCTAGATAGTCCAAGTTCCTGTTAGCTAACCTAGATAGTCCAAGTGCCCGTTAGGTAACCTAGATAGTCTAAGTGCCCACTAGGTAACCTAAATAGTCCAAGTTCCCGCAAGGTAACCTAGATAGTCCTAGTGCCCGTTAGTTAACCTAGATAGTCCAGGTGCCCACTAGGGGACGTACATAGTCCAAATGCCCGCTAGGTAACCTAGATAGTACAATTGCCCGCTAGGGTATGTACATAGACCAAGTGCCCGCTAGGGAACCTAGATAGTCCAAGTGCCCGCTTGTTAACCTACATAGTCAAAGTGCCCGATAGGGAGCCTAGATAGTCCAAGGGCCAACTAGTTAACCTACATGGTTCAAGTGCCCGCAGGGTAACCTAGCAAATCCAAGTGCCCGCTAGTTAACCTATATAGTCCAAGTGCCGGCTAGTTAAGCTAGATGGTGCGAGTGCCCGCTAGTTAACCTACATAGTCCAAGTGCCCTCTAGTTAACCTACATAATCCAAGTGCCCGTAAGCTAACCTAGATAGTCCAAGGTCCCGCTAGTTGACCTACATAGTCCAAGGGCCCGCTAGGTAACCTAGATAGTCCAAGTGCCGCTAGGTAACCTAGATAGTCCTATTGCACGTTAGGTAACCTAGATAGTCCAAGTGCCCACTAGGGGACGTACATACTCCAAGTGCCGTCTAGGTAACCTAGATAGTCCAAGTGTCCGCTAGGGTGTGTACATAGTCCAAGTGCCTGCTAGGTAACCTAGATAGTCCAAGTGCCCGCTAGGTAACCTACATAGTCCAAGGGCCCGCTAGTTAACCTACATAGTCCAAGTGCCCGATAGGGAACCAACTTAGTCCAAGTGTCCGCTAAGGGACGTACATAGTACAAGTGCCCGCTAGGGAACCTACATAGTCCAAGTGCCCGTTAGGGAACCTAGATAGTTCAAGTGCCCGCTAGGGAACCTGCATCGTCCAAGTATTCGCTAGTTAACCTAGATAGTCCAAGTGTCTGCTAGTTAACCTAGATAGTCCAAGTGCCCGCTAGGTAACCTACATAGTCCAAGTGCCCGCTAGGTAACTTAGATAATCCAATTGCCAGTTAGCTAACCTAGATAGTCCAAGTGCCCGCTAAGCAACCTACATAGTCCAAATGCCCATTCGTTAACATAGAAGTCCAAGTGCCCGCTAGGTAACCTAGACTGTACAACCTCCCGCAAGTTTACCTGCATAGTCCAAGTGCCCGTTAGGTAACCTACATAGTTCAAGTGCCCGCTAGGTAACCTACATAGTCCAAGTGCCCTCTAGGTAACTTAGATAATCCAATTGCCAGTTAGCTAACCTAGATAGTCCAAGTGCCCGCTAAGCAACCTACGTAGTCCAAATGCCCGTTCGTTGACATAGAAGTCCAAGTGCCCGCTAGGTAACCTAGACTGTACAACTGCCCGCAAGTTTACCTGCATAGTCCAAGTGCCCGTTAGGTAACCTACATAGTCCAAGTGCCCGCTAGGTATCCTACATAGTCCAACTGCCCGCTAGGTAACCTAGATACTCCAAGTGCCCGTTAGCTAACCTAGATAGTCCTAGTGCCCGCTAGGTAACCTACATAGTCCAAGTGCCTGCTAGGTAACCTACATAGTCCAACTGCCCGCTAGGTAACCTACATAGCCCAAGGGCCCACTCGTTAACCTAGTTCGTCCAAGTGTCCCCTAGTTAACCTACATAGTCCAAGTGCCCGCTAGGTAACCAACATAGTCAAAGTGCCCGCTCGTTAACCTTGTTCGTCCAAGTGTCCGCTAGTTAACCTACATAGTCCAAGTGCCCGCTAGGTAACCAAGATAGTCCAAGTGCCCGCTAGGTAACCTACATAGTCCTAGTGCCCGAAGTTAACCAACATAGTCCAAGTGCCCCATACGGAACTTACATTGTCCAAGTGCCCGTTAGATAACCTACATAGTCCAAATGCCCGCTAGTAACCAACATAGTCCAAGTGCCTGATAGGGATCCTACATAATCCAAGTGCCCGCTAGGGAACTTACATAGTCCAAGTGCCCGCTAGTTAACCTAGATAGTCCAAGTACCCGCTAGGTAACGTAGATAGTTCAAGTGCACGCTAGGTAACCTAGATAGTCCAAGTGCCCGCTAGGGCACCTACGTAGTCCAAGTACCCGCTAATTAACCTTCATAGTCCAAGTGCCCGTTAGCTAACATAGATAGCCTAAGGGCCCACTAGTTAACCTACATAGTTCAAGTGCCCGCTAGCTAACCTAGATAATCCAAGTGCCCGCTAGTTAACCTAGATCGTCCAAGTGTGCGCTAGTTAACCTACATAGTCCAAGGGCCCGCTAGTTAACTTACATAATCCAAGAGCCCGTTAGCTAACCTAGATAGTCCAAGGGCCCGCTATTTGACCTACATAGTCCAAGTGCCTGCCAAGTAACCTAGATAGACCAAGTGCCCGCTAGTTAACCTAGATAGTCCTAGTGCCCGTTAGTTAACCTAGATAGTCCAAGTGCCCACTAGGGGACGTACATAGTCCAAGTGCCCGCTACGTAACCAAGATCGTCCAAGTGTCCGCTAGGGAATATACATAGACCAAGTGCCCGCTAGGTAACCTAGATAGTCCAAGTGCCCGCTAGGTAACCTACATAGTCAAAGTGCCCGATAGGGAGCCTAGATAGTCCAAGTGCCCGCTAGGGAACCTGCATCGTCCAAGTGCCTGCTAGGTAACCTAGATAGTCCAAGTGCCCACTAGTTAACCTAGATAGTCCAAGTGCCTGCTAGTTAATCTAGATCGTCCAAGTGCCCGCTAGTTAACCTACATAGTCCAAGGGCCCGCTAGTTAACCTACATAGTCCAAGAACCCGCTAGTTAACCTAGATTTTCTAAGTGCCCGCTAGTTAACCTACATAGTCCAAGAACCCGCTAGTTAACCTAGATTTTCTAAGTGCCCGCTAGTTAACCTACATAGGCCAACTGCCCGCTAGTTAACCTAGATCATCCAAGTGTCCGCTAGTTAACCTACGTAGTCCAAGTGCCCGTTAGGTAGCCTAGATACTCCAAGTGACCGCTAGGTAACCTACAAAATCCTAGTGTCCGCTAGGTAACCTAGATAGTCCATGTTCCTGTTAGCTAACCTAGATAGTCCAAGTGCCCGCTAGTTAACCTACATAATCCAAGGGCCCCCTAGTTAACCTAGATATTCCAATTGCCCGCTAGTTAATCTAGATCATCCAAGTGTCCGCTAGTTAACCTACATAGTCCAAGTGCCCGTTAGGTAGCCTAGATAGTCCAAGTGACCTCTAGGAAACCTACATAGTCCTAGTGCCCGCTAGGCAACCTACATAGTCCAAGTGCCCGTTCCTAAACCTAGAAGTCCAAGTGCCCGCTGGGTAACCTAGTCAGTCAAAGTGCCCGCCAGGTTACCTGCATAGTCTAAGTGCCCGTTAGGTAACCTAGATAGTCCAAGTTCCTGTTAACTAACCTAGATAGTCCAAGGGCCCGCTAGGTAACCTACATAGTCCAAGTGCCCGCTAGGGAACCTACATAGTCCAAGTGCCCGCTAGGTAACCCACATAGTCTAATTGCCCGATAGGGAACCTACATAGTCCATGTGCCCGCTAGTTAACATAGATAGTCCAAGTGCCCGCTAGGAAACGTACATAGTCCATGTGCCCGCTAGGTAACCTAGATAGTCCAAGTGCCCGCTAGTTAACCTACATAGTCCAAGTGCCCGCTAGGTAAGCTACATAGTCCAAATGCCCGCTAGTAACCTACATAATCCAAGTGCAAGAAGGGAACCTACATAAGCCAAGTGCCCGCTAGGGAACCTACATAGTCGATGCCCGTTAGGTAACCTAGATTGTCCAAATGCCCGCTAGTGTACCCAATAGTCCAATTGCCCACTAGGGAACCTAGATAGTCCAAGTGCCCGCTAGTTAACCTACATTGTCCAAGTCTCTGATAGAGAACCAACATAGTCCAAGTATCCGCTAGGTAACCTACATAGTGCAAATGCCCGCTAGTAACGTACATAGTCCAAGTGCCCGTTAGGTAACCTAGATAGTCCAAATGCCCGCTAGGGAACCCACATTGTCCAAGTGCCCGTTAGAGAACTTACATAGTCAAAGGGCCTGCTAGGGAACCTACATAGTCCAAGAGCCCGCTAGGGAACCTTCATAGTCCAAGTGCCTGCTAGGGAACCTACATAGTCCAAGTGCCCTTTAGGGAACCTATATAGTCCAAGTGCCCGCTAGGTAACCTAGATAGTCCAAGTGCCCGTTCGTTAACCTAGATAGTCCAAGTGCCCTCTAGGTAAACTCGACAGTCTAAGTGCCTGCTAGGTAACCTACATAGTCCAAGTGCCCGTTTGATAACCTAGATCGTCAAAGTGCCCGCTAGTTAACCTACATAGTCCAAGGGCCCGCTAGTTAACCTAGAGAGTCCAAATGCCCGCTTGTTAACCTACATTGTCCATGTACCTGATAGGGAACCTACATAGTCCAAGTATCCGCTAGGTAACCTACATAGTCCAAATGCCCGCTAGTAACGTACATAGACCAAGTGCCCGTTAGGTAACCTAGATAGTCCAAATCCCCGCTAGGGAACCCACATAGTCCAAGTGCCCGTTAGAGAACTTACATAGTCAAAGGGTTGCTAGGCAACCTACATAGTCCAAGTGCCCGCTGGGGAACCTTCATAGTCTGAGTGCCTGCTAGGGAACCTACATAGTCCAAGTGCCCTTTAGGGAACCTATATAGTCCAAGTGCCCGCTAGGTAACCTAGATACTCCAAGTGCCCGCTAGGAAAACTACAAAGCCCAAGTGCGTGCTTGGTAATTTATATAGTCCAAATGCCCGCTAGGGCACCTACATAGTC
Source organism: Tenrec ecaudatus (assembly GCF_050624435.1). Classification (NCBI taxonomy): domain Eukaryota; kingdom Metazoa; phylum Chordata; class Mammalia; order Afrosoricida; family Tenrecidae; genus Tenrec; species Tenrec ecaudatus. The sequence continues at coordinate 58,110,068 of NC_134532.1, forward strand.
CTAGGGCCCGCTAGTTAACCTACATTGTCCAAGTGCCCGATAGGGAACCTACATAGTCCAAGTGCAAGAAGGGAATCTACATAATCCAAGTGCCCACTAGGGAACCTACATAGTCCAAATGCCCGTTTGGTAACCTAGATAGTCAAAAATGCCCGCTAGGTTACCCACATATTCCAAGTGCCCGCTAGGGAACCTGCATCGTCCAAGCGCCCGCTAGTTAACCTAGATAGTCCAAGTGCCCGCTAGTTAACCTAGATCGTCCAAGTGCCCGTTAGGTAACCTAGATAGTCCAAGTGCTCGTTCGTTAACCTAGATAGTCCAAGTTCTCGCTTGGTATCCTAGATAGTCCTAGTGCCCGTTACCTAACCTAGATCGTCCAAGGGTCCAGGAGGCAACCTACCTAGTCCAAGTGCCCGTTCGTTAACCTAGAAGTCCATGTGCCCGTTAGGTAACCTAGACAGTCCAAGGTCCCGCTAGTTGACCTACATAGTCCAAGGGCCTGCTAGGTAACCTAGATAGTCCAAGTGCCGCTAGGTAACCTAGATAGTCCTATTGCACTTTAGGTAACCTAGATAGTACAACAGCCCGCTGGGTAACTTAGATAATCCAATTGCCAGTTAGCTAACCTAGATAGTCCAAGTGCCCGCTAGGCAACCTACATAGTCCAAATGCCCGTTCATTAACATAGAAGTCCAAGTGCCCGCTAGGTAACCTATACTGTCCAACTGCCCGCAAGGTTACCTGCATAGTCCAAGTGCCCGTTAGGTAACCTAGATACTCCAAGTGCCCGTTAGCTAACCTAGATAGTCCTAGTGCCCGCTAGGTAATCTACATAGTCAAAGTGCCCGCTAGGTAACCTAGATAGTCCAAGTTCCCGCTAGGAAATCTACATAGCCCAAGGGCCCACTCGTTAACCTAGTTCGTCCAAGTGTCCCCTAGTTAACCTAGATAATCCAAGTGCCTACTAGTTAACCTAGATCGTCCGAGTGCGTGCTAGTTAATTTACATAGTTCAAGGGCGTGCTAGTTAATCTACATAGTGTAAGGGCCCGCTAGTTAACCTAGATCGTCCAAGTGTCCGCTAGTTAACCTACATAGTCCAAGTGCCAGCTAGTTAACTTACATAATCCAAGCTCCCGTTAGTTAACCTAGATAGTCCATGGGCCCACTAGGGTGTGTACATAGTCCAAGTGCCTGCTAGGTAACCTAGATAGACCATGTGCCTGCTAGTTAACCTAGATAGTCCTAGTGCCCGTTAGTTAACCTAGATAGTCCATGGGCCCGCTAGGGTGTGTACATAGTCCAAGTGCCCGCCAAGTAACCTAGATAGACCATGTGCCCGCTAGTTAACCTAGATAGTCCTAGTGCCCGTTAGTTAACCTAGATAGTCCAGGTGCCCACTAGGGGACGTACATAGTTCAAGTGCCCGCTAGGTAACCTAGATAGTACAAGTGCCCGCTTGTTAACCTACATAGTCAAAGTGCCTGATAGGGAGCCTAGATAGTTCAAGTGCCCCCTAGGTAACCTACAAGTCCATGTGCCCGTTAGCTAACCTAGATAGTCCAAGGGCCAACTAGTTAACCTACATGGTTCAAGTGCCCGCAGGGTAACCTAGCTAATCCAAGTGCCCGCTAGTTAACCTATATAGTCCAAGTGCCCGCTACTTAACCTAGATGGTGCGAGTGCCCGCTAGTTAACCTACATAGTCCAAGTGCCCTCTAGTTAACCTACATAATCCAAGTGCCCGTAAGCTAACCTAGATAGTCCAAGGTCCCGCTAGTTGACCTACATAGTCCAAGGGCCCGCTAGGTAACCTAGATAGTCCAAGTGCTGCTAGGTAACCTAGATAGTCCTATTGCACGTTAGGTAACCTAGATAGTCCAAGTGCCCACTAGGGGACGTACATAGTCCAAGTGCCGTCTACGTAACCTAGATAGTCCAAGTGCCCGCTAGGTAACCTACATAGTCCAAGGGCCCGCTAGTTAACCTACATAGTCCAAGTGCCCGATAGGGAACCAACTTAGTCCAAGTGTCCGCTAAGGGACGTACATAGTACAAGTGCCCGCTAGGGAACCTACATAGTCCAAGTGCCCGTTAGGGAACCTAGATAGTCCAAGTGCCCGCAAGGGAACCTGCATCGTCCAAGTGTTCGCTAGTTAACCTAGATAGTCCAAGTGTCTGCTAGGGAACCTGCATCGTCCAAGTGCCCGCTAGTTAACCTACATAGTCCAAGTGCCCACTAGTTAACCTAGATAGTCCAAGTGCCTGCTAGTTAATCTAGATTGTCCAAGTGCCCGCTAGTTAACCTACATAGTCCAAGAACCCGCTAGTTAACCTAGATTTTCTAAGTGCCCGCTAGTAAACCTACATAGTCCAAGGGCCCCATAGTTAACCTAGATATTCCAAGTGCCCGCTAGTTAACCTAGATCGTCCAAGTGTCCGCTAGTTAACCTACGTAGTCCAAGTGCCCGTTAATTAGCCTAGATACTCCAAGTGACCGCTAGGTAACCTACATAGTCCTAGTGCCCGCTAGGTAACCTAGATAGTCCATGTTCCTGTTAGCTAACCTAGATAGTCCAAGTGCCCGCTAGTTAACTTACATAGTCCAAGGGCCCCCTAGTTAACCTAGATATTCCAATTGCCCGCTAGTTAACCTAGATCGTCCAAGTGTCTGCTAGTTAACCTACATATTCCAAGTGCCCGTTAGGTAGCCTAGATAGTCCAAGTGACCTCTAGGAAACCTACATAGTCCTAGTGCCCGCTAGGTAACCTAGATAGTCCAAGTTCCTGTTAGCTAACCTAGATAGTCCAAGTGCCCGCTAGGTAACCTAGATAGTCTAAGTGCCAGCTAGGTAACCTACATAGTCCAAGTTCCCGCTAGGTAACCTAGATAGTCCAAGTGTCCGTTACCAAACATAGATCGTCCAAGTGCCCGCTAGGCAACCTACATAGTCCAAGTGCCCGTTCCTTAACCTAGAAGTCCAAGTGCCCGCTAGGTAACCTAGTCAGTCAAAGTGCCCGCCAGGTTACCTGCATAGTCTAAGTGCCCGTTAGGTAACCTAGATAGTCCAAGTTCCTGTTAACTAACCTAGATAGTCCAAGTGCCCGATAGATAACCTACATAGTCCAAAAGCCCACTCGTTAACCTAGTTCGTCCAAGTGTCTGCTAGTTAACCTACATAGTAAAAGTGCCCGCTTGTTAACCCAGATAGTCCAGGTGCCCCTTAGCTAACCTAGATAGTCCAAGTGCCTGTTAGTTAACCTAGATAGTCCAAGTGCCCGCTAGGTAACCTAGACAGACCAAGTTCCTGCTAGATTACCGACATAGTCCAAGTGACCGCTAGTTAACCTGATAGTCCAAGTCCCTTCTAGTTAACCTACATAGTCCAAGGGCCCTCTAGGTAACTTATATAGTCCAAGTGCCCGTTAGGTAACCTAGATAGTCCAAGGGCCTGCTAGGTAACCTACATAGTCCAAGTGCCCGCTAGGGAACCTACATAGTCCAAGTGCCCGCTAGGTAACCCACATAGTCTAATTGCCCGATAGGGAACCTACATAGTCCATGTGCCCACTAGTTAACATAGATAGTCCAAGTGCCCGCTAGGAAACGTACATAGTCCATGTGCCCGCTAGGTAACCTAGATAGTCCAAGTTCCCGCTAGGAAATCTACATAGCCCAAGGGCCCACTCGTTAACCTAGTTCGTCCAAGTGTCCCCTAGTTAACCTAGATAATCCAAGTGCCTACTAGTTAACCTAGATCGTCCGAGTGCGTGCTAGTTAATTTACATAGTTCAAGGGCGTGCTAGTTAATCTACATAGTGTAAGGGCCCGCTAGTTAACCTAGATCGTCCAAGTGTCCGCTAGTTAACCTACATAGTCCAAGTGCCAGCTAGTTAACTTACATAATCCAAGCTCCCGTTAGTTAACCTAGATAGTCCATGGGCCCACTAGGGTGTGTACATAGTCCAAGTGCCTGCTAGGTAACCTAGATAGACCATGTGCCTGCTAGTTAACCTAGATAGTCCTAGTGCCCGTTAGTTAACCTAGATAGTCCATGGGCCCGCTAGGGTGTGTACATAGTCCAAGTGCCCGCCAAGTAACCTAGATAGACCATGTGCCCGCTAGTTAACCTAGATAGTCCTAGTGCCCGTTAGTTAACCTAGATAGTCCAGGTGCCCACTAGGGGACGTACATAGTTCAAGTGCCCGCTAGGTAACCTAGATAGTACAAGTGCCCGCTTGTTAACCTACATAGTCAAAGTGCCTGATAGGGAGCCTAGATAGTTCAAGTGCCCCCTAGGTAACCTACAAGTCCATGTGCCCGTTAGCTAACCTAGATAGTCCAAGGGCCAACTAGTTAACCTACATGGTTCAAGTGCCCGCAGGGTAACCTAGCTAATCCAAGTGCCCGCTAGTTAACCTATATAGTCCAAGTGCCCGCTACTTAACCTAGATGGTGCGAGTGCCCGCTAGTTAACCTACATAGTCCAAGTGCCCTCTAGTTAACCTACATAATCCAAGTGCCCGTAAGCTAACCTAGATAGTCCAAGGTCCCGCTAGTTGACCTACATAGTCCAAGGGCCCGCTAGGTAACCTAGATAGTCCAAGTGCTGCTAGGTAACCTAGATAGTCCTATTGCACGTTAGGTAACCTAGATAGTCCAAGTGCCCACTAGGGGACGTACATAGTCCAAGTGCCGTCTACGTAACCTAGATAGTCCAAGTGCCCGCTAGGTAACCTACATAGTCCAAGGGCCCGCTAGTTAACCTACATAGTCCAAGTGCCCGATAGGGAACCAACTTAGTCCAAGTGTCCGCTAAGGGACGTACATAGTACAAGTGCCCGCTAGGGAACCTACATAGTCCAAGTGCCCGTTAGGGAACCTAGATAGTCCAAGTGCCCGCAAGGGAACCTGCATCGTCCAAGTGTTCGCTAGTTAACCTAGATAGTCCAAGTGTCTGCTAGGGAACCTGCATCGTCCAAGTGCCCGCTAGTTAACCTACATAGTCCAAGTGCCCACTAGTTAACCTAGATAGTCCAAGTGCCTGCTAGTTAATCTAGATTGTCCAAGTGCCCGCTAGTTAACCTACATAGTCCAAGAACCCGCTAGTTAACCTAGATTTTCTAAGTGCCCGCTAGTAAACCTACATAGTCCAAGGGCCCCATAGTTAACCTAGATATTCCAAGTGCCCGCTAGTTAACCTAGATCGTCCAAGTGTCCGCTAGTTAACCTACGTAGTCCAAGTGCCCGTTAATTAGCCTAGATACTCCAAGTGACCGCTAGGTAACCTACATAGTCCTAGTGCCCGCTAGGTAACCTAGATAGTCCATGTTCCTGTTAGCTAACCTAGATAGTCCAAGTGCCCGCTAGTTAACTTACATAGTCCAAGGGCCCCCTAGTTAACCTAGATATTCCAATTGCCCGCTAGTTAACCTAGATCGTCCAAGTGTCTGCTAGTTAACCTACATATTCCAAGTGCCCGTTAGGTAGCCTAGATAGTCCAAGTGACCTCTAGGAAACCTACATAGTCCTAGTGCCCGCTAGGTAACCTAGATAGTCCAAGTTCCTGTTAGCTAACCTAGATAGTCCAAGTGCCCGCTAGGTAACCTAGATAGTCTAAGTGCCAGCTAGGTAACCTACATAGTCCAAGTTCCCGCTAGGTAACCTAGATAGTCCAAGTGTCCGTTACCAAACATAGATCGTCCAAGTGCCCGCTAGGCAACCTACATAGTCCAAGTGCCCGTTCCTTAACCTAGAAGTCCAAGTGCCCGCTAGGTAACCTAGTCAGTCAAAGTGCCCGCCAGGTTACCTGCATAGTCTAAGTGCCCGTTAGGTAACCTAGATAGTCCAAGTTCCTGTTAACTAACCTAGATAGTCCAAGTGCCCGATAGATAACCTACATAGTCCAAAAGCCCACTCGTTAACCTAGTTCGTCCAAGTGTCTGCTAGTTAACCTACATAGTAAAAGTGCCCTCTTGTTAACCCAGATAGTCCAGGTGCCCCTTAGCTAACCTAGATAGTCCAAGTGCCTGTTAGTTAACCTAGATAGTCCAAGTGCCCGCTAGGTAACCTAGACAGACCAAGTTCCTGCTAGATTACCGACATAGTCCAAGTGACCGCTAGTTAACCTGATAGTCCAAGTCCCTTCTAGTTAACCTACATAGTCCAAGGGCCCTCTAGGTAACTTATATAGTCCAAGTGCCCGTTAGGTAACCTAGATAGTCCAAGGGCCCGCTAGGTAACCTAGATAGTCCAAGTGCTGCTAGGTAACCTAGATAGTCCTATTGCACGTTAGGTAACCTAGATAGTCCAAGTGCCCACTAGGGGACGTACATAGTCCAAGTGCCGTCTACGTAACCTAGATAGTCCAAGTGCCCGCTAGGTAACCTACATAGTCCAAGGGCCCGCTAGTTAACCTACATAGTCCAAGTGCCCGATAGGGAACCAACTTAGTCCAAGTGTCCGCTAAGGGACGTACATAGTACAAGTGCCCGCTAGGGAACCTACATAGTCCAAGTGCCCGTTAGGGAACCTAGATAGTCCAAGTGCCCGCAAGGGAACCTGCATCGTCCAAGTGTTCGCTAGTTAACCTAGATAGTCCAAGTGTCTGCTAGGGAACCTGCATCGTCCAAGTGCCCGCTAGTTAACCTACATAGTCCAAGTGCCCACTAGTTAACCTAGATAGTCCAAGTGCCTGCTAGTTAATCTAGATTGTCCAAGTGCCCGCTAGTTAACCTACATAGTCCAAGAACCCGCTAGTTAACCTAGATTTTCTAAGTGCCCGCTAGTAAACCTACATAGTCCAAGGGCCCCATAGTTAACCTAGATATTCCAAGTGCCCGCTAGTTAACCTAGATCGTCCAAGTGTCCGCTAGTTAACCTACGTAGTCCAAGTGCCCGTTAATTAGCCTAGATACTCCAAGTGACCGCTAGGTAACCTACATAGTCCTAGTGCCCGCTAGGTAACCTAGATAGTCCATGTTCCTGTTAGCTAACCTAGATAGTCCAAGTGCCCGCTAGTTAACTTACATAGTCCAAGGGCCCCCTAGTTAACCTAGATATTCCAATTGCCCGCTAGTTAACCTAGATCGTCCAAGTGTCTGCTAGTTAACCTACATATTCCAAGTGCCCGTTAGGTAGCCTAGATAGTCCAAGTGACCTCTAGGAAACCTACATAGTCCTAGTGCCCGCTAGGTAACCTAGATAGTCCAAGTTCCTGTTAGCTAACCTAGATAGTCCAAGTGCCCGCTAGGTAACCTAGATAGTCTAAGTGCCAGCTAGGTAACCTACATAGTCCAAGTTCCCGCTAGGTAACCTAGATAGTCCAAGTGTCCGTTACCAAACATAGATCGTCCAAGTGCCCGCTAGGCAACCTACATAGTCCAAGTGCCCGTTCCTTAACCTAGAAGTCCAAGTGCCCGCTAGGTAACCTAGTCAGTCAAAGTGCCCGCCAGGTTACCTGCATAGTCTAAGTGCCCGTTAGGTAACCTAGATAGTCCAAGTTCCTGTTAACTAACCTAGATAGTCCAAGTGCCCGATAGATAACCTACATAGTCCAAAAGCCCACTCGTTAACCTAGTTCGTCCAAGTGTCTGCTAGTTAACCTACATAGTAAAAGTGCCCGCTTGTTAACCCAGATAGTCCAGGTGCCCCTTAGCTAACCTAGATAGTCCAAGTGCCTGTTAGTTAACCTAGATAGTCCAAGTGCCCGCTAGGTAACCTAGACAGACCAAGTTCCTGCTAGATTACCGACATAGTCCAAGTGACCGCTAGTTAACCTGATAGTCCAAGTCCCTTCTAGTTAACCTACATAGTCCAAGGGCCCTCTAGGTAACTTATATAGTCCAAGTGCCCGTTAGGTAACCTAGATAGTCCAAGGGCCTGCTAGGTAACCTACATAGTCCAAGTGCCCGCTAGGGAACCTACATAGTCCAAGTGCCCGCTAGGTAACCCACATAGTCTAATTGCCCGATAGGGAACCTACATAGTCCATGTGCCCACTAGTTAACATAGATAGTCCAAGTGCCCGCTAGGAAACGTACATAGTCCATGTGCCCGCTAGGTAACCTAGATAGTCCAAGTGCCCGCTAGTTAACCTATATAGTCCAAGTGCCCGCTAGGTAACCTACATAGTCCAAGTGCCCGCTAGGTAACCTACATAGTCCAAATGCCCGCTAGTAACCTACATAATCCAAGTGCAAGAAGGGAACCTACATAATCCAAGTGCCCGCTAGGGAACCTACATAGTCGATGCCCGTTAGGTAACCTAGATAGTCCAAATGCCCGCTCGGGTATCCAATAGTCCAATTGCCCGCTAGGGAACCTAGATAGTCCAAGCGCCCGCTAGTTAACCTACATTGTCCAAGTCACTGATAGGAAACCTACATAGTCCAAGTATCCACAAGGTAACCTACATAGTCCTAATGCCCGCTAGTAACGTACATAGTCCAAGTGCCCGTTAGGTAACCTAGATAGTCCAAATGCCCGCTAGGGAACCCACATTGTCCAAGTGCCCGTTAGAGAACTTACATAGTCAAAGGGCCTGCTAGGGAACCTACATAGTCCAAGAGCCCGCTAGGGAACCTTCATAGTCCGAGTGCCTGCTAGGGAACCTACATAGTCTAAGTGCCCTTTAGGGAACCTATATAGTCCAAGTGCCCGCTAGGGAACCTAGATAGTCCAAGTGCCCGCTAGATAACATAGTTAGTCCAAGTGCACGCTAGGTAACCTAGATAGTCCAAGTGCCCGTTCGTTAACCTAGATAGTCCAAGTGCCCTCTAGGTAACCTCGACAGTCTAAGTGCCTTCTAGGTAACCTACATAGTCCAAGTGCCCGTTTGATAACCTAGATCGTCACAGTGCCCGCTAGTTAACTTACATAGTCCAAGGGCCCGCTAGTTAACCTAGATAGTCCAAATGCCCTCTAGTTAACCTACCTTGTCCAAGTACCTGATTGGGAACCTACATAGTCCAAGTATCCGCTAGGTAACCTACATAGTCCAAATGCCCGCTAGTAACGTACATAGACCAAGTGCCCGTTAGGTAACCTAGATAGTCCAAATGCCCGCTAGGGAACCCACATAGTCCAAATGCCGGTTAGAGAACTTACATAGTCAAAGGGCCTGCTAGGCAACCTACATAGCCCAAGTGCCCGCTGGGGAACCTTCATAATCTGAGTGCCTGCTAGGGAACCTACATAGTCCAAGTGCCCTTTAGGGAACCTATATAGTCCAAGTGCCCGCTAGGGAACCTAGATAGTCCAAGTGCCCGCTAGGTAACCTAGATAGTCCAAGTGCCCGCTAGGAAAACTACAAAGCCCAAGTGCGTGCTTGGTAATCTATATAGTCCAAATGCCCGCTAGGGCACCTACATAGTCCTAGAGCCCGCTAGTTAACCTACATTGTCCAAGTGCCTGATAGGGAACCTACATAATCCAAGGGCCCGCTAGGTAACCTACATAGACCAAATGCCCGCTTGTTACCTACATAGTCCAAGTGCAAAAAGGGAACCTACATAATCCAAGTGCCCACTAGGGAACCTACATAGTCCAAATGCCCGTTAGGTAACCTAGATAGTCAAAAATGCCCGCTAGGGTACCCACATATTCCAAGTGCCTGCTAGGGAACCTGCATCGTCCAAGTGCCCGCTAGTTAACCTAGATAGTCCAAGTGCCCGCTAGTTAACCTAGATCGTCCAAGTGCCCGTTAGGTAACCTAGATAGTCCAAGTGCTCGTTCGTTAACCTAGATAGTCCAAGTTCTTGCTAGGTAACCTAGATAGTCCTAGTGCCCGTTACCTAACCTAGATCGTCCAAGGGTCCAGTAGGCAACCTACATAGTCCAAGTGCCCGTTCGTTAACCTAGAAGTCCATGTGACCGTTAGGTAACCTAGACAGTCCAAGTGCCCGCTATGTTACCTGCATAGTCCAAATGCCCGTTATTTAACCTAGATAGTCCAATTGCCCGCTAGGTAACCTACATAGTCTAAGTGCCCGCTAGGTAACCTAGATAGTCCAAGTGCCCGTTAGCTAACCTAGATAGTTCAATTGCCCGCTAGGTTACCTACATAGTCCAAGTGACCGCAAGGAAACCTACATAGTCCAAGTGCCCGCTAGGTAACCTGGATAGTCCAAGTTCCTGCTAGCTAACCTAGATAGTCCAAGTGCCCGCTAGGTAACCTAGATCGTCCAAGTGCCCGTTAGGTAACCTAGATAGTCCAAGTGCCCGCTAATTTACCTACATAGTCCAAGTTCCCGCTAGGTAACCTAGATAGTCCTAGTGCCCGTTACCTAACCTAGATCGTCCAAGTGCCCAGTTGGCAACCTACATAGTCCAGGTGCCCGTTCGTTAACCTTGAAGTCCATGTGCCCGTTAGGTAACCTAGACTGTCCAAATGCCCGCTATGTTACCTGCATAATCCAAATGCCCATTAGGTAACCTAGATAGTCCAACTGCCCGCTAGGTAACCTACATAGTCTAAGTGCCCGCTAGGTAACCTAGATAGTCCAAGTTCCTGTTAGCTAACCTAGATAGTCCCAGTGCCCGCTAGGTAACCTACATAGTCCAAGGGCCCGCTCGTTAACCTAGTTCGTTCAAGTGTACACTACTAAACCTACATAGTCCAAGTGCCCGCTAGGTAACCAAGTTAGTCAAAGTGCCCGCTAGTTAACCTAGATCCTCCAAGTGCCCGCTAGGTAACCTAGACAGGCCAAGTGCCTGCTAGGTAACCTACATAGTCCAAGTGCCCGTTTGCTAACCTAGATCGTCAAAGTGCCTGCCAAAAGCCCAGGCTAACTCTCCATGTAGGAGGCCAGCCAGTTCTTTGTGGACACAGGGGCCACATTCTCAGGTTCAGAAAAGAATACGGGAAAATTTTCAAAAAGAAAGATGTGAATTACTGTGAGCCTATGATTCCTTCCACAGATAACTCACACCAGAAGGTTTGCATGAAGGGTAGGTGGGCTTCCCAAGACAACAGATAACAAATACAAATCTGCCCTTTGTCTCAGTTAGCCACCTGATTATGATTGCACTGGCTCCTGGCTAAGCTGCTGAGCCTGTGAAGCAGTTATAGCAGGAGAAGTCTAGGTGGCCCGTGGCCATCAACGGAAGGACCAAATCTCCACAGTGGGCTTCCTGTTTCAATATGGAGCCACGTATGTCACATGCTGGAAACCATATCTATCCTGAGCGCATAATTGACACGCCAGGTCTAGAATGCAGTGCGCAGGTACACACTATTTATGAAAAATGTCTCTGCTTAACCCCTCTCGATAACTTGCTGACATGGGAGTCTGGATAATCCAGTAGATTTACTTTCCAGATGAGAAAACTCACTGAAAAACACACAGGAGTTGACCCAGAGACACACAACTGGTTAACAACAAAGTCATATTCACAACCAGCGTCTGGACCAAGAGCACGGTGCCCCACAGAACTTGGCCCATCGAGCAGTCAATATCTCCTGACTCTCAAAACATCTGAGCTGACACCCAGCCCACCCCCACATCCTTGCAGCCCACAAAGATTGTATTTCACAGGATGGCACCGGATCTGCAGCTCGTGGAGAGGGACATATCTGATCAGACAACACAGGGCAGAACAAGGGGTAGGAGGGGAGAATGGAGCACATCCTGGCCCAATACACCTTGAGGATGATGTTCCCAATCACAGAAGCCAGTCCACAGAGAAGACCACATGGGCAGCCCCACGATGAGAAACGTCCCTCAAAGACCCATAGCGTTAGAGGGGACAACACTGGAGACAGTGTGAGAACTGCTCCCTAACTGATCCTGCCACCTCGAGGCATGTCACTAAGAAAGTGCAGCGGAAGAGAAAGGAAACGGAGCATCAAAGTCCCCGGGGAATGCCAAAGGTGGACTTTGTGGTCAGGGTTCGGTGCCCCAACAAACTGGACTGGAAAACACTCCTGAAATTCACCACACAGTCCTTGTAATTTTCTTTCTTGGTTAGCGTTGTTTTCTTTTAGTGACATTGGATTTTGGTTGGGATTTGTTTTCATTTTTGTTTTTGTTTTTTTTCTTTTGCTGCTTATGTTTGCTCAGTCTCGTTTTGTACATGTTATTACCTTTACAGGTCTGTCTAATTAAGAGAGGCTGGATGAACAATCTGGAGGAGTAAACATGTGACCGGCCCTTTCCATTGGTCATGGGAGTGACCACGGTAGGGGGAAAGGAAGTGGTGTCAAGAAACCCAGAGACAAGGGAACAACAAGTGATGGAAATCGGTGGTGAGGGGGATGTAGGAAGCCTGGTAGGGCATGATCAAGGGTAATGTAACCAAGAGGAATTACTGAAACCCAAAGGAAGACAGGCATGGCAGTGGGCACAAGAGGAAAATCAAAGGGTATAGAAGAGTGAGCTGGGAAGCAAGGGCCAGTTGTAAACGTCTAAATAAAGGCATGTACATATATTTACAAAGGGGCATGGGGAAATGGATCTATGTCCATATGTTTATAGATTTAGTATTAAGGTAGCAGATGGACATAGGGCCTCCGCTCAAGTACTCCCTCATTGCAAGAACACTGCTCTATTAAATTGGCATTCTACGATGCCCACCTTCCCTACACGATCACTGACCACAAAGCGGCTGCATAAGCTAATGTGGTGAAGAAAGCCAATGGTGTCCAGCTACCAAAAGATATAGCGTGTGGGGTCTTAAAGGCTTGAAAGTAAAGAAGCAGCCACCTGGCTCAGAAGCAACAGAGCCCCCATGGAGGAAGCATACCAGCCTGTGTGATCACAAAGTTTCAAAGGGTTAAGGCAACAGGCATCATGAGAACATAAAATCTTATCATGGAGAATGAGAGGGCACTGCCGGGTATAGACCCAAAACCTATTTGCAGTGCACTGGACATCCCCTTACAGAAGGAGCTCAGAGAGGAGATTAAACAATACAGGGTATGAGACAGCAAAGATGAAACACAACTTTCCTCTAGTTCTTAATGCTTCCTCTTGCCCCACTATCATGATCCCAGTTCTTCCATACTATCTGGCCAAACTGGAGAAGGTATTCTAGTACAGACAGGAATTTCAAACACGGGGAATCCAGGGTGGATGGGCCCTTTAGGACCAGTGTTATGAGTGGAGATACTGGGAAGGTGGAGGAAGGGCAGGATGGAAAGTGGGAACCGATTACAAGGATCTTCATTGACCTCAAAAGAAAGGTGGGTGAAGATATGACAAAAGAATTAGTACATTCCCAAGGTTTGATGAGGGATAGGTGGCGGGCATTGAGCAGGGAAAAAATGCGGAGCTGAGCCCAGGGGTTTGGGTGAAGAGTAGATATTTTGAGAATAATGAGGGCAATTAATGTACAGATGTGATTCAAACAGCTGATGTATATATGGATTGTGGTTAGTGTTGTAAGAGCCCCTAATAAAAAGATCATAAAAGAAACAAAAATAATCTGGCCAGAGGGTTCAAGCAAGCATGATCTCAGGCTGGATTAGACCAGTCAAAACAGCTACTGGAGTCTCCTCACCCTGTGTCTATTCCTGAGTCAGGCATGAAGCTTAGGGCACACAGCCCCAGCAGCTGGCCAGTGAGGGAGGTGGGTCTCTGAGCCATTCCACAGGGGGAATGGTACTCTGTCCTGCAGGGCCCACCCTCCTTTATAAGAGTGCTGTCTGGGGCACGGCATTCATGGAGTCCAGACCATGGGAGCTCTACTACTCATGGGGGATTGGAAGGAAGCCTCTGCTCATGCGCACACACCACCAACTAGCTGGAGGATCTCCGTGAACAAAGCCTGAGGCAGACAACAAGCCCACTAACTGATGCTGTAAGAGATACAATCAGCATCCAGAAACCTGCAACTGGGAGTAAGAGGCAGCATACCTTGGTCCCAGCCCCTCCCACTCTAATCTACAAGGAGTGACATTGCAAATCAGAGGGTTTTCATAAAGCACTTCCAGGACTGTGGAATGAGCAGCCTCTTTTGTGGACATGGATACTCTGTGATCCAGACGTACTACCTCCTCCCTTCCAGTCAGCTGAGACAAAAACCCTTGCAAGCAGAAAGCCATGCATCTGAACAGTATCCACCAGCAACTCATGTGCAGCCCCGCTGCCTCCAAAGAGCCTTCCTGAGTGAGAGAGAAATAATGCAGAAGCCTGTTCTGTCACTCAAGTGAGTTTTATGAGCGTTAGGGAGGCGTGTTGGGTAAGTCTGGCCGATCCCAGTGGCTGAATTGAATTTACATGGCCTAGGTTGGTCAATCCAGGTACAGGACCCAACCAGGTGTACCTCCCCTTCATGGCCAGAAACCTAGACCTCTGAGCATGCAGAGGGTGCCTCTCCTAACTGGGCTCTTATCTTGGCCCTATGGGCATGCATAACGGATGCCCCAGTCCCTAGCATAGCTACCTAACATTTGCCCCCCTGAAGAGATCTGGACCCAAATCTTTGGGGTACTGGGCGACGACATCTCTAGCTACTTCCTGCGGAAAAAGGGGCGAAGTGGGGCTTTGGGTCCATACCCTTCCTACACTGCTGGGAGGGGTTGTCCATTGAGGGCAACTTTATCCAGGATGGATAAGGTTGAGGTGGTCCAGGAGATGGTAGTCGTGGACTAGGCACACTTGGTTCGGAAGCTTCAGTCACCGATAACTTCTGGGAAAAACAAACGGTCTAAAAGGTGAACACTTTGACTGTGACAAGCCTAAGCTTGTGTGATGGCAGTGGCCTTGAAATTAGGTGAGTGTCACAGGAAACAAAAAAAATCTTAGGAATACCAGACATGTGTGTTTGTGCATTGGAAGTACAGGAAGAGGGATAAAAGCATTCACACTTTCCCCTAGGAGGTTACAGGTTTGGGCACTACTAGGTGCAGTGGGATCACTGATTCATTTATGATGCTAAGGTCTTGGACCCGCTGATAAAACCCATCATTCTTTTTAACCCTATAACGCTTCAATTTTAATTTTGGGAAAAATTATTTTCTTTTAGTTGTGGACTTTCATAAATATAAATATATATATATATTAATATATACATTTTTTTAAATGTTATGAAAACATCCTGCTCCGCGTTATAGAGTTAAATGTAAATAATGGGCTAGTAGAGGAGAAGTCAAAAGTGATCAAAATAGAGTAACTGCCTAAGTATTTTGAATTTTCTTGGGTTCAATTGGAGTAAAGGCTTGTAAATTACCCGGGGTCCAAATTCCCATTCTACAATGGGTAGAATGTTCAGGGATGTTTCAGGGCTGGGAGATTAGTAACCCCTAAGTCCAGGATACCTTAGGGCAGGGGTCCTAAAACTGTTTACCTAGGGGGCCAGTTCACTCTCCCTCAGGCAATTGCAGGGACATACTATAGTTTAAAAAAAAAATTACGAACAGATTCATTTGCACAATGCACATCTTGATTTGAAGTTCAAAAAAAAAAATAAATGGGGCACATTCACCCGGCATAAAGAATCAATGTCCTTGGCTGTCTCCTTGGGGCCCACAGGCGGTAGTTTGAGAACACCTGCTCTCCGCGTTCACCAAGAGGATGTGGTTTCAACGCAAAAGCTTGGAGACTCTACAATTTGTTTAAAAGTGATGGGGCAGAAGGAGTCCCTGATTGAATCACGCAAGACTAGTTTTCCCATCCCCTATTACTAAGAGTCATAGTTATGGTTAAGGGGAACCAGGACATCCCGATCTGATCCCTTTAATTCAAATGTGGTCTGACATTGCCACTAGAGAATCCTGCAAATATAAAAGACTTACTCCCTCCCTCAAAGAAGGGTCCTTGTTTCCAAGTTTTCAGGAAACATGGCAGGACCGGAAAAACAAACGGTCCAAGTTCCCAAAACCACATGTGTGGAGGCCATCCCTCCCCGTACCTTCCCCCTCCCTCTATCCCTCCCCTTCCCTTCCGCTACTCTCCCCTCCCGATCTCTCTCCCCTAATCGGCTTTATCCCATTTTGCAGGAGAACTCTGGGAATCAGAGAGCTGGCTTCAGACCCTTTAGTTCCACCCCCGCCCTATAAGGTTTCTAGGGGCCAGAAATAGAAAACTTCTAACAGGCCCTTATTGAGTCACTCCCTCCCACACCGGCCCCCCAACCTCACCCCCACCCTCAACCAGCAGACCCCACACACACTAGTACTGGTATTTCTTCCATACTCATTAGCCCACCTGGAATGATTGCCAGCAACTTCTCCAGGTGCTGTTCACAACGGAGGAAGGGTAGCCCTTCCAGACAGAGGCCCAGAAAGCAGTCAGTGAACCTGATGGTCAGCGAGCGGCCACTCCCCACTTGAGAGAAACTCTTTTGGCCACTACACGAACAATGTGGGATCTCAAATCCTAGCAAGGCCCAGTGGGCTTTACCAGGTATCAACTGTTGCTCTTACATGACCCTCTGCGGAAGAGCTAGGAAACCTATGAATTTATCTAAGGTCAGTGAGAATTTTCAGGCTCTTATAAAAGAATGTTCGCCTGCCTTTGTAGAGTGGATGATGGAAGCCTATGGGCTTTATACCCCTAATGGCCCTGAGGCGCCGAGAACAGGAGGGCAATAAGTATTGCCTTTATTACTCAGTGAATCTGGCTCAGAAATGAAAAAGAAGTGGGAAGGGTTTGAAGGGAAATATCTTAGTGATTTTGTACAAGTGGCTCATTGAGTGTATAACAATAGAGATGACCCTAGCACGACGAGACAAAGATACTAGCTAAAATACTAGTATTTGCCATGAGAGACCCCGAGACTCAGGAAAAGGAGAGCATGGCCCACTCAAGGAGAGACTAACCTGTGGGCACCGCCAAGCCATGGGGAAGGATCAATGTGCCTACTGCAGGAAAGAACGACACTGGAAAAATCAGTGCCTTGAAAACCCCAGGAGAGGTGCACGACCCTCCACTAGAGTGGACGGGCCTCATCAGCACCTAGAAAAACCCAAGTAAGAGACAATAATGCTTGAAGAAGCACAATGAAAGGGTCAGGGCTCTGTTTCCCTTCGCCGACAAAAGCCCAGGCTAACTCTCCATATAGGAGGCCCGCCAGTAAATTTCTTGGTGGACACAGGGGCCACCTTCTCAGGTACTGAAAGGAATATGGGCACATTGTCAAAAAGAAAGATGTGAATTACTGTGAGTGTATGAATCCTTCCACAGATAACTCACACCAGAAGGTTTGCATGGAGGGTAGGTGGGCTTCCCAAGACAACAAGATAACAAATATCTATCTGCCCTTTCTCCCAGTTAGCCACTTGGTTATGATGGCACTGGCTCCTGGCTCAGCTGCTGAGCCAGTGAAGCAGTTATAGAGGAGAAGACTAGGTGGCCTGTGGCCATTAACGGAAGGACCAAATCTCCACAGTGGGCTTCCTGTTTCAATATGGAGCCACGTCTGTCACCTGCTGGACACCATCTCTATCCTGAGCGCATAATTGCCACCCCAGGTCTAGAATGCAGCGCGCAGGTACACACTATATGAAACAGTGTCTGATTAACCCCTCTCGATAACTTGCTGACATGGGAGTCTGGATAATCCAGTACATTTACTTTCCAGATGAGAAAACTCACTGAAAAACACACAGGAGTTGACCCAGAGACACACAACTGGTTAACAACCAAGTCATATTCACAACCAGCGTCTGGACCAAGAACCCGGTGCCCCACAGAACTGTGCCCATCGATCAGTCAATATCTCCTGGACTCTCAAAAGATCTGAGCTGATACCCACCCCCCACATCCTTGCAGCCCACAAAGATTGTATTTCACAGGATGGCACCGGATCTGCAGCTCGCGGAGAGGGACATATCTGATCAGAGAACACAGGGCAGAACAAGGGGGAGGAGGGGAGAATGGAGCACATCCTGGCCCAATATACCTTGAGGATGATGTTCCCAATCAGAGAAGCCAGTGCACAGAGAAGACCACACGGGCAGCCCCACGATGAGAAACGTCCCTCAAAGACCCATAGCCCTAGAGGGGACAACCTTGGAGACACAGTGTGGGACGGCGCCCGAACTGATCTTGCCACATCGAGGCATGACACTAAGAGAGTGCAGCGGAAGAGAAAGAAAACGGAGCATCAAAGTCCCCAGGGAATGTCAAAGGTGGACTTTGTGGTCAGGGCTCGGTGCCCCAACAGACTGGACTGGAAAACATTCCTAAATTTCACCACACAGTCCTTGTACTTTTCTTTCTTGGTTAGTGTTGTTTTCTTTTAGTGACATTGGATTTTGGTTGGGTTTGTTTTCATTTTTGTTTGTTTTTTTTCTTTTTGCTGCTTGGTTTTACTCAGTCTTGTTTTGTGCATGTTATTACCTTTACAGGTCTGTCTAATTAAGAGAGGCTGGATGAACAATCTGGAGGAGTAAACATGTGACCGGTCCTTTCCATTGGGCATGGGAGTGAGGACATGGGGGGAAAGGAAGTGGTGTCAAGAAACCCAGAGACAAGGGAACAACAATTGATGGAAATCGGTGGTGAGGGGGATGTAGGAGGACTGGTAGGGCGTGATCAAGGGTAATGTAACCAAGAGGAATTACTGAAACCCAAAGGAAGACTGAGCATGGCAGTGGGCACAAGAGGAAAATCAAAGGGTATAGGAGAGTGAGCTGGGAAGCAAGGGCCAGTTATAGACGTCTAAATAAAGGCATGTATATATAATTACAAAGGGGCATGGGGAAATAGATCTATGTCCATATGTTTATAGATTTAGTATTAAGGTAGCAGATGGACATAGGGCCTCCGCTCAAGGACTCCCTCATTGCAAAAACACTCTTCTATTAAATTGGCATTCTACGATGCTCACCTTCCATACACGATCACTGACCGCAAAGCGGCTGCATAAGCAGATGTGGTGAAGAAAGCCGATGGTGTCCAGCTACCAAAAGATATAGGGTGTGGGGTCTTAAAGGCTTGAAGGTAAAGAGGCAGCCATCTAGCTCCGAAGCAACAGAGCCCACATGGAGGAAGCATACCAGCCTGTGTGATCACAAAGTTTCAAAGGGATAAGGCAACAGGCATGATAAGAACAAAAAAATCTTATCATGGAGAATGAGAGGGGACTGCCGGGTATAGACCCAAAACCTATTTGCAGTGCACTGGACATCCCCTTACAGAAGGATCTCAGAGAGGAGATTAAAGAATACAGGGTATGAGAGAGCAAAGATGAAACACAACTTTCCTCTAGTTCTTAATGCTTCCTCTTGCCCCACTATCATGCTCCCAGTTCTACCATACTAATCTGGCCAAACTAGAGAAGGTATTCTAGTAGCGATAGGAATTTCAAACACGGGGAATCCAGGGTGGATGGGCCATTTAGGACCAGTGTTTTGAGTGGAGATACTGGGAAGGTGGAGGAAGGGCAGGATGGAAAGTGGGAACCGATTACAAGGATCTTCATTGACCTCAAAAGAAAGGTGGGTGAAGATATGACAAAAGAATTAGTACATTTCAAAAGATTGATTAGTGATGGGTGGCGGGCATTGAGTGGGGTGGGGGAAATGAGGAGCTGAAACCAGGGGATTGGGTGGAGAGTGGATATTTTGATAATAAGGAGGGCAATTAATGTACAGATGTGCTTCAAACAATAGATGTATATATGGATTGTGGTTAGTGTTGTAGGAGCCCCTAATAAAAAGATCATAAAAGAAACAAAAATAATCTGGGCAAAGGGCTCATGCAAGGATGATCTCAGGCTTGATTAGACCAGTCAAAACAGCTACTGGAGTCTCCTCACCCTGTGTCTATTCCTGAGTCAGGCATGAAGCTTAGAGCCCACAGCCCCAGCAGCTGGCCATTGAGGGAGATGGGTCTCTGAGGCCATTCCACAGGGGGAATGGTCCTCTGTCCTGCAGGGCCCACCCTCCTTTGTAAGCGTGCTGTCTGGGGCACGGCTTTCATGGAGTCCACACCATGGGAGCTCTACTACTCATGGGGGATTGGCAGGAAGCCTCTGCTCATGCGCACACACCACCAACTAGCTGGAGGATTTCCGTGAACAAAGCCTGAGGCAGACAACAAGCCCACTAACTGGTGCTGTAAGAGATACAATAAGCATCCAGAAACCTGTAACTGGGAGTAAGAGGCAGTATTCCTTGGTGCCAGCCACTCCCACTGTAATCTACAAGGAGTGACATTGCAAAGCAGAGGGCTTTCATAAAGCACTGCCAGGACTGTGGAATGAGCAGCCTCATTTGTGGACATGGATACTCTGTGATCCAGACGTACTACCTCCTCCCTTACAGTCAGCTGAGACAAAAACCCCTGCAAGCAGAAAGCCATGCATCTGAACAGTATCCACCAGCCACTCATGTGCAGCCCTGCTGCCTCCAAAGAGCCTTCCTGAGTTAGAGAGAAATCACACAGAAGTCTGGTCTGTCACTCAAGTGAGTTTTATGAGCGTTAGGGAGGCGTGGTGCGTAAGTCTGGCCGATCCCAGTGGCTGAATTGAATTTACATGGCCTAGGTTGGTCAATCCAGGTACAGGACCCACCCAGGTGTACCTCCCCTTCATGGCCAGAAACCTGGACCTCTGAGCATGCACAGGGTGCCTCTCCTAACTGGGCTCTTATCTTGGCCCTATGGGCATGCATAACGGATACTCCAGTCCCTAGCATAGCTACCTAACATTTGCCCCCCTGAAGAGATATGGACCCAAATCTTTGGGGTACTGGGCGACGACATCTCTAGCTACTTCCTGCTGGAAAAAGGGGCCCAGTGGGGTTTTGGGTCCATACGCTTCTTACATTGCTGAGAGTGGTTGTCCATTGAAGGCAACTTTATCCAGTATGGATAAGGTTGAGGTGGTCCCGGAGATGGTAGTCGTGGACCTGGCACACTTGGTTCGGAAGCTTTAGTCACCCGATAACTTCTGGGAAAAACAAACGGTCTAAAAGGCAAACAGTTTGACTACGACAAGGCTAAGCTTGTGTGATGGCAATGGCCTTGAAATTAGGTGAGTGTCACAGGAAACAAAAAAAATCTTAGGATTACCAGACATATGTGTTTGTTCATTGGAAGTACAGGAAGAGGGATAAAAACATTCACACTTTCCCCTAGGAGGGCACAGGTTTGGGCACTACTAGGTGCAGTGGGATCACTGATTCATTTATGAGGTTAAAGTCTTGGACACGCTGATAAGACCCAACCTTCTTTTTAACCTTATAACGCTTCAATTTTAATTTTGGGAAAAAATTATTTTCTTTTTGTTGCGGATTTTTATACTTATAAATATATAAATATATATTAATATATACATTTTTAAATGTTAGGAAAACATCATGCCCCGCGTTATAGAGTTAAATGGAAATAATGGGCTAGTACAGGAGGAGTCAAAAGTGACCAAACTAGAGTAACTGCCTAAGTCATTTTGAATTTTCTTGGGATCAATTGGAGTAAAGGCTTGTAAATTACCCGGGGTCCAAATTCCCAGGGTCCCTCCTACAATGGGTAGAATGTTCAGGGATGTTTCAGGGCTGGGAAATTAGTAACCCCTAAGTCCAGGATACCTTAGGGCAGGGGTCATGAAACTGTTTACCCAGGGGGCCAGTTCACTGTCCCTCAGGCCATTGGAGGGACAGAGTATAGTTTAAAAAAAACAAAATTTACGAAAAAATTCATGTGCACAATGCTCATCTTGATTTGACGTTCAAAAAAAATAATAAATGGGGCACATAAACCCGGCAGAAAGGATCAATGTCCTCGGCTGTCTGCATGTGGCCCACAGGTTGTAGTTTGAGGACCCCTGCTCTAGGCGTTCACCAAGAGGATGTGGTTTCAGCCCAAAAGCTTGGAGACTCTACAATTTGTTCAAAAGTGATTGGGCAGAAGGAGTCCCTGATTGACCCACGCAAGACTAGTTTTCCCATCCTCTATTACTAAGAGTTCATAGTTATGGTTAAGGGGAACCAGGACATCCCGATCTGTTCCCTTTAATTCAAGTGTGGGCTGACATTGCCACTAAGAAGCCTGCAAATATAAAAGACTTACTCCCGCCCTCAAAGAAAGGGTCCTTGTTTCCAAGGTTTCAGGAAACATGGCAGGACTGGAAAAACAAACGGTCCAATTTCCCAAAACCACATAGGTGGATGCCATCCCTCCGTCTCCCCCTCCCCCACCCCCTCCGCCACCACCTAGCTTCCCCTCCCCTGCCCCCCCCCCCCGATCTCTCTCCCCTAATCGGCTCTATCCCATTTTGCAGGAGAACTCTGGGAATCGGAGAGCTGGCTTCAGACCCCTTGGTTCCACCCCTGCCCTATAAGGTTTCTAGGGGCCAGAAATAGAAAACTTCCAACAGGCCCTTATTGAGTCACTCCCTCCCCCACTGGCCCCCCAACCGCACCCCCACCCCCAACCAGCAGCCCCCGCCACACAGTAGTACTGGTATGTCTTCCATAATCATCAGCCCACCTGGAATGATTGCCAGCAACTTCTCCAGGTGCTGTTCACAACGCGGAAGGATAGCCCTTCCAGACAGAGGCCCAGTAAGCAGTCAGTGAATCTCATGGTCAGCGAGCAGGCACTCCCCTCTTGAGAGAAACTCTTTTGGCCACTACACGAACTATGTGGGATCTCAATTCCTAGCAAGGCCCAGAGGGCTTTACCAGGTATCAACTGTTGCTCTTACATGACCCACTGCGGAAGAGCTAGGAAACCTATGAATTTATCTAAGGTCAGTGAGAATTTTCAGGCTCTTATATGAGAGTGTCTGCCTGCCTTTCTAGAGTGGATGATGGAAGCCTACGGGCTTTATACCCCTAACGGCCTGGAGGCCCTGAGAACAGGAGGGCAATAAGTATTGCCTTTATGACTCAGTCAGTCTGCCTCAGACATGAAAAAGAAGTGGGAAGGGTTTGAAGGGAAAAATCTTAGTGAGTTGGTACAAGTGGCTCATTGAGTGTATAACAACAGAGATGACCCTAGCACGACAGAGACAAAGAAACTAGCTAAAATACTAGTAATTGCCATGAGAGACCCCAGAGACTCAGGAAAAGGAGAGCATGGCCCACTCACGGAGAGACTAACCTGTTGGCACCGCCAAGCCATGGGGAAGGATCAATGTGCCTACTGCAGGAAAGAACGACACTGGAAAAATCAGTGCCTTGAAAACCCCAGGAGAGGTGCACGACCCTCCACTAGAGTGGACGGGCCTGATCTTCACCTAGAAAGACCCAAGCAAGAGACCATAATGCTTGAAGAAACTGAATGAAGGGGTCAGGGCTCTGTTTCACTTCGCCGCCAAAAGCCCAGGCTAACTCTCCATGTAGGAGGCCAGCCAGTAAATTTCTTTGTGGACGGAGGGGTCACCTTCTCAGGTTCAGAAAGGAATACGGGCACATTTTCAAAAAGAAAGATGTGAATTACTGTGAGCCTATGATTCCTTCCACAGTTAACTCACACCAGAAGGTTTGCATGGTGGTTAGGTGGGCTTCCCAAGACAACAAGATAACAAATATCTATCTGCCCTTTGTCCCAGTTAGCCACTTGGTTATGATGGCACTGGCTCCTGGCTCAGCTGCTGTGCCAGTGAAGCAGTTATAGCAGGAGAAGACTAGGTGGCCGGTGGCCATCAACGGAAGGACCAAATCTCCACAGTGGGCTTCCTGTTTCAATATGGAGCCACGTATGTCACCTGCTGGACACCATCTCTATCCTGAGCGCATAATTGCCACCCCAGGTCTAGAATGCAGCGCGCAGGTACACACTATATGAAACAGTCTCTGATTAACCCCTCTCGATAACTTGCTGACATGGGAGTCTGGATAATCCAGTACATTTACTTTCCAGATGAGAAAACTCATTCAAAAACACACAGGAGTTTACCCAGAGACACACAACTGGTTAACAACAAAGTCATATTCACTACTGTCACGCGCTCAGTCTTGCCAGCAAGAAGGACGCACCACAACAGGATTCTACCACAGGCGTTTAATGCGGATTCGATTTGCAGATGCGGAAAAAAGACCCCAAAGCCCCAAACTACTGCTGCTTATATGCGCTCTATGGGGACGTGCTGTGCATTTATTGGTGCGTTCGCCAGAACCCTTATTAGCATACACCAGGGTGGAGTTATGACTACGTCATCTAAGCAGTGCGCATGCTCTAAGTGGTTGTTTACCACTTAACTGGGCCACTGCCCTGACTGCCCGGCGCCATCTTGTAATGGCGGCGAGAGCTGCGGCTTCCCACATCTCCTCCTTTCTTATTTATTTTAGGCCTAATCCATCGATCCACCCCGGAGCCTCCAGCAGCCCCAGGAGATGAAGATGGATAAAAGAACCCAAATCTGGTCACCCTGATGTGTGCAATGAGCAGAGCTCCGCATGGTGCAACGGCTGGCCATGATCCATTTTCTGTCACTCTTCCCAGTGCAATGGGGTCTTCCCCTTGGGGTGCGAGAGCTGACAACTTATGGGGGTTAGTTTTCTTTTAACAAAGGAAGCCAAAGATCATGGGAACCACCGCGCTCAATCGCTAAGAGCGCCTGCGCAATGATGACCTTGTCACGCCTTTGCTGTGCTTTCAGTTTGCAGAGCAACCATAGCAACAACACCCCTCCACAGCACATTATTGCAGCAAATGTAAACACCCCCACCCACTCCTTAAAGTAGGTAAATGCAGATGAAAGCCAAGAAGAAAAATTTTCAAGGGTAAGGGGTTCCACGCGTGTTCCATTCAATCGGACAACTTGATTCAGGAGGTCTTCTTGCAGCTGGTTCAACTCTTTGGTCCATTGTCCTGTGAGATACTGAGAAATATTATCACTCAATGCTCTAAAATTATCATATAACACTTGAGTGATGCAAAGCGCTGTGGTGGAAGAGACACAGCTTAATTGTACCATAGTGGTAAGCTGGTTGATTTGCTGCTGGAGCAAATCTGTTTTTTGATTTAATAATAAAATGCCAGAGGTCAGATGGGCATCCACACGCTGACATTGCAGTAACGCTTCAGCGGTTTGAGACACAATACTGTTCTTAATTCCCTGTGCTACCGGGGCCCATATCACCATTAGCGTCAATAGTAGCGCTGGATGGATCGCTGTCCTCTTCATTCTTTCTGCTCCCACGATCTTCATCCTCCTTCTTAATTAGTCTCACCAGTCTCTCTGGCACCCAGATGGGGTTTTCTTCTTCCTGTGGAAAAACACAAATTGCTCCCCTGGACCTGATTAATATGGGGTCTGGGCCATACCATTTGTTGTCTAGGACATTTTTCCACCGGGCCATTTCCTTTGGTGGCTTTGGCCATTGCCCGTGTCTGTCTGCAGCTGATTGGCCTTTCTCATCCAAATTTTAAAAATTTAGGGTGAAAAGGGTTAGAGATAAAGCCATTCTAGGGGTAGTGACTGTCACGGTCTCTATTCCCCCTTTTTGCTTTGATAAATATTGCTTTAGAGTGCGATGACATCGTTCCACAATTCCTTGCCCTTGGGGATTGTACGGCAAACCCGTGAAGTGCTTCACTTGCATTTGCAAGCAAAACTGTCGGAACTTGGTGGAAGTGTATGCAGGCCCATTATCTGTTTTTAACATGGTGGGCTTGCCCCATGCACTCCAGGCTTCTAAGCAGTGTTGAATTATTGGCTGGATTTTTCCCCCGTTAGGGGTGTTGCATGTACAATGCCAGAACTGGTGTCCACTGACACATGCACGTACTGCAACTTTCCAAAAGCAGATACGTGGGTAACGTCCATTTGCCAGATGTCGAGAGGACGGACGCCTCGAGGGTTTACCCCGACCGAGGGTTTGGAAATAAATTCTGCACACTTGGCGCACTGCAACACAATAGTGCGAGCCTCTGCGCGAGTAATTGGAAACTTAATGCGTAGGGTGGCAGCAGGCACATGATACAGCTCATGAAAGTCTTTAGCAAGTTTAGCTTGATCAGCCAAATCATTACCTTTTACCATGGGTCCCGGGAGCAAGCTATGAGCACGTATATGCTGAATATAAAATGGGTGTTTTCGTTGCAAAATACATTTTCTAATTTGAGACAAGATGTCTGCTACCTTGCTGGATTGCTTAATGTAGCCAGCAATTTCCAGCTTAGACACCACGTTGACTACGTAATGGGAGTCAAATATGATGTTAATTGGCTCCGTGAATTTCTTAAAAACTTCTAAGACCACCAAACATTCTACTAATTGGGGTGCATCAGCTAAAAATTGTAATGTAGTCACTTGATCGTTTATTACATAACATCCTTTGCCTGTTTTAGAGCCATCTGTATAAATGTCTAAAGCTTCCTTAATGGGGTTGTTAACAGTGACACGGGGAAAAATTACTGGATGAGCAGTCACAAATTGCAACAAGGAATGTTTAGGATAATGGTTGTCTATTAGTCCATTAAAACTGCATTTAAAAATTGCCCACTCATCCGTAGTGGCGCACAGTGTAGAAACTTGCTCACTAGTATATGGGACAATGACGCTGCTAGGCTCTCTTCCAAAATGCATAATAGCTGTCTTAACACCCCTTAGGGCCATTGTGGCTACCATAGAAGGGTAGTGTTCAATAGTTTTGGAAGGTGAGGAGTGGGCATGGATCCACAACAAAGGCCCAGTCTGCCACAAGACCGCAGTAGGAGCGCAGGCAGTTTTTAGAATGCACAGCTGAAAAGGAGATTTTATGTCTATTCTATCTAACTGCACTTCAGAAATGGCCTTTTCAACCTGTTCTAATACTTTCTGGGCTTGAGGAGTAATTTCTCGAGGAGAAGTAATATGGCTTTCTCCTTCCAAGATATTGAACAATGGCTTAAGGTCAGCAGTGGAAAGCTTTAAATATGGGCGGAGCCAATTGATATCTCCTAGCAACTTTTGAAAATCATTTAATATCTTTAACTGATCCTTCCGTATAGTCAATTTTTGAGGCATTATGTGACATGGGCTTATTGTGGCTCCTAAAAACTGTCCAATTGAAGATTGTTGGACCTTATCTGGTGCTATGGCTAACTGATGGGATTCTAATTCCTTAACTACCTCGCTGTATCCCTGCTGCACATCTGGCTCCTCTTCTCCAGTTATTAATATGTCATCCATGTAATGGTAGATTTTTAACTGACCAAATTTTTCTCTGACGGGTGCTAGGGCGTGATCCACAAACAACTGGCACATAGTAGGACTAGTGGCCATTATCTGTGGCAAAATTCGCCACTGAAAGTGCTTGTCAGGTTCTTCATGATTAATGGAGGGTAGGGTAAAGGCAAATCTTTCCTTATCTTTCTTATGCAAAGGGATGGAGAAAAAACAATCCTTAATGTCTATTATAATGACGGTCCAGCCTTTGGTAGGTATTGCAGATAGCAATGGGAGGCCTTTCTGCACAGGGCCTTGAGTGACATTTGGGCGTTGATGGCTCTTAAATCATGCAACAATCTCCACTTCCCTGATTTTTTCTTAATAACAAATATGGGTGTGTTCCAGGGGGACACGGATGGTTCTAAATGTCCTAGTTCTAGCTGTTCCTTAACTAGCCTTTGTGCCGCAATTAATTTTTCTACTGGGAGCGGCCACTGTGGTACCCAAACTGGCTCTGCTGAGAGCCACGGAATGGGTAGCGGCTCCGCAGTGGCCCCTAGGAAAAACCCAGACCTGTGCGATCTTTCTTCACTGCTACCTCTACTGGTTCAGGACGACCCTGTAGGTGTTTCCCAACTCCCTTTCCCGGTACATATCCCATTTTTTGCATAAGTACTTGACTTATAGGTGAGTAATCATTGGTTAGTACTAATCCTAGGTGTGTCAACATGTCCCTTCCCCACAAATTTACAGGTAAGGGGAGGACATATGGTTGGAACTGGCCTGATTGTCCTTCCTCAGCTTTCCAGTGCAACCGTCTGGTGCTTATCATAGGCATGGATGCATACCCGAGTCCTTGTAGAGACTGTGAAGATTATGTTACCGGCCAACAGGAAGGCCACCATTTGGTGGATATAATGCTTTTGTCTGCCCCTGTGTCTAATATACCTTCAAAGGTTTTCCCTTCAATGTCCAATGTCAAAGTTGGGCGTTGATCCAACTGCACTGAGAAAAAGGCCCCAGCTTCTCCTGATGATCCAAAGCTCATTTTTTCTCTACTAACTTTAGTACTTGGGAACAGTGCATGCTTGCTAGGCAACACCAAGAGCTGCGCGATACGGTCTCCAGGTGAGATGGCATATATTCCCCGTGGGGAGGAGCACATTGCCTTCACTTGTCCTGTAAAATCCTGATCAATGACTCCTGGGTGCACAATTAAGCCTTTTAAGGTGGTGGAGGACCTACCAAGCAGCAAGCCCACGGTGCCTTCTGGAAGGGGACCATAAAAATCCATAGGGATGGGCTGGCATCCCTGCTATGGCGATAGTACTGCTCTGGTGGTGGCACTGAGGTCCACCCCTGCGGATCCTGCAGTGGCCCTTTTGGGAGTGGCCTCCCCAGTGGGCGGAGGCCGTCCTCCTGGATTGCCCCATACATCTGCGGGCCCTGGGGACGAGGGCCCCGCTTCCCGTTTTTTGGCTCCTGGTCATTTTGCTCTAGGGGGCGCCCCTTGCTATCTTTCACAGATCTGCATTCGTTGGCCCAATGTCTACCCTTACCACACCGAGGGCAAACTCCCGGGGTCCTTTTGGTCCCTATCCCAGTTTGACTCGCGGTGCCAGTAGGGCAATGTTTTTTAATGTGTCCTTCCTTACCACACTGAAAGCATTTTAGGGGGCCTCTTTTTTGGGCCTCCAATACTGCAGCAGCCAATCCTGCATTTGTCAAAGGACCACCAACTTCCCTGCAAGCCTTCATCCATGCCTGCAGTCCTTTGGACTTCCAGGGCGTTAGAACTGTTCTACATTCTTTAGTACACTGCTCAAAAACTAACTGCTCAATGAGAGGCATGGCTGTGTCCTGATCTCCAAAGATTTTTCCTGCCGCTTCCAACATACGGGCGACAAAATCTGAGAAAGGCTCAGTAGGTCCCTGTATAATTTTAGTTAAGTTACCTCTAACCTCTCCTTTATTAGGCAAGGTCCTCCATGCCTTGCTCGCGGCAGTATTTATTTGTTGATATACCTGTATTGGGAAGGCTGTTTGATTGTTAACCCATCTTCCCTGACCTGTCAGCATTTCAAAATTCCATGCGGGTTGCCCCGCTGTGGCATTTTCCCTAGCCTGAGCCATTAATAGGCCCTGCCACAAGGATTTCCACTCCAAATACTGTCCTGTTGTCAAGACTGCTTTTGTAACAAAAGTCCAATCAGCAGGTGTCATAGCATTGCCTGTAAGTCTCTCAATCAGGGACTGAGTATAATTTGCATTGACACCATAAGATCTTACTGCTTCAGCTAAGTCCTTCACTTGCTTATGCTCTAAAGGCGTATGATAACGAGCATTATTCTGGTCCTCAAATACTGGGTACATTTGTTGTATTGCTATGCGGGTACCGGGTGGGCAAAAGGAGTATCCACACCCTTTCTGCCTGTTCTCGCTATAAGGGGGTGGCACGGACGGGCTCACAGCGGTTACTTGAAAAGCATTATACCGTCCCTCCTTGTAGCGAGTGGCTGCCTCCTCTAACTGTTCCTCTTTTTCCTCTGATAACTCAAGAAGCTCTAGTTCTCGCCACGGGTACAATGGCTCCGAATGGCGGGCATGGCTCTTCTTCTGTTGATCAACTTCCTCTTTTAACTGCGCAGCCTCCTCATTTTTAACAGCTTTGTACTGCTTCCTACGAGCTCCTTGTTCTTCCTCCCGCTCTGTTTCTGACATGCCCTCTGAACATCTTCTAAAGCCTGCTGCCCTGGGCGTAATGGCTGCTCACACTCTTTGTCCTCAATGCATACTTTCACTAGCTTCCAAATGGGTCTAATCCCCGGCTTCAGCCGTCCGGCTTCAGCAGCTCGGTCTATGTCTCACCCTAGCTTATTCCAGCTCGCAGATGTTAGCGAGCCTGTGGAAACAAACCATGGTCCTATCTCATCTATGTTTTTTACAAATTTACACAGTCTGTTCTGAAATTTTTAATGCTCTCTTACTCAATAGGGCATCGAGAGCCGTAACCATAGTCTTTATTGCCGCGTTCCCCATGTTGCCTTCATATGTATACAAGGACTTAACACACGGGCGTGCACGGATTTATCTACACCCGTTTTATGCGCGATAAAGAAAAAGCGGCTGGCTGCTCGCCGTTAAAACCGAAAGCGGAAGTATTCACACGCCGACACTCAAGCACCAGCAAGCGGCTTAACAATCATTCAGGCTCATGTCTCTCAGAACTTACCGTTTCTTGCCACGTCTTGCGGTTCTGAATCCTCCCTGATGACAGGGGGTCTCCCCTCCTGCCGGAGGTGGTCGTTCCCATGTTTCAGCACCACTTGTCGCGCGCTCAGTCTCACCAGCAAGAAGGATGTGCGACAACAGGATTCATCCACAGGCATTTAATGCGGGTTCGATTTGCAGATGCGGAAAAAAACCCCGAAGCCCCAAACCACTGCTGCTTATATGCGCTCTATGGGGACGTGATGTGCATTGATTAGTGTGTTCACCAGAAACCTTATTAGCATACTCCAGGGTGGAGTTATGACTAGGTCATCTAAACAGTGCGCATGCTCTAAGTGGTTGTTTACCACATAATTGGGCCACCGCCCTGACTGACCGGCGCAATCTTGTAATGGCTGTGAAAGCTGCGGCTTTCCACATAAAACCAGCGTCTGGACCAAGAGCACGGTGCCCCACAGAACTGTGCCCATTGAACAGTCAATATCTCCTGGACTCTCAAAAGATCTGAGCTGACACCAACCCTCCCACATCCTTGCAGCCCCCAAAGATTGTATTTCGAAGGATGGCACCGGATCTGCAGCTCGTGGAGAGGGACATATCTGATCAGAGAACCCAGGGCAGAACAAGGAGGAGGAGGGGAGAATGGAGCACATCCTGGCCCAATACACCTTGAGGATGATGTTCCCAATCAGAGAAGCCAGTCCACAGAGAAGACCACACAGGCAGCCCCACGATGAGAAACGTCCCTCAAAGACCCATAGCCCTAGAGGGGACAACACTGGACACACAGTGTGGGAACTGCGCCCGAACTGATCCTGCCACATCGAGGCATGACACTAAGAGAGTGCAGCGGAAGAGAAAGAAAACGGAGCATCAAAGTCCCGGGGAATGCTAAAGGTGGACTTTGTGGTCAGGGCTCGGTGCCCCAAAAGACTAGACTGGAAAACACTCCTAAAGTTCACCACACAGTCCTTGTACTTTTCTTTCTTGGTTAGTGTTGTTTTCGTCTAGTGTCATTGGATTTTGGTTGGGTTTTGTTTTCATTTTTGTTTGTTTTTTTTCTATTTGTTGCTTGGTTTTGCTCAGTCTTGTTTTGTGCATGTTATTAGCTTTACAGGTGTGTCTATTTAAGAGAGGCTGGATGAACAATCTGGAGGAGTAAACATGTGACCGGCCCTTTCCATTGGGCATGGGAGTGAGCACGGTGGGGGGAAAGGAAGTGGTGTAAAGAAACCCAGAGACAAGGGAACAACAAGTGATGGAAATCGGTGGTGAGGGGGGATGTAGGAGGCCTGGTAGGGCGTGATCAAGGGTAATGTAACCAAGAGGAATTACTGAAACCCAAAGGAAGACTGAGCATAGCAGTGGGCACAAGAGGAAAATCAAAGGGTATAGAAGAGTGAGCTGGGAAGCAAGGGCCAGTTATAGACGTCCACATAAAGGCATGTACATATATTTACAAAGGGGCATGGGGAAATAGATCTATGTCCATATGTTTATAGATTTAGCATTAAGGTAGCAGATGGACATAGGGCCTCCGCTCAAGGACTCCCTCATTGTGAGAACACTGTTTTATTAAATTGGCATTCTACGATGCTCACCTTCCCTACACAATCACTGACCACAGAGTGGCTGCATAAGCAAATGTGGTGAAGAAAGCCGATAGTGTCCAGCTACCAAATGATATAGCGTGTGGGGTCTTAAAGGCTTGAAGGTAAAGAAGCAGCCATCTGGCTCAGAAGCAACAGAGCCTACATGGAGGAAGGATACCAGCCTGTGTGATCACAAATTTGCAAAGGGATAAGGCAACAGGCATCATGAGAACAAAAAAATCTTATCATGGAGAATGAGAGGGGACTGCCGGCTATAGACCCAAAACCTATTTGCAGTGCACTGGACATCCCCTTACAGAAGGATCTCAGAGAGGAGATGAAAGAATACAGGGTATGAGACAGCAAAGATGAAACACAACTTTCCTCTAGTTCTTAATGCTTCCTCTTGCCCCACTATCATGCTCCCAGTTCTACCATACTAATCTGGCCAAACTAGAGAAGGTATTCTAGTACCGATAGGAATTTCAAACACGGGGAATCCAGGGTGGATGGGCCCTTTAGGACCAGTGTTATGAGAGGAGATACTGGGAGGGTGGAGGAAGGGCAGGATGGAAAGTGGGAACCGATTACAAGGATCTTCATTGACCTCAAAAGAAAGGTGGGTGAAGATATGACAAATGAATTAGTACATTTCCAAGGATTGATGAGGGATGGGTGGCGGGCATTGAGGGGGGGGGAAATGAGGAGCTTAGGCCAGGGGCTTGGGTGGAGAGTGGAGATTTTGAGAATAATGAGGGCAATTAATGTACAGATGTGTTTCAAAAAGCTGATGTATATATGGATTGCGGTTAGTGTTGTAGGAGCCCCTAATGAAAAGATCATAAAAGAAACAAAAATAATCTGGGCAGAGGGCTCATGCAAGGATGATCTCAGGCTGGATTACACCAGTCAAAACAACTACTGGAGTCGCCTCACCCTGTGTCTATTCCTGAGTCAGGCATGAAGCTTAGGGCCCACAGCCCCAGCAGCTAGCCAGTGAGGGAGGTGGATCACTGAGGCCATTCCACAGGGGGAATGGTCCTCTGTCCTGCAGGGCCCACCCTCCTATGTAAGCGTGCTGTCTGGGGTACGGCTTACATGGAGTCCACTCCATGGGAGCTCTACTGCTCATGGGGGATTGGCAGGAAGCCTCTGCTCATGCCACACACCAACAACAAGCTGGAGGATCTCCGTGAACAAAGCCTGAGGCAGACAGCAAGCCCACTAACTGGTTCTGTAAGAGATACAATCAGCATCCAGAAACCTGCAACTGGGAGTAAGAGGCAGCATACCTTGGTCCCAGCCCCTCCCACTCTAATCTACAAGGAGTGATATTGCAAAGCAGAGGGTTTTCAGAAAGCACTGCCAGGACTGTGGAATGAGCAGCCTCATTTGTGGACATGGATACTCTGTGATCCAGACGTACTACCTCCTCCCTTCCAGTCAGCTGAGACAAAAACCCTTGCAAGCAGAAAGCCATGCATCTGAACAGTACCCACCAGCCACTCATGTGCAGCCCTGCTGCCTACAAAGAGCCTTTCTGAGTGAGAGAGAAATCATGCAGAAGTCTGGTCTGTCACTCAAGTGAGTATTATGAGCGTTAGGGAGGCATGGTGGGCAAGTCTGGCCGACCCCAATGGCTGAATTGAATTTACATGGCCTAGGTTGGTCAATCCAGGTACAGGACCTACCCAGGTGTACCTCCCCTTCATGGCCAGAAACCTGGACCTCTGAGCATGCACAGGGTGGCTCTCCTAACTGGGCTCTTATCTTGGCCCTATGGGCATGCATAATGGATGCCCCAGTCCCTAGGATAGCTACCTAACATTTGCCCCCCTGAAGAGATATGGACCCAAATCTTTGGGGTACTGGGTGAAGACATCTCTAGCTACTTCCTCCTGGCAAAAGGGGCGAGGTGGGGCTTTGGGTCCATACCCTTCCTACACTGCTGGGAGGGGTTGTCCATTGAGGGCAACTTTATCCAGGATGGATAAGGTTGAGGTGGTCCAGGAGATGGTAGTCGTGGACCTGGCACACTTGGTTCAGAAGCTTTAGTCACCCGATAACTTCTGGGAAAAACAAACTGTCAAAAAGGTGAACAGTTTGACTACGACAAGGCTAAGCTTGTGAGTTGACAGTGGCCTTGAAATTAGGTGAGTGTCAAAAGGAAACAAAAAAAATCTTAGGAATACCAGACATGTGTGTTTGTTCATTGGAAGTACAGGAAGAGGGATAAAAGCATTCACACTTTCCCCTAGGAGGGCACAGGTTTGGGCACTACTAGGTGCAGTGGGATCACAGATTCATTTATGATGCTAAGGTCTTGGACCCGCTGATAAGACCCATCCTTCTTTTTAACCCTATAACGCTTCAATTTTAATTTTGGGAAAAAATTATTTTCTTTTTGTTGTGGACTTTCATAGTTATAAATATATATATATGAATATATACATTTTTTAAATGTTATGAAAACATCATGCTCTGTGTTATAGAGTTAAACGGAAATAATGGGAAAGTACAGGAGGAGTCAAAAGTGACCAAAATAGAGTAACTGCCGAAGTCATTTTGAATTTTCTTGGGTTCAATTGGAGTAAAGGCTTGTAAATTACCCGGTGTCCAAATTCCCATGGTGCCTCCTACAACGGGTAGAATGTTCAGGGATGTTTCAGGGCTGGGAGATTAGTAACCCCTAAGTCCAGGATACTTTAGGGCAGGGGTCCTGAAACTGTTTACCCAGGGGGCCAGTTCACTGTACCTCAGGCCATTGGAGGGACAGAGTATAGTTTAAAAAAAAAAACAAAAATTACGAACAAATTCATGTACACACTGCAGATCTTGCTTTGAAGTTCAAAAAAAAAAAATAAATGTGGCACATACACCCAGTAGCAAGGATCAATGTCCTCGGCTGTCTGTATGTGGCCCACAGGTTGTAGTTGATGACCCCTGCTCTATGCGTTCACCAAGAAGATGTGGTTTCAACCCAAAAGCTTGGAGACTCTACAATTTGTTTAAAAGTGATGGGGCAAAAGGAGTCCCTGATTGACCCACGCAAGACTAGTTTTCCCATGCCCTATTACTAAGAGTTCATAGTTATGGTTAAGGGGAACCAGGACATCCTGATGTGATCCCTTTAATTCAAGTGTGGGCTGACATTGCCACTAAGAAGCCTGCAAATATAAAAGACTTACTCCCTCTCTCAAAGAAAGGGTCCTTGTTTCCAAAGTTTCAGGAAACATGGCAGGACCCGAAAAACAAACGGTCCAAGTTCCCAAACCACAAAGGTGGAGGCCATTCCTCCCCGTAACCCTCCCCCAATCTCTCCCCCTCCTCTTCACTTCCCCTCCCCTTCCCCTCCTGATCTCTCTTCTCTAATCGGCTTTATCCCATTTTGCAGGAGAACTCTGGGAGACAGAGAGATGGCTTCAGACCCCTTGGTTCCACCCCCGCCCTATAAGGTTTTTAAGGGCCAGAAATAGAAAACTTCTAACAGGAACTTATTGAGTCACTCCCTCCCCCACCGGCCCCCCAACCTCACCCCCAACCCGAACCAGCAGCCCCCCACATACACTAGTACTTGTATGCCTTCCATACTCATCAGCCCACCTGGAATGACTGCCAGCAACTTCTCCACGTGCTGTCCACAACAGAGGAATGGTAGCCCTTCCAGGCAGAGGCCCAGGAAGCAGTGAGTGAACCTGATGGTAAGCGAGAGGGCACTCCCCACTTGACAGAATCTGTTTTGGCCACTACACGAACAATGTGGGATCTCAATTCCTAGCAAGGCCCAGAGGGCTTTACCAGGTATCACCCGTTGCTCTTACATGACCCTCTGCGGAAGAGCTAAGAAACCTATGAATTTATCTAAGGTCAGTCAGAATTTTCAGGCTCTTATAAGAGAATGTCCGCCTATGTTTCTAGAGTGGCTGATGGAAGCCTACAGGCTTTATACCCCTAACGGCCTGGAGGTCCCGAGAACAGGAGGGCAATAAGTATTGCCTTTATGACTCAGTCAGTCTGCCTCAGACATGAAAAAGAAGTTGGAAGGGTTTGAAGGGAAAAATCTTAGTGATTTGGTACAAGTGGCTCATTGAGTGTATAACAACAGAGATGACCCTAACACGACAGAGACAAAGAAACTAGCTAAAATACTAGTAATTGCCATGAGAGACCTTAGAGACTCAGCAAAAGGAGAGCATGGCCCACTCACGGAGAGACTAACCAGTGGGCACCGCCAAGCCATGGGGAAGGATCAATGTGCCTACTGCAGGAAAGAAGGACACTGGAAAAATCAGTGCCTTGAAAACCCCAGGAGAGGTGCACGACCCTCCACTAGAGTGGACAGGCCTCAACTGCACCTAGAAAGACCCAAGCAAGAGACAATAATGCTTGAAGAAGCTGAATGAAGGGGTCAGGGCTCTGTTTCACTTCGCCGCCAAAAGCCCAGGCAAACTGTTCATGTAGGAGGCCAGCCAGTAAATTCCTTGGTGGACACAGGCGCCAACTTCTCAGGTTCAGAAAGGAATACGGGCACATTTTCAAAAAGAAAGATGTGAATTACTGTGAGCCTATGATTCCTTCCACAGATAACTCACACCAGAAGGTTTGCATGGAGGGTAGGTGGGTTTCCAAAGACGACAAGATAACAAATGTCGATCTGCCCTTTACCCAGTTAGCCACCTGGTTATGATGGCACTGGCTCCTGGCTCAGCTGCTGAGCCAGTGAAGCAGTAATAGCAGGAGAAGACTAGGTGGCCGGTGGACATCAACGGAAGGACCAAATGTCCACAGTGGGCTTCCTGTTTCAATATGGAGCCACGTATGTCACCTGCTGGACGCCATCTTTATCCTGAGCTCATAATTACCACCCCAGGTCTAGAATGCAGCGCAGGTACACACTATATGAAACAGTGTCTGATTAACCCCTCTCGATAACTTGCTGATATGGGAGTCTGGATAATCCAGTACATTTACTTTCCAGATGAGAAAACTCAATCAAAAACACACAGGAGTTGACCCAGAGACACACAACTGGTTAACAACAAAGTCATATTCACAACCAGCATCTGGACCAAGAGCACGGTGCCCCACTGAACTGTGCCCATCGAGCAGTCAATAGCTCCTGGACTCTCAAAAGATCTGAGCTGACACCCACCCACACCCACATACTTGCAGCCCCCGAAGATTGTATTTCACAGGATGGCACCGGATCTGCAGCTCGCGGAGAGGGACATATCTGATCAGAGAACACAGGGCAGAACAAGGGGGAGGAGGGGAGAATGGAGTACATCCTGGCCCAATACACCTTGAGGATTATGTTCCCAATCAGAGAAGCCAGTCCACAGAGAAGATCAAATGGGCAGCCCCACGATGAGAAACGTCCCTCAAAGACCTACAGCCCTAGAGGGGACAACACTGGACACACAGTGTGGGAACTGCGCCCGAACTGATCCTGCCACATCGAGGCATGACACTAAGAGAGTGCAGCGGAAGAGAAAGGAAACGGAGCATCAAAGTCCCCGGGGAATGCCAAAGGTGGACTTTGTGGTCAGGGGTCGGTGCCCCAACAGACTGGAATGGAAAACACTCCTAAAGTTCACCACACAGTCCTTGTACTTTTCTTTCTTGGTTAGTGTTGTTTTCTTCTAGTGTCATTGGATTTTGGTTGGGTTTTGTTTTCATTTTTCTTTGTTTTTTTTTTCTTTTTGCTGCTTGGTTTTGATCAGTCTTGTTTTGTGCATGTTATTACCTTCACAGGTCTGTCTAATTAAGAGAGGCTGGATGAAGAATCTGGAGGAGTAAACATGTGACCGGACCTTTCCATTGGGCATGGGAGTGAGCACGGTGGGGGGGAAAGGAAGTAGTGTCAAGAAACCCAGAGACAAGGGAACAACAAGTGATGGAAATCGGTGGTGAAGGGGATGTAGGAGGCCTGGTAGGGCGTGATCAAGGGTAATGAAACCAAGAGGAATTACTGAAACACAAAGGAAGACTGAGCATGACAGTGGGCACAAGAGGAAAATCAAAGGGTATAGAAGAGTGAGCTGGGAAGCAAGGGCCAGTTATAGACGTCTAAATAAAAGTATGTACATATATTTACAAAGGGGCATGGGGAAATAGATCTATGTCCATATGTTTATAGATTTAGTATTAAGGTAGCAGAAGGACATAGGCCTCCGCTCATGGACTCCCTCATTGCAAGAACACTCTTCAATTAAATTGGCATTCTATGATGCTCACCTTCCCTACACGATCACTGACCACAAAGCGGCTTAATAAGCAAATGCGGTGAAGAAAGCCGATGGTGTCCAGCTACCTAAAAATATAGCGTGTGTGGTCTTAAAGGCTTGAAGGTAAAGAAGCAGCCATCTGGCTCAGAAGCAACAAAGCCCACATGGAGGAAGCATACCAGCCTGTATGATCACAGTTTCAAAAGGATAAGGCAACAGGCATCATGAGAATAAAAAAAACCTTATCATGGAGAATGAGAGGGGAATGCCGGGTATTGACCCAAAACTTATTTGCAGTACACACATCCACTTACAGAAGGATCTCACAAAGGAGATTAAAGAATACAGGGTATGAGACAGCAAAGATGAAACACAACTTTCCTCTAGTTCTTAATGCTTCCTCTTGCCCCACTATCATGATCCCAGTTCTACCATACAAATCTGGCCAAACTAGGGAAGGTATTCTAGTACAGATAGGAGTTTCAAACATGGGGAATCCAGGGTGGAAGGGCGCTTTAGGACCAGTGTTTTGAGTGGAGATAGTGGGAGGGTGGAGGAAGGGCAGGATGGAAAGTGGGAACTGATTACAAGGATCTTCACTGACCTCAAAAGAAAGGTGGGTGAAGATATGACAAAAGAATTAATACAATTCCAAGGATTGATGAGGGATGGGTGGCAGGCATTGAGGGGGAAAAAATGAGGAGCTGAGGCCAGGGGCTTGGGTGGAGAGTGGATATTTTGAGAATAATGAGGGCAATTAATGTACAGATGTGCTTCAAACAACTGATGTATATATTGATTGTGGTTAGTGTTGTAGGAACCCTTCATAAAAGGATCATAAAAGAAACAAAAATAATCTGGGCAGAGGGCTCATGCAATGATGATCTCAGGCTGTATTAGACCAGTCAAAACAACTACTGGAGTCTCCTCACCCTGTGTCTATTCCTGAGTCAGGCATGAAGCTTAGGGCCCACAGCCCCAGCAGCTGGCCAGTGAGGGAGGTGGGTCTCTGAGGCCATTCCACAGGGGGAATGGTCACTGTCCTGCAGGGCCCACCCTCCTTTGTAAGTGTGCTGTCTGGGGCACGGCTTTCATAGAGTCCACACCATGGGAAGACTACGACTCATGGGGGATTTAAAGGAAGACTCTGCTCAGGCGCACACACCACCAACTAGCTGGAGGATCTCCGTGAACAAAGCCTGAGGCAGACAACAAGCCCACTAACTGATGCTGTAAGAGATACAATCAGCATCCAGAAACCTGCAAGTCGGAGTAAGAGGCAGCATACTTTGGTCCCAGCCCCTCCCACTCTAATCTACAAGGAGTGACATTGCAAAGCAGAGGGTATTCTTAAAGCACTGCCAGGACTGTGGAATGAGCAGCCTCATTTGTGGACATGGATACTCTGTGATCCAGACGTACTACCTCCTCCCTTCCAGTCAGCTGAGACAAAAACCCTTGGAAGCAGAAAGCCATGCATTTGAACAGTATCCACCAGCCACTCATGTGCAGCCCTGCTGCCTCCAAAGAGCCTTCCTGAGTGAGAGAGAAATCACACAGAAGCCTGGTCTGTCACTCAAGTGAGTTTTATGAGCGTTAGGGAGGCGTTGTGGGCAAGTCCAGCCGACCCCAGTGGCTGAATTGAATTTACATGGCCTAGGTTGGTCACTCCAGGAACAGGACCCACCCAGGTGTACCTCCCCTTCATGGCCTGAAGCCTGGACCTCTGAGCATGCACAGGGTGCCTCTCCTAACTGGGCTCTTATCTTGGCCCTATGGGCATGCATAACGGATGCCCCAGTCCCTAGGATAGCTACCTAACATTTGCCCCCCTGAAGACATATGGACCCAAATCTTTGGGGTACTGGGAGACGACATCACTAGCTACTTCCTGCTGGCAAATGGGGCGAGGTGGGGCTTTGGGTTCATACCCTTCCTACACTGCTGGGAGGGGTTGTTCATTGAGGGCAACTTTATCCCGGATGGATAAGGTTGAGGTGGTCCAGGAGATGGTGGTCGTGGACATGGAACACATGGTTCAGAAGCTTTAGTCACACGATAACTTCTGGGAAAAACAAATGGACTAAAAGTGAACAGTTTGACTTCGACAAGGCTATGCTTGTGAGGTGGCAGTGGCCTTGAAATTAGGTGAGTGTCACAGGAAACAAAAAAAATCTTAGGATTACCAGACATGTGTGTTTGTTCATTGGAAGTACAGGAAGAGGGATAAAAGCATTCACACTTTCCCCTAGGAGGGCACAGGTTTGGCCACTACTAGGTGCAGTGGGATCACTGATTCATTTATGATGCTAAGGTCTTGGACCCGCTGATAAGACCCATCATTATTTTTAAAACTATAACACTTCAATTTTAATTTTGGGAAAAAATTATTTTATTTTTGTTGTGGACTTTCATAGTTATAAATATATATATTAATATATACATTTTTTAATGTTATGAAAACATCATGCTCCGCATTATAGAGTTAAATGGAAATAATGGGCTAGTACAAGAGGAGTCAAAAGTGACCAAAATAGAGTAACTGCCTAAGTCATTTTGAATTTTCTTGGGATCAATTGGAGTAAAAGCTTGTAAATTACCCGGGGTCCAAATTCACATGGTGCCTCCTACAACAGGTAGAATGTTCAGGGATGTTTCAGGGCTGGGAGATTAGTAACCCCTAAGTCCAGGATACCTTAGGGCAGGGGTCCTGAAACTGTTTACCCAGGGGGCCAGTTTACTGTGCCTCAGGCTATTGGAGGAGCAGACTATAGTTAAAAAAAACAACAAAAATTATGAAAAAATTCATGTGCACCATGCACTTCTTGATTTGAAGTTCAAAATTAAATAAATGGGGCACATACACCCGGCAGAAAGGATCATTGTCCTCGGCTGTCTGCATGTGGCCCATAGGCTGTAGTTTGAGGACCCATGCTCTAGGCGGTCACCAAGAGGATGTGGTTTCAACCCAATAGCTTGGAAACACTACAATTTGTTTAAAAGTAATGGGGCAGAAGGAGTCCCTGATTGACCCACGCAAGACGAGTTTTCCCATGCCCTATTACTAAGAGTTCATAGTTATGGTTAAGGGGAACCAGGACATCCCGATCTGATCCCTTTAACTCAAGTGTGGGCTGACATTCCCACTAAGAAGCCTGCAAATATAAAAGACTTACTCCCTCCCTCAAAGAAAGGGTCCTTGTTTCCAAGGTTTCAGGAAACATGTCAGGATCGGAAATACAAACGGTCCAAGTCCCCAAAGCCACATAGGTGGAGGCCATCCCTCCAACACCCCCTCCCCCACCACCTCCCTCTCCCCCACCTTCCCCTCCACTCCCCTCCCGATTTCTCTCCCCTAATCGGCTTTATCCCAGTTTGCAGGAAAACTCTGGGAGTGGGAGAGCTGGCTTCAGACCCTTTGGTTCCAACCCCGTCCTATAAGTTTTCTAGGGTCCAGAAATAGAAAACTTCTAACAGGCCCTTATTGAGTCACTCCCTCCCCCACCGCCCCCACCAACCTCACCCCCACCCCCAACCAGCTGCCCCCCACACAAACTAGTACTGGTATGTCTTCCATACTCATCAGTCCACCTGGAATGATTGCCAGCAACTTCTCCAGGTGCTGTTCACCACAGAGGAAGGGTAGCCCTTCCAGACAGAGGCCCAGTAAGCAGTCAGTGAACCTGGTGGTCAGCGAGCGGGCACTCCCCACTTGAGAGAAACTCTTTTGGCCACTACACGATCAATGTGGGATCTCAATTCCTAGCAAGGCCCAGAGGGCTTTACCAGGTATCACCCGTTGCTCTTACACGACCCTCTGCGGAAGAACTAGGAAACCTATGACTGTATCTAAGGTCAGTGAGAATTTTCAGGCTCTTATAAGAGAATTTCCATCTGCCTTTCTAGAGTAGCTGATGTAAGACTAAGGGCTTTATACCCCTAACGGCTCCGAGAACCGGAGGGCAATAAGTATTGCCTTTATTACTCAGTCAGTCTGCCTCAGACATGAAAAAGAAGTTGGAAGGGTTTGAACGGAAAAATCTTAGTGATTTGGTTCAAGTGGCTCATTGAGTGTATAACAACAGAGATGACCCTAGCACGACAGAGACAAAGAAACTAGCTAAAATACTAGTAATTGCCATGAGAGACCCCAGAGACTCAGGAAAAGGAGAGCATGGCCCACTCATGGAGAGACTAACCTGTGGGCACCGCCAAGCCATGGGGAAGGATCAATGTGCCTACTGCAGGAAAGAAGGACACTGGAAAAATCAGTGCCTTGAAAACCCCAGGAAAGGTGCACGACCCTCCACTAGAGTGGACGGGTCTCATCTGCACCTAGAAAGACCCAAGCAAGAGACAATAATGCTTGAAGAAGCTGAATGAAGGGGTCAGAGCTCTTTTTCCCTTCGCCACCATGAGCCCAGGCTAACTCTCCATGTAGGAGGCCAGCCAGTAAATTTCTTGGTGGAGAGAGGGGCCACCTTCTTAGGTTCAGAAAGGAATACGGGCACATTTTCAAAGAAAAAAAAATGTGAATTACTGTGAGCCTATGATTCCTTTCACAGATAACTCAAACCAGAAAGTTTGCATGGATGTTAGGTGGGCTTCACAAGACAACAAGATAACAAATATCTATCTGCCCTTTGTCCCAGTTAGCCACCTGGTTATGATGGCACTGGCTCCTGGCTCAGCTGCTGAGCCAGTGAAGCAGTTATAGCAGGAGAAGACTAGGTGGCCGGTGGCCATCAACGGAAGGAACAAATCTCCACAGTGGGCTTCCTGTTTCAATATGAAGCCATGTATGTCACCTGCGGGACACCATCTCTTTCCTGAGCTCATAATTGCCACCCCAGGTATAGAATGCAGCGCGCAGGTACACACTATATGAAACAGTCTCTGATTAACCCCTCTCGATGACTTGCTGACATGGGAATCTGGATAATCCAGTACATTTACTTTCCAGATGAGAAAACTCACTCAAAAACACACAGGATTTGGCCCAGAGACACACAATTGGTTAACAACAAAATCATATTCACAACCAGCGTCTGGACCAA
Source organism: Tenrec ecaudatus (assembly GCF_050624435.1). Classification (NCBI taxonomy): domain Eukaryota; kingdom Metazoa; phylum Chordata; class Mammalia; order Afrosoricida; family Tenrecidae; genus Tenrec; species Tenrec ecaudatus. The sequence goes on from NC_134532.1 coordinate 58,153,163, forward strand.
GAGCCCGGTGCCTCAAAGATCTGTGCCCATCGAGCAGTCAATATCTCCTGGACTCTCAAAAGATCTGAGCTGACACCCACCCCCCCCACCTCCTTGCAGCCCCCAAAGATTGTATTTCATAGGATGGCACCGGATCTGCAGCTCGCGGAGAGGGACATATCTGATCAGAGAACACAGGGCAGAACAAGGGGGAGGAGGGGAGAATGGAGCACATCCTGGCCCAATACACCTTGAGGATGATGTTCCCAATCAGAGAAGCCAGTCCACAGAGAAGACCACATGGGCAGCCCCACGATGAGAAACGTCCCTCAAAGACCCATAGCCCTAGAGGGGACAACACTGGACACACAATGTGGGAACTGCGCCCGAACTGATCCTGCCACATCGAGGCATGACACTAAGAGAGTGCAGCAGAAGAGAAAGAAAACGGAGCATCAAAGTCCACGGGGAATGCCAAAGGTGGACTTTGTGGTCAGGGCTCGGTGCCCCAACAGACTGGACTGGAAAACACTCCTAAAGTTCACCACACAGTCCTTTTTCTTTTCTTTCTTGGTTAGTGTTGTTTTCCTTTAGTGTCATTGGATTTTGGTTGGGTTTTGTTTCCATTTTTCTTTGTTTTTTTTTTCTTTTTGCTGCTTGCTTTTGCTCAGTCTTGTTTTGTGCATGTTATTACCTTTACAGGTCTGTCTAATTAAGAGAGGCTGGATGAACAATCTGGAGGAGTAAACATGTGACTGGCCCTTTCCATTGGGCATGTGAGTGAGCACGGTGGGAGGAAAGGAAATGGTGTCAAGAAACCCAGAGACAAGGGAACAACAAGTGATGGAAATCGGTGGTGAGGGGGATGTAGGAGGCCTGGAAGGGCATGATCAAGGGTAATGTAACCAAGAGTAATTATTGAAACCCAAAGGAAGACTGAGCATGGCAGTGGGCACAAGAGGAAAACAAAAGTGTTTAGAAGAGTGAGTAGGGCAGCAAGTCCCCTTATAGACGTCTAAATAAAGGCATGTACATATACTTACAAAGGGGCATCGGGAAATAGATCTATGTCCATATGTTTATAGATTTAGTATTAAGGTAGCAGATGGACATAGGGCCTCCGCTCAAGGACTCCCTTATTGCAAGAACACTGTTCTATTAAATTGGCATTCTACGATGCTCACCTTCCCTACACGATCACTGACCACAAAGCGGCTTAATAAGCAGATGTGGTGAAGAAAGCCGATGGTGTCCAGCTACCAAATGATATAGCGTGTGGGGTCTTAAAGGCTTGAAGTTAAAGAAGCAGCCATCTGGCTCAGAAGCAACAGCGCCCACATGGAGGAAGCATACCAGCCTGTGTGATCACAAAGTTTCAAAGGGATAAGGCAACAGGCATCATGAGAACAAAAAAATCTTATCATGGAGAATGAGAGGGCACTGCCGGGTATAGACCCAAAACCTATTTGCAGCGCACTGGATATCCCCTTACAGAAGGATCTCAGAGAGGAGATTAAAGAATACAGGGTATGAGACAGCATAGATGAAACACAACTTTCCTCTAGTTCGTAATGCTTCCTCTTGCCCCAATATCATGAACCCAATTCTACCATACTAATCTGGCCAAACTAGAGAAGTATTCTAGTACCGATAGGAATTTCAAACACGGAGAATCCAGGGTGGATGGGCTCTTTAGGACCAATGTTATGAGTGGAGATACTGGGAGGGTGGAGGAAGGGCAGGATGGAAAGTGGGAACCGATTACAAGGATCTTCATTGACCTCAAAAGAAAGGTGGGTGAAGATATGACAAAAGAATTAGTCCATTTCCAAGGATTGATGAGGGATGGATGGCGGGCATTGAGGGGGAAAAAATGAGGAGCTGAGGCCAGCGGCTTGGGTGGAGAGTGGAGATTTTGAGAATAATGAGGGCAATTAATGTACAGATGTGCTTCAAACAGCTGATGTATATATGGATTGTGGTTAGTGTTGTAGGAGCCACTAATGAAAAGATCATAAAAAAAAATCTGTGCAGAGGGCTCATGCAAGGATGATCTCAGGCTGGATTAGACCAGTCAAAACATCTACTGGAGTCGCCTCACCCTGTGTCTATTCCTGAGTCAGGCATGAAGCTTAGGGCACACAGCCCCAGCAGCTGGCCAGTCAGGGATGTTTGCCTCTGAGGCTTTCCACAGGGGGAATGGTCGTCTGTCCTGCAGGGCCCACCCTCCTTTGTAAGCGTGATGTCTGGGGCACGGCTTTCATGGAGTCCACACCATGGGAGCTCTACTACTCATGGGGTATTGGCAGGAAGCCTCTGCCCATGTGCACACACCACCAACTAGCTGGAGGATCTCCGTGAACAAAGCCTGAGGCAGACAACAAGCCCACTAACTGATGCTGTAAGAGATACAATCAGCATCCAGAAACCTGCAACTGGGAGTAAGAGGCAGCATACTTTGGTCCCAGCTCCTCCCACTCTAATCTACAAGGAGTGACATTGCAAAGCAGAGGGTTTTCATAAAGCACTTCCAGGACTGTGGAATGAGCAGCCTCGCTTGTGGACATGGATACTCTCTGATCCAGACGTACTACCTCCTCCCTTCCAGCCAGCTGAGACAAAAACCCTTGAAAGCAGAAAGCCATGCATCTGAACAGTATCCATGAGCCACTCATGTGCAGACCTGCTGACTCCAAAGAGCCTTCCTGAGTGAGAGAGAAATCACGCAGAAGCCTGGTCTGTCACTCAAGTGAGTTTTATGAGCGTTAGGGAGGCGTGGTGGGCATGTCTGGCCGACCCCAGTGGCTGAATTGAATTTACATGTCCTAGGTTAGTCACTCCAGGTACAGGACCCACCCAGGTGTACCTCCCCTTCATGGCCAAAAACCTGGACCTCTGAGCATGCACAGAGTGCCTCTCCTAACTGAGCTCTAATCTTGGCCCTATGGCCATGCATAACGGATGCCCCAGCCCCTAGGATAGCTACCTAACATTTGCCCACCTGAAGAGGTATGGACCCAAAACATTGGGGTAGTGGGCGACGACATCTCTAGCTACTTCCTGCTGGCAAAAGGGGCGAGGTGGGGCTTTGGGTCCATACCCTTCCTACACTGCTGGGAGGGGTTGTCCATTGAGGGCAACTTTATCCAGGATGGATAAGGTTGAGGTGGTCCAGGAGATGGTAGTCGTGGACCTGGCACACTTGGTTCGGAAGTTTTAGTCACCCGATAACTTCTGGGAAAAACAAACTGTCAAAAAGGTGAACAGTTTGACTACGACAAGGCTAAGCTTGTGAGGTGGCAGTAGCTTGAAATTAGGTGAGTGTCACAGGAAACAAAAAAATCTTAGGATTACCAGGCATGTGTGTTTGTTCATTGGAAGTACAGGAAGAGGGATAAAAGCATTCACACTTTCCCCTAGGAGGGCACAGGTTTGGGCACTACTAGGTGCAGTGGGATCACTGATTCATTTATGATGCTAAGGTCTTGGACCCGCTGATAAGACCCATCATTATTTTTAAAACTATAACACTTCAATTTTAATTTTGGGAAAAATTATTTTCTTTTTGTTGTGGACTTTCATAGTTACAAATATATATATGAATATATGCATTTTTTAATGTTATGAAAACATCATGCTCCGCATTATAGAGTTAAATGGAAATAATGGGCTAGTACAGGAGGAGTCAAAAGTGACCATAATAGAGTAACTGCCTAAGTCATTTTGAATTTTCTTGGGATCAATTGGAGTAAAGGCTTGTAAATTACCTGGGGTCCAAATTCACATGGTGCCTCCTACAACAGGTAGAATGTTCAGGGATGTTTCAGGGCTGGGAGATTAGTAACCCCTAAGTCCAGGATACCTTAGGGCAGGGGTCCTGAAACTGTTTACCCAGGGGGCCAGTTTACTGTACTTCAGGCTATTGGAGGGGCAAACTATAGTTAAAAAAACAACAAAAATTATGAAAAAATTCATGTGCACCATGCACATCTTGATTTGAAGTTCAAAAAAAAAATAAATGGGGCACATACACCCGGCAAAAAGGCTCAATGTCCTCGGCTGTCTGCATGTGGCCCATAGGCTGTAGTTTGAGGACCCATGCTCTAGGCGGTCACCAAGAGGATGTGGTTTTAACCCAATAGCTTGGAGACACTACAATTTGTTTAAAAGTAAAAGGGCAGAAGGAGTCGCTGATTGACCCACGCAAGACTAGTTTTCCCATCCCCTATTACTAAGAGTTCATAGTTATGGTTAAGGGGAACCAGGACATCCCGATCTGATCCCTTTAATTCAAGTGTGGGCTGACATTGCCACGAAGAAGCCTGCAAATATAAGACTTACTCCCTCCCTCAAAGAAAGGGTCCTTGTTTCCAAGGTTTCACGAAACATGGCAGGACCGGAAAAACAAACGGTCCAAGTTCCCAAAACCACATAGGTGGAGGCCATCCCTCCACCACCCCCTCCCCCACCACCTCCCTCTCCCCCATCTTCCCCTACCCTCCCCTCCTGATCTCTCTCCCCTAATCGGCTTTATCCCAGTTTGCAGGAAAACTCTGGGAGTGGGAGAGCTGGCTTCAGACCCTTTGGTTCCAACCCCGCCCTATAAGTTTTCTAGGGTCCAGAAATAGAAAACTTCTAACAGGCCCTTATTGAGTCACTCCCTCCCCCACCGCCCCCCCCAACGTCACCCCCACCCCCAACCAGCTGCTCCCTACACACACTAGTACTGGTATGATTTCCATACTCATCAGCCCACCTGTATAATTGCCAGCAACTTCTCCAGGTGCTGTTCACCACGGAGGAAGGGTAGCCCTTCCAGAAAGAGGCCCAGTAAGCAGTCAGTGAACCTGGTGGTCAGCGAGTGGGCACTCCCCACTTGAGAGAAACTCTTTTGGCCACTATACGATCAATGTGGGATCTCAATTCCTAGCAAGGCCCAGAGGGCTTTACCAGGTATCACCCGTTGCTCTTACACGACCCTCTGCGGAAGAACTAGGAAACCTATGACTGTATCTAAGGTCAGTGAGAATTTTCAGGCTCTTATAAGAGAATGTCCGCCTGCCTTTCTAGAGTAGCTGATGTAAGACTACGGGCTTTATACCCCTAACGGCTCCGAGAACCGGAGGGCAATAAGTATTGCCTTTATTACTCAGTCAGTCTGCCTCAGACATGAAAAAGAAGTTGGAAGGGTTTGAACGGAAAAATCTTAGTGATTTGGTTCAAGTGGCTCATTGAGTGTATAACAACAGAGATGACCCTAGCACGACAGAGACAAAGAAACTAGCTAAAATACTAGTAATTGCCATGAGAGACCCCAGAGACTCAGGAAAAGGAGAGCATGGCCCACTCATGGAGAGACTAACCTGTGGGCACCGCCAAGCCATGGGGAAGGATCAATGTGCCTACTGCAGGAAAGAAGGACACTGGAAAAATCAGTGCCTTGAAAACCCCAGGAAAGGTGCACGACCCTCCAGTAGAGTGGACGGGTCTCATCTGCACTTAGAAAGACCCAAGCAAGAGACAATAATGCTTGAAGAAGCTGAATGAAGGGGTCAGAGCTCTTTTTCCCTTCGCCACCTTAACTCTCCATGTAGGAGGCCAGCCAGTAAATTCCTTGGTGGACAGAGGGGCAACCTTCTTAGGTTCAGAAAGGAATACGGGCACATTTTCAAAGAAAAAAAATGTGAATTACTGTGAGCCTATGATTCCTTTCACAGATAACTCAAACCAGAAAGTTTGCATGGATGTTAGGTGGGCTTCACAAGACAACAAGATAACAAATATCTATCTGCCCTTTGTCCCAGTTAGCCACCTGGTTATGATGGCACTGGCTCCTGGCTCAGCTGCTGAGCCAGTGAAGCAGTTATAGCAGGAGAAGACTAGGTGGCCGGTGGCCATCAACGGAAGGACCAAATCTCCAAGTGGGCTTCCTGTTTCAATATGGAGCCACGTATGTCACCTGCGGGACACCATCTCTTTCCTGAGCTCATAATTGCCACCCAAGGTCTAGAATGCAGCGCGCAGGTACACACTATATGAAACAGTCTCTGATTAACCCCTCTCGATGACTTGCTGACATGGGAGTCTGGATAATCCAGTACATTTACTTTCCAGATGAGAAAACTCACACAAAAACACACAGGATTTGGCCCAGAGACACACAATTGGTTAACAACAAAATCATATTCACAACCAGCGTCTGGACCAAGAACCCGGTGCCTCAAAGAACTGTGCCCATCGAGCAGTCAATATCTCCTGGACTCTCAAAAGATCTGAGCTGACACCCACCCCCCCCCACCTCCTTGCAGACCCCAAAGATTGTATTTCATAGGATGGCACCGGATCTGCAGCTCGCGGAGAGGGACATATCTGATCAGAGAACACAGGGCAGAACAAGGGGGAGGAGGGGAGAATGGAGCACATCCTGGCCCAATACACCTTGAGGATGATGTTCCCAATCAGAGAAGCCAGTCCACAGAGAAGACCACATGGGCAGCCCCACGATGAGAAACGTCCCTCAAAGACCCATAGCCCTAGAGGGGACAACACTGGACACACAATGTGGGAACTGCGCCCGAACTGATCCTGCCACATCGAGGCATGACACTAAGAGAGTGCAGCAGAAGAGAAAGAAAACGGAGCATCAAAGTCCCCGGGGAATGCCAAAGGTGGACTTTGTGGTCAGGGCTCGGTGCCCCAACAGACAGGACTGGAAAACACTCCTAAAGTTCACCACACAGTCCTTGTTCTTTTCTTTCTTGGTTAGTGTTGTTTTCCTTTAGTGTCATTGGATTTTGGTTGGATTTTGTTTCCATTTTTCTTTGTTTTTTTTTCTTTTTGCTGCTTGCTTTTGCTCAGTCTTGTTTTGTGCATGTTATTACCTTTACAGGTCTGTCTAATTAAGAGAGGCTGGATGAACAATCTGGAGGAGTAAACATGTGACTGGCCCTTTCCATTGGGCATGGGAGTGAGCACGGTGGGAGGAAAGGAAATGGTGTCAAGAAACCCAGAGACAAGGGAACAACAAGTGATGGAAATCGGTGGTGAGGGGGATGTAGGAGGCCTGGAAGGGCATGATCAAGGGTAATGTAACCAAGAGTAATTATTGAAACCCAAAGGAAGACTGAGCATGGCAGTGGGCACAAGAGGAAAACAAAAGTGTATAGAAGAGTGAGTAGGGCAGCAAGTCCCCTTATAGACGTCTAAATAAAGGCATGTACATATACTTACAAAGGGACATCGGGAAATAGATCTATGTCCATATGTTTATAGATTTAGTATTAAGGTAGCAGATGGACATAGGGCCTCCGCTCAAGGACTCCCTTATTGCAAGAACACTGTTCTATTAAATTGGCATTCTACGATGCTCACCTTCCCTACACGATCACTGACCACAAAGCGTCTTAATAAGCAGATGTGGTGAAGAAAGCCGATGGTGTCCAGCTACCAATAGATATAGCGTGTGGGGTCTTAAAGGCTTGAAGGTAAAGAAGCAGCCATCTGGCTCAGAAGCAACAGAGCCCACATGGAGGAAGCATACCAGCCTGTGTGATCACAAAGTTTCAAAGGGTTAAGGCAACAGGCATCATGAGAACAAAAAAATCTTATCATGGAGAATGAGAGGGCACTGCCGGGTATAGACCCAAAACCTATTTGCAGCGCACTGGATATCCCCTTACAGAAGGATCTCAGAGAGGAGATTAAAGAATACAGGGTATGAGACAGCAAAGATTAAACACAACTTTCCTCCAGTTCTTAATGCTTCCTCTTGCCCCACTATCATGATCCCAGTTCTACCACACTAATCTGGCCAAACTAGAGAAGGTATTCTAGTACCGATAGGAATTTCAAACACGGAGAATCCAGGGTGGATGGGCTCTTTAGGACCAGTGTTATGGGTGGAGATACTGGGAGGGTGGAGGAAGGGCAGGATGGAAAGTGGGAACCGATTACAAGGATCTTCATTGACCTCAAAAGAAAGGTGGGTGAAGATATGACAAAAGAATTAGTCCATTTCCAAGGATTGATGAGGGATGGATGGCAGGCATTGAGGGGGAAAAAATGAGGAGCTGAGGCCAGGGGCTTGGGTGGAGAGTGGAGATTTTGAGAATAATGAGGGCAATTAATGTACAGATGTGCTTCAAACAGCTGATGTATATATGGATTGTGGTTAGTGTTGTAGGAGCCACTAATGAAAAGATCATAAAAAAAAATCTGTGCAGAGGGCTCATGCAAGGATGATCTCAGGCTGGATTAGACCAGTCAAAACATCTACTGGAGTCTCCTCACCCTGTGTCTATTCCTGAGTCAGGCATGAAGCTTAGGGCACACAGCCCCAGCAGCTGGCCAGTCAGGGAGGTTTGCCTCTGAGGCTTTCCACAGGGGGAATGGTCGTCTGTCCTGCAGGGCCCACCCTCCTTTGTAAGCGTGATGTCTGGGGCACGGCTTTCATGGAGTCCACACCATGGGAGCTCTACTACTCATGGGGTATTGACAGGAAGCCTCTGCCCATGTGCACACACCACCAACTAGCTGGAGGATCTCCGTGAACAAAGCCTGAGGCAGACAACAAGCCCACTAACTGATGCTGTAAGAGATACAATCAGCATCCAGAAACCTGCAACTGGGAGTTAGAGGCAGCATACTTTGGTCCCAGCTCCTCCCACTCTAATCTACAAGGAGTGACATTGCAAAGCAGAGGGTTTTCATAAAGCACTTCCAGGACTGTGGAATGAGCAGCCTCGCTTGTGGACATGGATACTCTCTGATCCAGACGTACTACCTCCTCCCTTCCAGCCAGCTGAGACAAAAACCCTTGAAAGCAGAAAGCCATGCATCTGAACAGTATCCATGAGCCACTCATGTGCAGACCTGCTGACTCCAAAGAGCCTTCCTGAGTGAGAGAGAAATCACGCAGAAGCCTGGTCTGTCACTCAAGTGAGTTTTATGAGCGTTAGGGAGGCGTGGTGGGCATGTCTGGCCGACCCCAGTGGCTGAATTGAATTTACATGTCCTAGGTTAGTCACTCCAGGTACAGGACCCACCCAGGTGTACCTCCCCTTCATGGCCAAAAACCTGGACCTCTGAGCATGCACAGAGTGCCTCTCCTAACTAGGCTCTAATCTTGGCCCTATGGCCATGCATAACGGATGCCCCAGTCCCTAGGATAGCTACCTAACATTTGCCCACCTGAAGAGGTATGGACCCAAAACATTGGGGTAGTGGGCGACGACACCTCTAGCTACTTCCTGCTGGCAGAAGGGGCGAAGTGGGGCTTTGGGTCCATACCCTTCCTACACTGCTGGGAGGGGTTGTCCATTGAGGGCAACTTTATCCAGGATGGATAAGGTTGAGGTGGTCCAGGAGATGGTAGTCGTGGACCTGGCACACTTGGTTCGGAAGTTTTAGTCACCTGATAACTTCTGGGAAAAACAAACTGTCAAAAAGGTGAACAGTTTGACTACGACAAGGCTAAGCTTGTGAGGTGGCAGTAGCTTGAAATTAGGTGAGTGTCACAGGAAACAAAAAAAATCTTAGGATTACCAGGCATGTGTATTTGTTCATTGGAAGTACAGGAAGAGGGATAAAAGCATTCACACTTTCCCCTAGGAGGGCACAGGTTTGGGCACTACTAGGTGCTGTGGGATCACTGATTCATTTATGATGCTAAGGTCTTGGACCCGCTGATAAGACCCATCATTATTTTTAACCCTATAACACTTCAATTTTAATTTTGGGAAAAATTATTTTATTTTTGTTGTGGACTTTCTTAGTTACAAATATATATATATGAATATATACATTTTTTAATGTTATGAAAACATCATGCTCCGCATTATAGAGTTAAATGGAAATAATGGGCTAGTACAGGAGGAGTCAAAAGTGACCATAATAGAGTAACTGCCTAAGTCATTTTGAATTTTCTTGGGATCAATTCGAGTAAAGGCTTGTAAATTACCCGGGGTCCAAATTCACATGGTGCCTCCTACAACAGGTAGAATGTTCAGGGATGTTTCAGGGCTGGGAGATTAGTAACCCCTAAGTCCAGGATACCTTAGGGCAGGGGTCCTGAAACTGTTTACCCAGGGGGCCAGTTTACTGTACCTCAGGCTATTGGAGGGGCAGACTATAGTTAAAAAAAAACAACAAAAATTATGAAAAAATTCATGTGCACCATGCACATCTTGATTTGAAGTTCAAAAAAAAAATAAATGGGGCACATACACCCGGCAAAAAGGCTCAATGTCCTCGGCTGTCTGCATGTGGCCCATAGGCTGTAGTTTGAGGACCCATGCTCTAGGCGGTCACCAAGAGGATGTGGTTTTAACCCAATAGCTTGGAGACACTACAATTTGTTTAAAAGTAATAGGGCAGAAGGAGTCGCTGATTGACCCACGCAAGACTAGTTTTCCCATCCCCTATTACTAAGAGTTCATAGTTATGGTTAAGGGGAACCAGGACATCCCGATCTGATCCCTTTAATTCAAGTGTGGGCTGACATTGCCACGAAGAAGCCTGCAAATATAAGACTTACTCCCTCCCTCAAAGAAAGGGTCCTTGTTTCCAAGGTTTCACGAAACCTGGCAGGACCGGAAAAACAAACGGTCCAAGTTCCCAAAACCACATAGGTGGAGGCCATCCCTCCCCAACCCCCTCCCCCACCACCTCCCTCTCCCCCATCTTCCCCTACCCTCCCCTCCTGATCTCTCTCCCCTAATCGGCTTTATCCCATTTTGCAGAACTCTGGGAGTGGGAGAGCTGGCTTCAGACCCTTTGGTTCCAATCCCGCCCTATAAGTTTTCTAGGGTCCAGAAATAGAAAACTTCTAACAGGCCCTTATTGAGTCACTCCCTCCCCCACCGCCCCCACCAACCTCACCCCCACCCCCAACCAGCAGCCCCCTACACACACTAGTACTGGTATGTCTTCCATACTCATCAGCCCACCTGTATAATTGCCAGCAACTTCTCCAGGTGCTGTTCACCACGGAGGAAGGGTAGCCCTTCCAGACAGAGGCCCAGTAAGCAGTCAGTGAACCTGATGGTCAGCGAGTGGGCACTCCCCACTTGAGAGAAACTCTTTTGGCCACTATACGATCAATGTGGGATCTCAATTCCTAGCAAGGCCCAGAGGGCTTTACCAGGTTTCACCCGTTGCTCTTACATGACCCTCTGCGGAAGAACTAGGAAACCTATGACTGTATCTAAGGTCAGTGAGAATTTTCAGGCTCTTATAAGAGAATGTCCGCCTGCCTTTCTAGAGTAGCTGATGTAAGCCTACGGGCTTTATACCCCTAACGGCCCCGAGAACCGGCGGGCAATAAGTATTGCCTTTATTACTTAGTCAGTCTGTCTCAGACATGAAAAAGAAGTTGGAAGGGTTTGAACGGAAAAATCTTAGTGATTTGGTACAAGTGGCTCATTGAGTGTATAACAACAGAGATGACCCTAGCACGACAGAGACAAAGAAACTAGCTAAAATACTAGTAATTGCCTTGAGAGAGCCCAGAGACTCAGGAAAAGGAGAGCATGGCCCACTCATGGAGAGACTAACCTGTGGGCACCGCCAAGCCATGGGGAAGGATCAATGTGCCTACTGCAGGAAAGAAGGACACTGGAAAAATCAGTGTCTTGAAACCCCAGGAGAGGTGCACGACCCTCCACTAGAGTGGACGGGCCTCATCTGCACCTAGAAAAATCAAGCAAGAGACAATCATGCTTGAAGAAGCTGAATGAAGGGGTCAGAGCTCTTGTTCCCTTCGCCACCATAAGCCCAGGCTAACTCTCCATGTAGGAGGCCAGCCAGTAAATTTCTTGGTGGACAGAGGGGCCACCTTCTTAGGTCCAGAAAGGAATACGGGCACATTTTCAAGGAAAAAAAATGTGAATTACTGTGAGCCTATGATTCCTTCCACAGGTAACTCACACCAGAAAGTTTGCATGGATGTTAGGTGGGCTTCACAAGACAACAAAATAACAAATATTTATCTGCCCTTTGTCCCAGTTAGCCACGTGGTTATGATGGCACTGGCTCCTGGCTCAACTGCTGAGCCAGTGAAGCAGTTAAAGCAGGAGAAGACTAGGTGGCCGGTGGTCATGAACGGAAGGACCAAATCTCCACAGTGGGCTTCCTGTTTCAATATGGAGCCACGTATGTTACCTGCTGGACACCATCTCTATCCTGAGCTCATAATTGCCACCCCAGGTCTAGAATGCAGCGCGCAGGTACACACTATATGAAACAGTCTCTGATTAACCCCTCTCAATAACTTGCTGACACTGGAGTCTGGATAATCCAGTACATTTACTTTCCAGATGAGAAAACTCACTCAAAAACACACAGGAGTTGGCCCAGAGACACACAACTTGTTAACAACAAAGTCATATTCACAACCAGCGTCTGGACCAAGAGCCCGGTGCCCCACAGAACTGTGCCCATCGAGCAGTTAATATCTCCTGGACTCTCAAAAGATCTGAGCTGACACCCACCACCCCCACCTCCTTGCAGCCCCCAAAGATTGTATTTCACAGGATGGCACCTGATCTGCAGCTTGCAGATAAGGACATATCTGATCAGAGAACACAGGGCAGAACAAGGGGGAGGAGGGAAGAATGGAGTACACCCTGGCCCAATACACCTTGAGGATGATGTTCCCAATCAGAGAAGCCAACCACAGAGAAGACCACATGGGCAGCCCCACGATGAGAAACGTCCCTCAAAGACCCATAGCCCTAGAGGGGACAACACTGGAGACACAGTGTGGGAACTGCGCCCGAACTGATCCTGCGACATCGAGGCATGACACTAAGAGAGTGCAGCAGAAGAGAAAGAAAACGGAGCATGAAAGTCCCCGGGGAATGTCAAAGGTGGACTTTGTGGTCAGGGCTCGGTGCCCCAACAGACAGGACTGGAAAACACTCCTAAAGTTCACCACACAGTCCTTGTTCTTTTCTTTCTTGGTTAGTGTTGTTTTCCTTTAGTGTCATTGGATTTTGGTTGGGTTTTGTTTCCATTTTTCTTTGTTTTTTTTTCTTTTTGCTGCTTGCTTTTGCTCAGTCTTGTTTTGTGCATGTTATTACCTTTACAGGTCTGTCTAATTAAGAGAGGCTGGATGAACAATCTGGAGGAGTAAACATGTGACTGGCCCTTTCCATTGGGCATGGGAGTGAGCACGGTGGGAGGAAAGGAAATGGTGTCAAGAAACCCAGAGACAAGGGAACAACAAGTGATGGAAATCGGTGGTGAGGGGGATGTAGGAGGCCTGGAAGGGCATGATCAAGGGTAATGTAACCAAGAGTAATTATTGAAACCCAAAGGAAGACTGAGCATGGCAGTGGGCACAAGAGGAAAACAAAAGTGTATAGAAGAGTGAGTAGGGCAGCAAGTCCCCTTATAGACGTCTAAATAAAGGCATGTACATATACTTACAAAGGGACATCGGGAAATAGATCTATGTCCATATGTTTATAGATTTAGTATTAAGGTAGCAGATGGACATAGGGCCTCCGCTCAAGGACTCCCTTATTGCAAGAACACTGTTCTATTAAATTGGCATTCTACGATGCTCACCTTCCCTACACGATCACTGACCACAAAGCGTCTTAATAAGCAGATGTGGTGAAGAAAGCCGATGGTGTCCAGCTACCAATAGATATAGCGTGTGGGGTCTTAAAGGCTTGAAGGTAAAGAAGCAGCCATCTGGCTCAGAAGCAACAGAGCCCACATGGAGGAAGCATACCAGCCTGTGTGATCACAAAGTTTCAAAGGGTTAAGGCAACAGGCATCATGAGAACAAAAAAATCTTATCATGGAGAATGAGAGGGCACTGCCGGGTATAGACCCAAAACCTATTTGCAGCGCACTGGATATCCCCTTACAGAAGGATCTCAGAGAGGAGATTAAAGAATACAGGGTATGAGACAGCAAAGATTAAACACAACTTTCCTCCAGTTCTTAATGCTTCCTCTTGCCCCACTATCATGATCCCAGTTCTACCACACTAATCTGGCCAAACTAGAGAAGGTATTCTAGTACCGATAGGAATTTCAAACACGGAGAATCCAGGGTGGATGGGCTCTTTAGGACCAGTGTTATGGGTGGAGATACTGGGAGGGTGGAGGAAGGGCAGGATGGAAAGTGGGAACCGATTACAAGGATCTTCATTGACCTCAAAAGAAAGGTGGGTGAAGATATGACAAAAGAATTAGTCCATTTCCAAGGATTGATGAGGGATGGATGGCAGGCATTGAGGGGGAAAAAATGAGGAGCTGAGGCCAGGGGCTTGGGTGGAGAGTGGAGATTTTGAGAATAATGAGGGCAATTAATGTACAGATGTGCTTCAAACAGCTGATGTATATATGGATTGTGGTTAGTGTTGTAGGAGCCACTAATGAAAAGATCATAAAAAAAAATCTGTGCAGAGGGCTCATGCAAGGATGATCTCAGGCTGGATTAGACCAGTCAAAACATCTACTGGAGTCTCCTCACCCTGTGTCTATTCCTGAGTCAGGCATGAAGCTTAGGGCACACAGCCCCAGCAGCTGGCCAGTCAGGGAGGTTTGCCTCTGAGGCTTTCCACAGGGGGAATGGTCGTCTGTCCTGCAGGGCCCACCCTCCTTTGTAAGCGTGATGTCTGGGGCACGGCTTTCATGGAGTCCACACCATGGGAGCTCTACTACTCATGGGGTATTGACAGGAAGCCTCTGCCCATGTGCACACACCACCAACTAGCTGGAGGATCTCCGTGAACAAAGCCTGAGGCAGACAACAAGCCCACTAACTGATGCTGTAAGAGATACAATCAGCATCCAGAAACCTGCAACTGGGAGTTAGAGGCAGCATACTTTGGTCCCAGCTCCTCCCACTCTAATCTACAAGGAGTGACATTGCAAAGCAGAGGGTTTTCATAAAGCACTTCCAGGACTGTGGAATGAGCAGCCTCGCTTGTGGACATGGATACTCTCTGATCCAGACGTACTACCTCCTCCCTTCCAGCCAGCTGAGACAAAAACCCTTGAAAGCAGAAAGCCATGCATCTGAACAGTATCCATGAGCCACTCATGTGCAGACCTGCTGACTCCAAAGAGCCTTCCTGAGTGAGAGAGAAATCACGCAGAAGCCTGGTCTGTCACTCAAGTGAGTTTTATGAGCGTTAGGGAGGCGTGGTGGGCATGTCTGGCCGACCCCAGTGGCTGAATTGAATTTACATGTCCTAGGTTAGTCACTCCAGGTACAGGACCCACCCAGGTGTACCTCCCCTTCATGGCCAAAAACCTGGACCTCTGAGCATGCACAGAGTGCCTCTCCTAACTAGGCTCTAATCTTGGCCCTATGGCCATGCATAACGGATGCCCCAGTCCCTAGGATAGCTACCTAACATTTGCCCACCTGAAGAGGTATGGACCCAAAACATTGGGGTAGTGGGCGACGACACCTCTAGCTACTTCCTGCTGGCAGAAGGGGCGAAGTGGGGCTTTGGGTCCATACCCTTCCTACACTGCTGGGAGGGGTTGTCCATTGAGGGCAACTTTATCCAGGATGGATAAGGTTGAGGTGGTCCAGGAGATGGTAGTCGTGGACCTGGCACACTTGGTTCGGAAGTTTTAGTCACCCGATAACTTCTGGGAAAAACAAACTGTCAAAAAGGTGAACAGTTTGACTACGACAAGGCTAAGCTTGTGAGGTGGCAGTAGCTTGAAATTAGGTGAGTGTCACAGGAAACAAAAAAAATCTTAGGATTACCAGGCATGTGTATTTGTTCATTGGAAGTACAGGAAGAGGGATAAAAGCATTCACACTTTCCCCTAGGAGGGCACAGGTTTGGGCACTACTAGGTGCTGTGGGATCACTGATTCATTTATGATGCTAAGGTCTTGGACCCGCTGATAAGACCCATCATTATTTTTAACCCTATAACACTTCAATTTTAATTTTGGGAAAAATTATTTTATTTTTGTTGTGGACTTTCTTAGTTACAAATATATATATATGAATATATACATTTTTTAATGTTATGAAAACATCATGCTCCGCATTATAGAGTTAAATGGAAATAATGGGCTAGTACAGGAGGAGTCAAAAGTGACCATAATAGAGTAACTGCCTAAGTCATTTTGAATTTTCTTGGGATCAATTGGAGTAAAGGCTTGTAAATTACCCGGGGTCCAAATTCACATGGTGCCTCCTACAACAGGTAGAATGTTCAGGGATGTTTCAGGGCTGGGAGATTAGTAACCCCTAAGTCCAGGATACCTTAGGGCAGGGGTCCTGAAACTGTTTACCCAGGGGGCCAGTTTACTGTACCTCAGGCTATTGGAGGGGCAGACTATAGTTAAAAAAAAACAACAAAAATTATGAAAAAATTCATGTGCACCATGCACATCTTGATTTGAAGTTCAAAAAAAAAATAAATGGGGCACATACACCCGGCAAAAAGGCTCAATGTCCTCGGCTGTCTGCATGTGGCCCATAGGCTGTAGTTTGAGGACCCATGCTCTAGGCGGTCACCAAGAGGATGTGGTTTTAACCCAATAGCTTGGAGACACTACAATTTGTTTAAAAGTAATAGGGCAGAAGGAGTCGCTGATTGACCCACGCAAGACTAGTTTTCCCATCCCCTATTACTAAGAGTTCATAGTTATGGTTAAGGGGAACCAGGACATCCCGATCTGATCCCTTTAATTCAAGTGTGGGCTGACATTGCCACGAAGAAGCCTGCAAATATAAGACTTACTCCCTCCCTCAAAGAAAGGGTCCTTGTTTCCAAGGTTTCACGAAACCTGGCAGGACCGGAAAAACAAACGGTCCAAGTTCCCAAAATCACATAGGTGGAGGCCATCCCTCCCCAACCCCCTCCCCCACCACCTCCCTCTCCCCCATCTTCCCCTACCCTCCCCTCCTGATCTCTCTCCCCTAATCGGCTTTATCCCATTTTGCAGAACTCTGGGAGTGGGAGAGCTGGCTTCAGACCCTTTGGTTCCAATCCCGCCCTATAAGTTTTCTAGGGTCCAGAAATAGAAAACTTCTAACAGGCCCTTATTGAGTCACTCCCTCCCCCACCGCCCCCACCAACCTCACCCCCACCCCCAACCAGCAGCCCCCTACACACACTAGTACTGGTATGTCTTCCATACTCATCAGCCCACCTGTATAATTGCCAGCAACTTCTCCAGGTGCTGTTCACCACGGAGGAAGGGTAGCCCTTCCAGACAGAGGCCCAGTAAGCAGTCAGTGAACCTGATGGTCAGCGAGTGGGCACTCCCCACTTGAGAGAAACTCTTTTGGCCACTATACGATCAATGTGGGATCTCAATTCCTAGCAAGGCCCAGAGGGCTTTACCAGGTTTCACCCGTTGCTCTTACATGACCCTCTGCGGAAGAACTAGGAAACCTATGACTGTATCTAAGGTCAGTGAGAATTTTCAGGCTCTTATAAGAGAATGTCCGCCTGCCTTTCTAGAGTAGCTGATGTAAGCCTACGGGCTTTATACCCCTAACGGCCCCGAGAACCGGCGGGCAATAAGTATTGCCTTTATTACTTAGTCAGTCTGTCTCAGACATGAAAAAGAAGTTGGAAGGGTTTGAACGGAAAAATCTTAGTGATTTGGTACAAGTGGCTCATTGAGTGTATAACAACAGAGATGACCCTAGCACGACAGAGACAAAGAAACTAGCTAAAATACTAGTAATTGCCTTGAGAGAGCCCAGAGACTCAGGAAAAGGAGAGCATGGCCCACTCATGGAGAGACTAACCTGTGGGCACCGCCAAGCCATGGGGAAGGATCAATGTGCCTACTGCAGGAAAGAAGGACACTGGAAAAATCAGTGTCTTGAAACCCCAGGAGAGGTGCACGACCCTCCACTAGAGTGGACGGGCCTCATCTGCACCTAGAAAAATCAAGCAAGAGACAATCATGCTTGAAGAAGCTGAATGAAGGGGTCAGAGCTCTTGTTCCCTTCGCCACCATAAGCCCAGGCTAACTCTCCATGTAGGAGGCCAGCCAGTAAATTTCTTGGTGGACAGAGGGGCCACCTTCTTAGGTTCAGAAAGGAATACGGGCACATTTTCAAGGAAAAAAAATGTGAATTACTGTGAGCCTATGATTCCTTCCACAGGTAACTCACACCAGAAAGTTTGCATGGATGTTAGGTGGGCTTCACAAGACAACAAAATAACAAATATTTATCTGCCCTTTGTCCCAGTTAGCCACGTGGTTATGATGGCACTGGCTCCTGGCTCAACTGCTGAGCCAGTGAAGCAGTTAAAGCAGGAGAAGACTAGGTGGCCGGTGGTCATGAACGGAAGGACCAAATCTCCACAGTGGGCTTCCTGTTTCAATATGGAGCCACGTATGTTACCTGCTGGACACCATCTCTATCCTGAGCTCATAATTGCCACCCCAGGTCTAGAATGCAGCGCGCAGGTACACACTATATGAAACAGTCTCTGATTAACCCCTCTCAATAACTTGCTGACACTGGAGTCTGGATAATCCAGTACATTTACTTTCCAGATGAGAAAACTCACTCAAAAACACACAGGAGTTGGCCCAGAGACACACAACTTGTTAACAACAAAGTCATATTCACAACCAGCGTCTGGACCAAGAGCCCGGTGCCCCACAGAACTGTGCCCATCGAGCAGTTAATATCTCCTGGACTCTCAAAAGATCTGAGCTGACACCCACCACCCCCACCTCCTTGCAGCCCCCAAAGATTGTATTTCACAGGATGGCACCTGATCTGCAGCTTGCAGATAAGGACATATCTGATCAGAGAACACAGGGCAGAACAAGGGGGAGGAGGGAAGAATGGAGTACACCCTGGCCCAATACACCTTGAGGATGATGTTCCCAATCAGAGAAGCCAACCACAGAGAAGACCACATGGGCAGCCCCACGATGAGAAACGTCCCTCAAAGACCCATAGCCCTAGAGGGGACAACACTGGAGACACAGTGTGGGAACTGCGCCCGAACTGATCCTGCGACATCGAGGCATGACACTAAGAGAGTGCAGCAGAAGAGAAAGAAAACGGAGCATGAAAGTCCCCGGGGAATGTCAAAGGTGGACTTTGTGGTCAGGGCTCGGTGCCCCAACAGACAGGACTGGAAAACACTCCTAAAGTTCACCACACAGTCCTTGTTCTTTTCTTTCTTGGTTAGTGTTGTTTTCCTTTAGTGTCATTGGATTTTGGTTGGGTTTTGTTTCCATTTTTCTTTGTTTTTTTTTCTTTTTGCTGCTTGCTTTTGCTCAGTCTTGTTTTG
This sequence comes from Tenrec ecaudatus, assembly GCF_050624435.1. NCBI lineage: Eukaryota > Metazoa > Chordata > Mammalia > Afrosoricida > Tenrecidae > Tenrec > Tenrec ecaudatus. The sequence goes on from NC_134532.1 coordinate 58,172,406, forward strand.
TGCATGTTATTACCTTTACAGGTCTGTCTAATTAAGAGAGGCTGGATGAACAATCTGGAGGAGTAAACATGTGACTGGCCCTTTCCATTGGGCATGGGAGTGAGCACGGTGGGAGGAAAGGAAATGGTGTCAAGAAACCCAGAGACAAGGGAACAACAAGTGATGGAAATCGGTGGTGAGGGGGATGTAGGAGGCCTGGAAGGGCATGATCAAGGGTAATGTAACCAAGAGTAATTATTGAAACCCAAAGGAAGACTGAGCATGGCAGTGGGCACAAGAGGAAAACAAAAGTGTATAGAAGAGTGAGTAGGGCAGCAAGTCCCCTTATAGACGTCTAAATAAAGGCATGTACATATACTTACAAAGGGACATCGGGAAATAGATCTATGTCCATATGTTTATAGATTTAGTATTAAGGTAGCAGATGGACATAGGGCCTCCGCTCAAGGACTCCCTTATTGCAAGAACACTGTTCTATTAAATTGGCATTCTACGATGCTCACCTTCCCTACACGATCACTGACCACAAAGCGTCTTAATAAGCAGATGTGGTGAAGAAAGCCGATGGTGTCCAGCTACCAAAAGATATAGCGTGTGGGGTCTTAAAGGCTTGAAGGTAAAGAAGCAGCCATCTGGCTCAGAAGCAACAGAGCCCACATGGAGGAAGCATACCAGCCTGTGTGATCACAAAGTTTCAAAGGGTTAAGGCAACAGGCATCATGAGAACAAAAAAATCTTATCATGGAGAATGAGAGGGCACTGCCGGGTATAGACCCAAAACCTATTTGCAGCGCACTGGATATCCCCTTACAGAAGGATCTCAGAGAGGAGATTAAAGAATACAGGGTATGAGACAGCAAAGATTAAACACAACTTTCCTCCAGTTCTTAATGCTTCCTCTTGCCCCACTATCATGATCCCAGTTCTACCACACTAATCTGGCCAAACTAGAGAAGGTATTCTAGTACCGATAGGAATTTCAAACACGGAGAATCCAGGGTGGATGGGCTCTTTAGGACCAGTGTTATGGGTGGAGATACTGGGAGGGTGGAGGAAGGGCAGGATGGAAAGTGGGAACCGATTACAAGGATCTTCATTGACCTCAAAAGAAAGGTGGGTGAAGATATGACAAAAGAATTAGTCCATTTCCAAGGATTGATGAGGGATGGATGGCAGGCATTGAGGGGGAAAAAATGAGGAGCTGAGGCCAGGGGCTTGGGTGGAGAGTGGAGATTTTGAGAATAATGAGGGCAATTAATGTACAGATGTGCTTCAAACAGCTGATGTATATATGGATTGTGGTTAGTGTTGTAGGAGCCACTAATGAAAAGATCATAAAAAAAAATCTGTGCAGAGGGCTCATGCAAGGATGATCTCAGGCTGGATTAGACCAGTCAAAACATCTACTGGAGTCTCCTCACCCTGTGTCTATTCCTGAGTCAGGCATGAAGCTTAGGGCACACAGCCCCAGCAGCTGGCCAGTCAGGGAGGTTTGCCTCTGAGGCTTTCCACAGGGGGAATGGTCGTCTGTCCTGCAGGGCCCACCCTCCTTTGTAAGCGTGATGTCTGGGGCACGGCTTTCATGGAGTCCACACCATGGGAGCTCTACTACTCATGGGGTATTGACAGGAAGCCTCTGCCCATGTGCACACACCACCAACTAGCTGGAGGATCTCCGTGAACAAAGCCTGAGGCAGACAACAAGCCCACTAACTGATGCTGTAAGAGATACAATCAGCATCCAGAAACCTGCAACTGGGAGTTAGAGGCAGCATACTTTGGTCCCAGCTCCTCCCACTCTAATCTACAAGGAGTGACATTGCAAAGCAGAGGGTTTTCATAAAGCACTTCCAGGACTGTGGAATGAGCAGCCTCGCTTGTGGACATGGATACTCTCTGATCCAGACGTACTACCTCCTCCCTTCCAGCCAGCTGAGACAAAAACCCTTGAAAGCAGAAAGCCATGCATCTGAACAGTATCCATGAGCCACTCATGTGCAGACCTGCTGACTCCAAAGAGCCTTCCTGAGTGAGAGAGAAATCACGCAGAAGCCTGGTCTGTCACTCAAGTGAGTTTTATGAGCGTTAGGGAGGCGTGGTGGGCATGTCTGGCCGACCCCAGTGGCTGAATTGAATTTACATGTCCTAGGTTAGTCACTCCAGGTACAGGACCCACCCAGGTGTACCTCCCCTTCATGGCCAAAAACCTGGACCTCTGAGCATGCACAGAGTGCCTCTCCTAACTAGGCTCTAATCTTGGCCCTATGGCCATGCATAACGGATGCCCCAGTCCCTAGGATAGCTACCTAACATTTGCCCACCTGAAGAGGTATGGACCCAAAACATTGGGGTAGTGGGCGACGACACCTCTAGCTACTTCCTGCTGGCAGAAGGGGCGAAGTGGGGCTTTGGGTCCATACCCTTCCTACACTGCTGGGAGGGGTTGTCCATTGAGGGCAACTTTATCCAGGATGGATAAGGTTGAGGTGGTCCAGGAGATGGTAGTCGTGGACCTGGCACACTTGGTTCGGAAGTTTTAGTCACCCGATAACTTCTGGGAAAAACAAACTGTCAAAACGTGAACAGTTTGACTACGACAAGGCTAAGCTTGTGAGGTGGCAGTAGCTTGAAATTAGGTGAGTGTCACAGGAAACAAAAAAAATCTTAGGATTACCAGGCATGTGTATTTGTTCATTGGAAGTACAGGAAGAGGGATAAAAGCATTCACACTTTCCCCTAGGAGGGCACAGGTTTGGGCACTACTAGGTGCTGTGGGATCACTGATTCATTTATGATGCTAAGGTCTTGGACCCGCTGATAAGACCCATCATTATTTTTAACCCTATAACACTTCAATTTTAATTTTGGGAAAAATTATTTTATTTTTGTTGTGGACTTTCTTAGTTACAAATATATATATATGAATATATACATTTTTTAATGTTATGAAAACATCATGCTCCGCATTATAGAGTTAAATGGAAATAATGGGCTAGTACAGGAGGAGTCAAAAGTGACCATAATAGAGTAACTGCCTAAGTCATTTTGAATTTTCTTGGGATCAATTGGAGTAAAGGCTTGTAAATTACCCGGGGTCCAAATTCACATGGTGCCTCCTACAACAGGTAGAATGTTCAGGGATGTTTCAGGGCTGGGAGATTAGTAACCCCTAAGTCCAGGATACCTTAGGGCAGGGGTCCTGAAACTGTTTACCCAGGGGGCCAGTTTACTGTACCTCAGGCTATTGGAGGGGCAGACTATAGTTAAAAAAAAACAACAAAAATTATGAAAAAATTCATGTGCACCATGCACATCTTGATTTGAAGTTCAAAAAAAAAATAAATGGGGCACATACACCCGGCAAAAAGGCTCAATGTCCTCGGCTGTCTGCATGTGGCCCATAGGCTGTAGTTTGAGGACCCATGCTCTAGGCGGTCACCAAGAGGATGTGGTTTTAACCCAATAGCTTGGAGACACTACAATTTGTTTAAAAGTAATAGGGCAGAAGGAGTCGCTGATTGACCCACGCAAGACTAGTTTTCCCATCCCCTATTACTAAGAGTTCATAGTTATGGTTAAGGGGAACCAGGACATCCCGATCTGATCCCTTTAATTCAAGTGTGGGCTGACATTGCCACGAAGAAGCCTGCAAATATAAGACTTACTCCCTCCCTCAAAGAAAGGGTCCTTGTTTCCAAGGTTTCACGAAACCTGGCAGGACCGGAAAAACAAACGGTCCAAGTTCCCAAAATCACATAGGTGGAGGCCATCCCTCCCCAACCCCCTCCCCCACCACCTCCCTCTCCCCCATCTTCCCCTACCCTCCCCTCCTGATCTCTCTCCCCTAATCGGCTTTATCCCATTTTGCAGAACTCTGGGAGTGGGAGAGCTGGCTTCAGACCCTTTGGTTCCAATCCCGCCCTATAAGTTTTCTAGGGTCCAGAAATAGAAAACTTCTAACAGGCCCTTATTGAGTCACTCCCTCCCCCACCGCCCCCACCAACCTCACCCCCACCCCCAACCAGCAGCCCCCTACACACACTAGTACTGGTATGTCTTCCATACTCATCAGCCCACCTGTATAATTGCCAGCAACTTCTCCAGGTGCTGTTCACCACGGAGGAAGGGTAGCCCTTCCAGACAGAGGCCCAGTAAGCAGTCAGTGAACCTGATGGTCAGCGAGTGGGCACTCCCCACTTGAGAGAAACTCTTTTGGCCACTATACGATCAATGTGGGATCTCAATTCCTAGCAAGGCCCAGAGGGCTTTACCAGGTTTCACCCGTTGCTCTTACATGACCCTCTGCGGAAGAACTAGGAAACCTATGACTGTATCTAAGGTCAGTGAGAATTTTCAGGCTCTTATAAGAGAATGTCCGCCTGCCTTTCTAGAGTAGCTGATGTAAGCCTACGGGCTTTATACCCCTAACGGCCCCGAGAACCGGCGGGCAATAAGTATTGCCTTTATTACTTAGTCAGTCTGTCTCAGACATGAAAAAGAAGTTGGAAGGGTTTGAACGGAAAAATCTTAGTGATTTGGTACAAGTGGCTCATTGAGTGTATAACAACAGAGATGACCCTAGCACGACAGAGACAAAGAAACTAGCTAAAATACTAGTAATTGCCTTGAGAGAGCCCAGAGACTCAGGAAAAGGAGAGCATGGCCCACTCATGGAGAGACTAACCTGTGGGCACCGCCAAGCCATGGGGAAGGATCAATGTGCCTACTGCAGGAAAGAAGGACACTGGAAAAATCAGTGTCTTGAAACCCCAGGAGAGGTGCACGACCCTCCACTAGAGTGGACGGGCCTCATCTGCACCTAGAAAAATCAAGCAAGAGACAATCATGCTTGAAGAAGCTGAATGAAGGGGTCAGAGCTCTTGTTCCCTTCGCCACCATAAGCCCAGGCTAACTCTCCATGTAGGAGGCCAGCCAGTAAATTTCTTGGTGGACAGAGGGGCCACCTTCTTAGGTTCAGAAAGGAATACGGGCACATTTTCAAGGAAAAAAAATGTGAATTACTGTGAGCCTATGATTCCTTCCACAGGTAACTCACACCAGAAAGTTTGCATGGATGTTAGGTGGGCTTCACAAGACAACAAAATAACAAATATTTATCTGCCCTTTGTCCCAGTTAGCCACGTGGTTATGATGGCACTGGCTCCTGGCTCAACTGCTGAGCCAGTGAAGCAGTTAAAGCAGGAGAAGACTAGGTGGCCGGTGGTCATGAACGGAAGGACCAAATCTCCACAGTGGGCTTCCTGTTTCAATATGGAGCCACGTATGTTACCTGCTGGACACCATCTCTATCCTGAGCTCATAATTGCCACCCCAGGTCTAGAATGCAGCGCGCAGGTACACACTATATGAAACAGTCTCTGATTAACCCCTCTCAATAACTTGCTGACACTGGAGTCTGGATAATCCAGTACATTTACTTTCCAGATGAGAAAACTCACTCAAAAACACACAGGAGTTGGCCCAGAGACACACAACTTGTTAACAACAAAGTCATATTCACAACCAGCGTCTGGACCAAGAGCCCGGTGCCCCACAGAACTGTGCCCATCGAGCAGTTAATATCTCCTGGACTCTCAAAAGATCTGAGCTGACACCCACCACCCCCACCTCCTTGCAGCCCCCAAAGATTGTATTTCACAGGATGGCACCTGATCTGCAGCTTGCAGATAAGGACATATCTGATCAGAGAACACAGGGCAGAACAAGGGGGAGGAGGGAAGAATGGAGTACACCCTGGCCCAATACACCTTGAGGATGATGTTCCCAATCAGAGAAGCCAACCACAGAGAAGACCACATGGGCAGCCCCACGATGAGAAACGTCCCTCAAAGACCCATAGCCCTAGAGGGGACAACACTGGAGACACAGTGTGGGAACTGCGCCCGAACTGATCCTGCGACATCGAGGCATGACACTAAGAGAGTGCAGCAGAAGAGAAAGAAAACGGAGCATGAAAGTCCCCGGGGAATGTCAAAGGTGGACTTTGTGGTCAGGGCTCGGTGCCCCAACAGACAGGACTGGAAAACACTCCTAAAGTTCACCACACAGTCCTTGTTCTTTTCTTTCTTGGTTAGTGTTGTTTTCCTTTAGTGTCATTGGATTTTGGTTGGGTTTTGTTTTCATTTTTCTTTGTTTTTTTTTTCTTTTTGCTGCTTGCTTTTGCTCAGTTTTGTTTTGTGCATGTTATTACCTTTACAGGTCTGTCTAATTAAGAGAGGCTGGATGAAGAATCTGGAGGAGTAAACATGTGACCGGCCCTTTCCATTGGGCATGGGAGTGAGGACGGTGGGGGGAAAGGAAGTGGTGTCAAGAAACCCAGAGACAAGGGAACAACAAGTGATGGAAATCGGTAGTGAGGGGGATGTAGGAGGCCTGGAAGGGCATGATCAAGGGCAATGTAACCAAGAGTAATCACTGAAACCCAAAAGAAGACTGAGCATGGCAGTGGGCACAAGAGGAAACAAAAGGGTATAGAAGAGTGAGCTGGGCAGCAAGGGCCAGTTATAGACGTCTAAATAAAGGCATGTACATGTACTTACAAAGGGGCATTGGGAAATAGATCTATGTCCATATGTTTATAGATTTAGTATTAAGGTAGCAGAAGGACATAGGCCTCCGCTCATGGACTCCCTTATTGCAAGAACACTCTTCTATTAAATTGGCATTCTACGATGCTCACCTTCTCTACACGATCACTGACCACAAAGCGGCTGCATAAGCAAATGTGGTGAAGAAAGCCGATAGTGTCCAGCTACCAAATGATATAGCGTGTGGGGTCTTAAAGGCTTGAAGGTAAAGAAGCAGCCATCTGGCTCAGAAGCAACAGAGCCCACATGGAGGAAGCATACCAGCCTGTGTGATCACAAAGTTTCAAAGGGATAAGGCAACAGGCATCATGAGAACAAAAAAATCTTATCATGTAGAATGAGAGGGGACTGCCGGGTATAGACCCAAAACCTATTTGCAGTGCACTGGACATCCCCTTACAGAAGGAGCTCAGAGAGGAGATTAAAGAATACAGGGTATCAGACAGCAAAATGAAACACAACTTTCCTCTATTTCTTAATGCTTCCTCTTGCCCCACTATCATGATCCCAGTTCTACCATACTAATCTGGCCAAACTAGAGAAGGTATTCTAGTACCGATAGGAATTTCAAACACGGGGAATCCAGGGTGGATGGGCCCTTTAGGACCAGTGTTATGAGAGGAGATACTGGGAGGGTGGAGGAAGGGCAGGATGGAAAGTGGGAACCGATTACAAGGATCTTCATTGACCTCAAAAGAAAGGTGGGTGAAAATATGACAAAAGAATTAGTACATTTCCAAGGATTGATGAGGGATGGGTGGCGGACATTCAGGGGGGACAAATGAGGAACTGAGGCCAGGGGCTTGAGTGGAGAGTGGATATTTTGTGAATAAGGAGGGCAATTAATGTACAGATGTGCTTCAAACAGATGATGTATTTATGGATGTGGTTAGTGTTGTAGGAGCCACTAATGAAAAGATCATAAAAGAAACAAAAATAATCTGGGCAGAGGGCTCATGCAAGGATGATCTCAGGCTGGATTAGACCAGTCAAAACAGCTACTGGAGTCGCCTCACCCTGTGTCTATTCCTGAGTCAGGCATGAAGCTTAGGGCCCACAGCCCCAGCAGCTGCCCAGTGAGGGAGGTGGGTCTCTGAGGCCATTCCACAGGGGGAATGGTCCTCTGTCCTGCAGGGCCCACCCTCCTTTGTAAGCGTGCTGCCTGGGGCAAGACTTTCATGGAGTCCACACCATGGGAGCTCTACTACTCATGGGGGATTGGCAGGAAGCCTCTGCTCATGCGCACACACCACCAACTAGCTGGAGGATCTCCGTGAACAAAGCCTGAGGCAGACAACAAGCCCACTAACTGATGCTGTAAGAGCTACAATCAGCATCCAGAAACCTGCAACTGGGAGTAAGAGGCAGCATACCTTGATCCCAGCCCCTCCCACTCTAATCTACAAGGAGTGACATTGCAAAGCAGAGGGTTTTCATAAAGCACTTCCAGGACTGTGGAATGAGCAGCCTCTTTTGTGGACATAGTTACTCTGTGATCCAGACGTACTACCTCCTCCCTTCCAGTCAGCTGAGACAAAAACGCTTGCAAGCAGAAAGCCATGCATCTGAACAGTATCCACCAGCCACTCAAGTGCAGCCCCGCTGCCTCCAAAGAGCCTTCCTGTGTGAGAGAGAAATCATGCAGAAGCCTGGTCTGCACTCAAGTGAGTTTTATGAGCGTTAGGGAGGCGTGGTGGGCAAGTCTGGCCGACCCCAGTGGCTGAATTGAATTTACATGGCCTAGATTGGTCAATCCAGGTACAGGACCCACCCTGGTGACCTCCCCTTCATGGCCAGAAATCTGGACCTCTGAGCATGCACAGGGTGCCTCTCCTAACTGGGCTCTTATCTTGGCCCTATGGGCATGCATAACGGATGCCCCAGTCCCTAGCATAGCTACCTAACATTTGGCCCCCTGAAGAGATATGGACCCAAATCTTTGGGGTACTGGGCGACGATATCTCCAGCTACTTCCTGCTGGCAAAAGGGGTTAGGTGGGGCTTTGGGTCCATACCCTTCCTACACTGCTGGGAGGGGTTGTCCATTGAGGGCAACTTTATCCAGGATGGATAAGGTTGAGGTGGTCCAGGAGATGGTAGTCGTGGACCTGGCACACTTGGTTCGGAAGCTTTAGTCACCCGATAACTTCTGGGAAAAACAAACGGTCTAAAAGGTGAACAGTTTGACTACGACAAGGCTAAGCTTGTGAGGTGGCACTGGCCTTGAAATTAGGTGATTGTCACAGGAAACAAAAAAAACCTTAGGATTACAGACGTGTGTTTGTTCATTGGAAGTCCAGGAAGAGGGATAAAAGCATTCACACTTTCCCCTAGGTGGGCACAGGTTTGGGCACTACTAGGTGCAGTGGGATCACTGATTGATTTATGATGCTAAGGTCTTGGACACGCTGATAAGACCCATCCTTCTTTTTAACCCTATAACGCTTCAATTTTAATTTTGGGAAAAAATTATTTTCTTTTTGTTGTGGGCTTTCACAGTTATAAATATATATATGTATTAATATATACATTTTTAAATGTTATGACAACATCATGCTTCACGTTACAGAGTTAAATGGAAATAATGGGCTAGTGCAGGACGAGTCAAAAGTGACCAAAATAGAGTAACTGCCTAAGTCATTTTGAATTTTCTTGGGTTCTATTGGAGTAAAGGCTTATAAATTACCCGGGGTCCAAATTCCCATGGTGCCTCCTACAACGGGTAGAATGTTCAGGGATGTTTCAGGGCTGGGAGATTAATAACCCCTAAGTCCAGGATACCTTAGGTCAGGGGTCCTGAAACTGTTTACCCAGGGGGCCAGTTCACTATCCCTTAGGCCTTTTGAAGGAAAGACTATAGTTTAAAAAAACAAATATTACGAACAAATTCATGTGCACTCTGCACATCTTGATTTGAAGTTCAAAAAAAAAATAAATGGGGCACATAGACACGGCAGAAAGGATCAACGTGCTCGGCTGTCTGCATGTGGCCCACAAGTTGTAGTTTGAGGACCCTGCTCTCGGCATTCACCAAGAGGATGTGGTTTCAACCCAAAAGCTTGGAGACTCCACAATTTGTTTAAAAGTGATGGGGCAGAAGGAGTCCCTGATTGACCCACGCAAGACTAGTTTTCCCATCCGCTATTACTAAGAGTTCATAGTTATGTTTAAAGGGAACCAGGATATCCCGATCTGATCCCGTTACTTCAAGTGTGGGCTGACATTGCCACTAAGAAGCCTGCAAATATAAAAGAATTACTCCCTCCCGCAAAGAAAGGGCCCTTGTTTCCAAGGTTTCAGGAAACATGGCAGGACCGGAAAAACAAACGGTCCAAATTCCCAAAACCACATAGGTGGAGGCCATCCCTCCCCGTCACCCTCCCCCACCCCCACCCCTTCCTTCACCCACCTCCCCTCCCCTCCCCTCCCCTCCCCTCCCCTCCCCTTTCCTCCCCTCCCGATCTCTCTCCCCTAATCGGCTTTATCCCATTTTGCAGGAGAACTCTGGGAGTGGGAGAGCTGGCTTCAAACCCTTTCTTTCAACCCCCGCCCTATAAGGTTTCTAGGGTCCAGAAATAGAAAACTTCTAACAGGCCCTTATTGAGTCACTCCCTCCCCCACCGGCCCCCCAACCTCACCCCCACCCCTAACAAGCAGCCCCCCACACACACACTAGTACTGGTATGACTTCCATACTCATCAGCCCACCTGGAATGCTTGCCAACAACTTCTCCAGGTGCTGTTCACAACGGAGGAGGGTAGCCCTTCCATACAGATGCCCAGTAAGCAGTCAGTGAACCTGACGGTCAGCGAGTGGGCACTCCCCACTTGAGAGAAACTCTTTTGGCCACTACACGAACAATGTGGGATCTCAATTCCTAGCAAGGCCCAGAGGGCTTTACCAGGTATCACCCGTTGCTCTTACATGACAATCTGCGTAAGAGTTAGGAAACCTATGAATTTATCTAAGGTCAGTGAGAATTTTCAGGCTCTTATAAGACAATGTCCGCCTGGCTTTCTAGAGTGGCTGCTGGAAGCCTACGGGCTTTATTCCCCTAATGGCCTGGAGACCCCGAGAACAGGAGGGCAATATGTATTGCCTTTATTAGTCAGTCTGCCTCAGACATGAAAAAGAAGTGGGAAGGGTTTGAAGGGAAAAATCTTTGTGATTTGGTACAAGTGGTTCATTGAGTGTATAACAACAGAGATGACCCTAGCACTACAGAGACAAAGAAGCTAGCTAAAATAATCGTAATTGACATGAGATACCCCAGAGACTCAGGAAAAGGAGAGCATGGCCCACTCACGGAGAGACTAACCTGTGGGCAATGTCAAGCCATCGGCAAGGATCAATGTGCCTACTGCAGGAAAGAAGGACACTGGAAAAATCAGTGCCTTGAAAACCCCAGGAGAGGTGCACGACACTCCACTAGAGTGGACGGGCCTCATCTGCAACCTAGAAAGACCCAAACAAAAGACAATAATGCTTGAAGAGCTGAATGAAGGGGTCAGGGCTCTGTTTCACTTCGCCATCAAAAGCTCAGCTTAACTCTCCATGTAGTAGGCCACCCAGTAAATTTCTTGGTGGACACCAGGGCCACCTTCTCAGGTTCAGAAAGGAATACGGGCACATTTTCAAAAAGAAAGAACTACTGTTATCCACAGATAACTCACACCAGAAGGTTTTCATGGAGGGTAGGTGGGTTTCCCAAGACAACAAGATAACAAATATCTATCTGCCCTTTGTCCCAGTTAGCCACCTGGTTATGATATCACTGGCTCCTGGCTCAGCTGCTGAGCCAGTGAAGCAGTTATAGCAGGGGAAGACTAGGTGGCCAGTGGCCATCAACGGAAGGACCAAATCTCCACAGTGGGCTTCCTGTTTCAATATGGAGCCACGTATGTCACCTGCTGGACGCCATCTCTATCCTGAGCTCATAATTGCCACCCCAGGTATAGAATGCAGTGGGCAGGTACACACTATATGAAACAGTCTCTGATTAACCCCTCTCGATAACTTGCTGACATGAGAGTCTGGATAATCCAGTACATTTACTTTCCAGATGAGAAAACTCACTGAAAAACACACAGGAGTTGACCCAGAGACACACAACTGGTTAACAACAAAGTCATATATACAACCAGCGTCTGCACCAAGAGCACGGTGCCGCAAGGAACTGTGCCCATCGAGCAGTCATATCTCCTGGACTCTCAAAAGATCTGAGCTGACACCCATCCCCCACATCCTTGCAGCCCCCAAAGATTGTATTTCACAGGCTGGCACCGGATCTGCAGCTCGCGGAGAGGGACATATCTGATCAGAGAACACAGGGCAGAACAAGGGGGAGGAGGGGAGAATGGAGCACATCCTGGCCCAATACACCTTGAGGATGATGTTCCCAATCAGAGAAGCCAGTCCACAGCGAAGACCACACGGGCAGCCCCACGATGAGAAACGTCCCTCAAAGACCCATAGCCCTAGAGGGGACAACACTGGAAACACAGTGTGGGAACTGCGCCCGAACTGATCCTGCCACATCGAGGCATGACACTAAGAGAGTGCAGCGGAAGAGAAAGAAAACGGAGCATCAAAGTCCCCGGGGAATGCCAAAGTTGGACTTTGTGGTCAGGGCTCGGTGCTCCAACAGACTGGACAGGAAAACACTCCTAAAGTTCACCACACCGTCCTTGTACTTTTCTTTCTTGGTTAGTGTTTTTTCTTTTAGTGTCATTGGATTTTGGTTGGGTTATGTTTTCATTTTTGTTTGTTTTTTTTTCTTTTTGCTGCTTGGTTTTCCTCAGTCTTGTTTTGTGCATGTTATTACCTTTACAGGTCTGTCTAATTAATAGAGGCTGGATGAAGAATCTGGAGGAGTAAACATGTGACCGGCCCTTTCCATTGGGCATGGGAGTGAGCACGGTGGGGGGAAAGGAAGTGGTGTAAAGAAACCCGGAGACAAGGGAACCACAAGTGATGGAAATCAGTGGTAGGGGGATGTAGAAGGCCTGGTAGGGCGTGATCAAGGGTAATGAAAACAAGAGAAATTACTGAAACCCAAAGGAAAACTGAGCATGGCAGTGGGCACATGAGGAAAATCAAAGGGTATAGAAGAGTGAGCTGGGAAGCAAGGGCCAGTTATAGACGTCTAAATAAAGACATGTACATATAATTACAAAGGGGCATGGGGAAATAGATCTATGTCCATATGTTTATAGATTTAGTATTAAGGTAGCAGATGGACATAGGGACTCCACTCAAGGACTCCCTCATTGCAACAACACTGTTCTATTAAATTGGAATTCTACGATGCTCACCTTCCCTACACCATCACCTACCACAAAGCGGCTGTATAAGCAAATGTGGTGAAGAAAGCCGATGGTGTCCAGCTTTCAAAAGATATAGCGTGTGGGGTTTTAAAGGCTTGAAGGTATAGAAGCAGCCATCTGGCTCCGAAGCAACAGAGCCCACATGGAGGAAGCATACCAGCCTGTGTGATCACAAAGTTTCAAAGGGATAAGGCAACAGGCATCATGAGAACAAAAAAATCTTATCATGGAGAATGAGAGGGGACAGCCGGGTATAGACGAATAACATATTTGCAATGCACTGGATATCCCCTTACTGAAGGATCAAAGAAAGGAGATAAAAGCATACAGGGTATGAAAAAATAAAGATGAAACACACCTTTCCTCTAGTTCTTAATGCTTCCTCTTGCCCCACTATCATGATCCCAGTTCTACCATACTAATCTGGCGAAACTAGAGAAGGTATTCTAGTACCGATAGCAATTTCAAACACGGAGAATCCAGGGTGGATTGGCCCTTTAGGACCAGTGTTGTGAGTGGAGATAATGAGAGGGTGGAGGAAGGGCAGGATGGAAAGTGGGAACCGATTACAAGGATCTTCATTGACCTCAAAAGAAAGGTGGGTGAATATATGACAAAAGAATTAGTACATTTCCAAGGATTGATGAGGGATGGGTGGTGTGCATTGAGGGGGGGGGGAATGAGGAGTTAAGGCGAGGGGCTTGGGTGGAGAGTGGATATTTTGAGAATAATGAGGGCAATTAATGTACAGATGTGCTTCAAACAGGTGATGTATATATGGATTGTGGTTAGTGTTCTAGGAGCCACTAATAAAAAGATCATAAAAGAAACAAAAATAATCTGGGCAGAGGGCTCATGCAATGGTCTCAGGCTGGATTAGATCAGTCAAAACATCTAGTGGAGTCACCTCACTCTGTGTCTATTCCTGAGTCAGGCATGAAACTTAGGGCCCACTGTCCCAGCAGCTGGTCAGTTAGGGTTGTGGGTCTCTGAGGCCATTCCATAGGGGGAATGGTCTTCTGTCCTGCAGGGCTCACCCTCCTTTGTAAGTGTGCTGTCTGGGGCACGGCTTTCATGGAGTCCACCACATGGGAGCTCTACTACTCATGGGGGATTGGCAGGAAGCCTCTGCTCATGCGCACACACCACCAACTAGCTGGAGGATCTCCGTGAACAAAGCCTGAGGCAGACAACAAGCCCACTAACTGATGCTGTAAGAGATACAATCAGCATCCAGAAACCTGCAACTGGGAGTAAGAGGCAGCATACCTTGGTGCCAGCCCCTCCCACTCTAATCTACAAGGAGTGACATTGCAAAGCAGAGGGTTTTCATAAAGCACTGCCAGGACTGTGGAATGAGCAGCCTCATTTGTGGACATGGATACTCTGTGATCCAGAGGTACTACCTCCCCCCTTCCACTCAGGTGAGACAAAAACCCTTGCAAGCAGAAAGCCATGCATCTGAACAGTATCCACCAGCCACTCAAGGGCAGCCCTGCTGCCTCCAAAGAGCCTTCCTGAGTGAGAGAGAAATCACGCAGAAGCCTGGTCTGTCACTCAAGTGAGTTTTATGAGCGTTAGGGAGGCGTGGTGGGCAAGTCTGGCCGACCCCAGTGGCTGAATTGAATTTACATGGCCTAGGTTGGTCAATCCAGTTACTGGGCCCACCCAGGTAGACCTCCCCTTTGGCCAGAAACCTGGACCTCTGAGCATGCACAGGGTGCCTCTCCTAACTGGGCTCTTATCTTGGCCCTATGGGCATGCATAACGGATGCCCCAGTCCCTAGCATAGCTACCTAACATTTGCCCCCCTGAAGAGATATGGACCCAAATCTTTGGGGTACTGTGCGACGACATCTCTAGCTACTTCCTTCGGGCAAAAGGGGCGTGGTGGGGCTTTGGGTCCATACCCTTCCTACACTGCTGGGAGGGGTTGTCCATTGAGGGCAACTTTATCCAGGATGGATAAGGTTGAGGTGGTCCAGGAGATGGTAGTCGTGGACCTGGCACACTTGGTTCAGAAGCTTTAATCACCCGATAACTTCTGAGAAAAACAAACTGTCTAAAAGGTGAACAGTTTGACTGCGACAAGGCTAAGCTTGTGACGTGGCAGTGGCCTTGAAATTAGGTGAGTGTCACAGGAAACAAAAATAATCTTAGAATTACCAGACATGTGTGTTTGTTCATTGGAAGTACAGGAAGAGGGATAAAAGCATTCATACTTTCACCTAGGAGGGCACAGGTTTGGGCACTACTTGGTGCAGTGGGATCGCTGATTCATTTATGATGCTAAGATCTTGGACCCGGTGATAAGACCCATCCTTCTTTTTAACCCTATAACACTTCAATTTTAAATTTGGGAAAAAATTATTTTCTTTTTGTTGTGGATTTCATAGTTAATAATTTATATATATTTATATATACATTTTAAAAAATTTATGGAAACATCATGCTCCGCGTTAGAGTTAAATGGAAATAATGGGCTAGTACAGGAGGAGTCAAAAGTGACGAAAATAGAGTAACTGCCTAAGTCATTTTGAATTTTCTTGGGTTGAATTGGAGTAAAGGCTTGTAAATTGCCCAGGGTCCAAATTCTCATGGTGCCTCCTACAATGGGTAGAATGTTCACGGATGTTTCAGGGCTGGGAGATTTGTAACCCCTAAGTCCAGGATACCTTAGGGCAGGGCTCCTGAAACTGTTTACCCAGGGAGCCAGTTCACTGTCCCTCAGGCCATTGGAGGGACAGACTATAGTTTAAAAACAAAAATTATGAACAAATTCATATACACAATGCACATCTTGATTTGAAGCTCAAAAAAAAAATAAATGGGGCACATACACCTGGCAGACAGGATCTATGTCCTCGGCTGTCTGCATGTGGCCAACAGGCTGTAGTTTGAGGACCCCTGCTCTAGGCGTTCACCAAGAGGATATGGTTTCAACCCTATTGCGTGGAGACTCTACAATTTGTTTAAAAGTGATGGGGCAGAAGCAGTCCCTGATTGACCCACGCAAGACTAGTTTTCCCATCCCCTATTACTAAGAGTTCATAGTCATGGTTAAGGAGAACCAGGACATCCCGATCTGATTCCTTTAATTCAAGTGTGGGCTGACATTGCCACTAAGAAATCTGCAAATATAAAAGACTTACTCCCTCCATCAAAGAAAGGGTCCTTGTTTCCAAGGTTTCAGGAAACATGGCAGGACCGGAAAAACAAACGGTCCAAGTTCCCAAAACCACATATGTGGAGGCCATCGCTCCACGCCCACCTCCCCCACCCCCTCCTCCTCTTCCTTCCTTCCCCTCCCCTCCCCTCCCGATCTCTCTCCCCTAATCGGCTTTATCTCATTTTGCAGGAGAACTCTGGGAGTGGGAGAGCTGACTTCAGACCCTTTGGTTCCAACCCCGCCCTATAAGGTTTCTAGGGTCTAGAAATAGAAAACTTCAAAAAGGCCCTTATTTAGTCACTCACTCCCAAACCGGCCCCCCAACCTCACCCCTACCCCCAACCAGCAGCCCACCACACACACTAGTACTGGTATGTCTTCCATACCCATAAGCCCACCTGGAATGATTGCCAGCAACTTCTCCAGGTGCTGTTCACAACGGAGGAAGGGTAGCCCTTCCAGACAGAGGTCCAGTAAGCAGTCAGTGAACCTGATGGTCAGGGAGCAGGCGCTCCTTACTCGAGAGAAACCTTTTGCCACTACACGAACAATGTGGGATCTCAATTCCTAGCAAGGCCCAGAGGGCTTTACCAGGTATCACGCGTTGCTCTTACATGAACCTCTGCGGAAGAGCTAGGAAACCTATGAATTTATCTAAGGTCAGTGAAAATTTTCAGGCTCTTATAAGAAAATGTCCACGTGCCTTTCTAGAGTGGCTGATGGAACCTACGGGCGTTATACCGCTAATGGCCCTGAGGCCCCGAGAACAGGTGGGCAATAAGTATTGCCTTTATGACTCAGTCAGTCTGCCTCAGACATGAAAAAGAAGTGGGAAGGGTTTGAAGGGAAAAATCATAGTGATTTGGTACAAGTGGGTCATTGAGTGTATAACAACAGAGATGACCCTAGCACGACAGAGACAAAGAAACTAGCTAAAATACTAGTAATTGCCATGAGAGACCCCGAGACTCAGGAAAAGGAGAGCAAGGCCCACTCACGGAGAGACTAACCTGAGGGAACCGCCGAGCCATGGGGAAGGATCAATGTGCCTACTGCAGGAAAGAAGGACACTGGAAAAATCAGTGCCTTGAAAACTCCAGGAGAGGTGCACGACCCTCCACTAGAGTGGACGGGCCTCATCTGCACCTAGAAAGACACAACCATGAGACAATAATGCTTGAAGAAGCTTAATGAAGGGGTCAGGGCTCTGTTTCCCTTCGCCGCTAAAAGCCCAGGCTAACTCTCCATGTAGGAGGCCAGCCAGTAAATTTCTTGGTGGACACAGGGGCCACCTTCTCAGGTTCACTAAGGAATACTGGCACATTTTCAAAAAGAAAGATGTGAATTACTGTGAGCCTATGATTCCTTCCACAGATAACTCACACCAGAAGTTTTGCATGGAGGGTAGGTGGGCTTCCCTAGACAACAAGATAACAAATATCTATCTGCCCATTCTCCCAGTTAGCCACCTGGTTATGATGGCACTGGCTCCTGGCTCAGCTGCTGCGCCAGTGAATTAGTTATAGCAGGAGAAGACTAGGTGGCCCGTGGCCATCAACGGAAGGACCAAATCTCCACAGTGGGCTTCCTGTTTCAATATGGAGGACCGTCTCTCACCTGCAGGACACCATCTCTATACTGAGCTCATAATTGCCACCCCAGGTCTAGAATGCAGCGCGCAGGTACACAGTATATGAAACAGTCTCTGATTAACCCCTCTCAATAACTTGCTGACATGGGAGTCTGGAAAATCCAGTACATTTACTTTCCAGATGAGAAAACTCACCCCAAAAAACCCAGGAGTTGTCCCAGAGACACACAACTGGTTAACAACAAAGTTATATTCACAACCAGCGTCTGGACCAATACCCCGGGGCCCCACAGAACTGTGCCCATCGATCAGTCAATATTTCCTGGACTCTAAAAAAATCTGAGCTGATACCCACCCCCGCACATCCTTGCAGCCCCAAAGATTGTATTTCACAGAATGGCACCAGATCTGAAGCTCACGGAGAGGGACATATCTGATCAGAGAACACAGGGCAGAACAAATGGGAGGAGGGGAGAATGGAGCACATCCTGGCCCAGTACACCTTGAGGATGATGTTCCCAATCAGAGAAGCCAGTCCACAGAGAAGACCACAAGGGCAGCACCACGATGAGAAACGTCCCTCAAAGACCCATAGCCCTAGAGAGGACAACAATGGAGATACAGTGTGGGAACTGCGCCCGAACTGATCCTGCCACTTCGAATCATGACACTAAGAGAGTGCAGCGGAAGAGTTAGAAAACGGAGCATCAAAGTCCCCGGGAAATGGCAAAGGTGGACTTTGTGGTCAGGGCTCGGTGCCCCAACAGACTGGACTGGAAAACACTCCTAAAGTTCACTACACAGTCCTTGTACTTTCCTTTCTTGGTTAGTGTTATTTTCTTTTAGTGTCATTGGATTTTGGTTGGGTTTTGTTTTCATTTTTGTTTGTTTTTTTCGTTTTACTGCTTGGTTTTTCTAAGTCTTGTTTTGTACATGTTAATACCTTTACAGGTCTGTCTAATTAAGAGAGGCTGGATGAAGAATCTGGAAGAGTAAACATGTGACCGGCTCTTTCCATTCGGCATGGGAGTAAGCACGGTGGGGGGAAAGGAATTGGTGTAAAGAAACCCAGATACAAGGGAACAACAAGTGATAGAAATCGGTGGTGAGGGGGATGTAGGAGGCTTGGTAGGGCGTGATCAAGGGTAATGTAACCAAGAGGAATTACTGAAACCCAAAGGAAGACTGAGCATGGCAGTGGGCACAAGAGGAAAATCAAAGGGTATAGAAGAGTGAGCTGGGAAGCAAGGGCCAGTTATAGACGTCTAAATAAAGTCATGTACATATATTTACAAAGGGGCATGGGGAAATAGATCTATGTCCATATGTTTATAGATTTATTATTAAGGTAGCAAATGCACATTGGGCCTACGCTCAAGGACTCCCTCTTTGCAAAACACTGTTCTATTAAATTGGAATTCTACGATGCTCACCTTCCCTACACCATCACTGACCACAAAGCGGCTGTATAAGCAAATGTGGTGAAGAAAGCCGATGGTGTCCAGTTACCAAAAGATATAGAGTGTGGGGTCTTAAACGATTGAAGGTAAAGAAGCAGCCATCTAGTTCCGAAGCAACAGAGCCCACATGGAGGAAGCACACCAGCCTGTGTGATCACAAAGTTTCAAAGGGATAAGGCAACAGGCATCATGAGAACAAAAAAATCTTATCATGGAGAATGAGAGGGGACTGCCGGGTATAGACCCAAAACCTATTTGCAGTGCACTGGATATCCCCTTATAGAAGGAGCTCAGAGAGGAGATTAAAGAATACAGGGTATCAGACAGCAAAATGAAACACAACTTTCCTCTATTTCTTAATGCTTCCTCTTGCCCCACTATCATGATCCCATTCTACCATACTAATCTGGCCAAACTAGAGAAGGTATTGTAGTACCGATAGGAATTTCAAACACTGGGAATCCAGGGAGGATGGGTCATTAAGGACCAGTGTTATGAGTGGAGATACTGGGAGGGTGGAGGAAGGGCAGGATGGAAATGGGAACCAATTACAAGGATCTTCATTGGCCTCAAAAGAAAGGTGGGTGAAGATAAGACAAAAGAATTAGTACATTTCCAAGGATTGATGAGGGATGGGTGGCGGGCAATGAGGTGGGAAAAAATGAGGAGCTGAGGCCAGGGGATTGGATGAAGAGTGGATACTTTGAGAATAATGAGGGCAATTAATTGTCAGATGTGCTTCAAACAGCTGATGTATATATGGATTGTGGTTAGTGTTGTAGGAGCCCCTAATAAAAACATCATGAAGGAAACAAAAAAATCTGGGCAGAGGGCTCATCCAAGGATGATCTCAGGCTGGATTAGACCAGTCAAAACAGCTACTGGAGTCTCCTCACCCTCTGTCTATTCCTGAGTCAGGCATGATGCTTAGGGCCCACAACCCCAGCAGCTGGCCAGTCAGGGAGGTGGGTCTCTGAGGCCATTCCACAGGGTAATGGTCCTCTGTCCTGCAGGCCCACCTCCTTTGTAAGCGTGCTGTCTGGGGCACGGCTTTCATGGAGTCCACACCATGGGAGCTCTACTACTCATGGGGGATTGGCAGGAAGCCTCTACTCATGCGCACACACCAGCAACTAGCTGGAGGATCTCCGAGAACAAAGCCTGAGGCAGACAACAAGCCTACTAACTGATGCTGTAAGAGATACAATCAGCATCCAGAAACCTGCAAGTGGGAGTAAGAGGCAGCATACCATGGTCCCAGCCCCTTCCACTCTAATCTACAAGGAGTGACAATGCAAAGCAGAGGGTTTTCATAAAGCACTGCCAGGACTGTGGAATGAGCAGCCTCATTTGTGGACAAGGATACTCTGTGATCCAGACGTCCAACTCCTCCCTTCCTGTCAGCTGAGACAAAAACCCTTGCAAGCAGAAAGCCATGCATCTGAACAGTATCCACCAGCCACTCAAGTGCAGCCCTGCTGCCTCCAAAGAGCCTTCCTGAGTGAGAGAGAAATCACGCAGAAGCCTGGTCTGTCACTCAAGTGAGTTTTATGAGCGTTAGGGAGGCGTGGTGGGCAAGTCTGGCCGACCCCAGTGGCTGTATTGAATTTACACGGCCTAGGTTGGTCAATCCCGGTACAGGACCCAAGCACGTGTATCTCCCCTTCATGACCAGAACCTGGACCTCTGAGCATGCACAGGGTGCCTCTCCTAACTGGGCTCTTATCTTGGCCCTATGGGCATGCATAACGGATGCCCCAGTCCCTAGCATAGCTACCTAACATTTGCCCCCCTGAAGAGATATGGAACCAAATCTTTGGGGTACTGGGCGACGACATCTCTAGCTACTTCATGCTGGGAAAAGGGGTGAAGTGGGGCTTTGGGTCCATACCCTTCTTACACTGCTGGGAGGGGTTGTCCATTGAGGGCAACTTTATCCAGGATGGATAAGGTTGAGGTGGTCCAGGAGATGGTAGTCGTGGACCTGGCACACTTGGTCCAGAAACTTTAGTCACCCTATAACTTCTGGGAAAAACAAACGGTCTAAAAGGTGAACAGTTTGACTGTGACAAGGCTAAGCTTGTGAGGTGGCAGTGGCCTTGAAATTAGGTGAGTGTCACAGGAAACAAAAAAAATCTAAGGATTACCAGACATGTGAGTTTGTCCATTGGAAGTACAGGAAGATGGATAAAAGCATTCACACTTTCCCCTAGGAGGGCAGAGGTTTGGGCACTACTAGGTGCAGTGGGATCTCAGATTCATTTGTGGTGCTAAGGTCTTGGACCAGCTGATAAAACCCATCGTTCTTTTTAACCCTATAACGCTTCAATTTTAATTTTGGGAAAAAAATATTTTCTTTTTGTTTTGGACTTTCATAGTTATAAATATATATGTATATACATTAATATATACATTTTAAAAAATGTTATGAAAACATCATGTTCTGCGTTATAGAGTTAAATGGAAATAATGGGGTAGTACAGGAGGAGTCAAAAATGACCAAAATAGAGTAACTGCCGAAGTCATTTTGAATTTTCTTGGGTTCAATTGGAGTAAAGGCTTGTAAATTACCCGGGGTCCAAATTCCCATGGTGCCTCTTACAACGGGTAGAATTTTCAAGGATGTTTCAGGGCTGGGAGATTAGTAACCCCTAAGTCCAGGACACCTTAGGGCAGGGGTCCTGAAACTGTTTACCCAGGGGGCCAGTTCACTGACCCTCAGGCCATTGGAGGGACAGACTATGGTTTAAAAAAATCAAAATTTACGAATAAATTCATGTGCACACTGCACATCTTGATTTGAAGTTCCAAAAAAAAAAAAAGGGGGGCACATACAACGGGTAGAAAGGATCAATGACCTCGGCTGTCTGCATGTGGCCCACAGGCTATAGTTTGAGGATCCCTGCTCTAGGCATTCACCAAGAGGATGTGGTTTCAACCCAAAAGCTTGGAGACTCTACAATTTGTTTAAAAGCGATGGGGCAGAAGGAGTCCCTGATTGACCCACACAAGACTAATTTTCCCATCCCCTGTTACTAAGAGTTCATAGTTATGGTTATGGGGAACCAGGACATCCCGATCTGATCCCTTTAATTCAAGTGTGGGCTGACATTGCCACTAAGAAACCTACAAATATAAAAGACTTACTCCCTCCCTCAAAGAAAGGGTCCTTGTTTCCAAGGTTTCAGGAAACATGGCAGGACCGGAAAAACAAACGGTCCAAGTTCCCAAAAGCACATAGTTGGAGGCCATCCCTCCCCGTCCCCCTCTCCCACCATGTCCCCCTCTCCCCTCCCTTCACCTCCCCTCCCGATCTCTCTCCCCTAATCGGCTTTATCCCATTTTGCGGGAGAACTCTGGGAGTGGGAGAGCTGGCTTCAGACCCTTTGTTTCCACCCCCGCCCTATAAGGTTCCTAGGGGCCAGAAATAGAAAACTTCTAACAGGCCCTTATTGAGTCACTCCCTCCCCAGCCGGCTCCCCAACTCCATCCCCGCCCCCAACCAGCAGCCCCCCCCACACACTAGTACTGGTATGTCTTCCATACTCATCAGCCCACCTGGAATGTTTGCCAGCAACTTCTCCAGGTGCTGTTCACAACGGAGGAAGGGTAGCCCTTCCAGACAGAGGCCCAGTAAGCAGTCAGTGAAACTGATGGTCAGCGAGCGGGCACTCCCCACTTGAGAGAAACTCTTTTGGCCACTACACGAACAATGTGGGATCTCAATTCCTAGCAAGGCCCAGAGGGCTTTACCAGGTATCACCCGTTGCTCTTACATGACCCTCTGCGGAAGAGCTAGGAAACCTATGAATTTATCTAAGGTCAGTGAGAATTTTCAGGCTCTTATAAGAGAATGTCCGCCTTCCTTTCTAGAGTGGCTGATGGAAGCCTACGGGCTTTATACCCCTAACGGTCAGAAGGCCCCGAGTACAGGAGGGAAATAAGTATTGCCTTTGTGACTCAGTCAATCTGCCTCAGACATGAAAAAGAAGTGGGAAGGGTTTGAAGGGAAAAATCTTAGTGAATTGGTACAAGTGGCTCATTGAGTGTATAACAACAGAGATGACCCTAGCACGACAGAGACAAAGAAACTAGCTAAAATACTAGTAATTGCCATGAGAGACCCCAGAGACTCATGAAAAGGAGAGCATGGCCCAATCACGGAGAGACTAACCTGAGGGCACCACCAAGCCATCGGGAAGGACCAATGTGCCTACTGCAGGAAAGAAGGACACTGGAAAAATCAGTGTCTTGAAAACCCCAGGAGAGGTTCAAGATCTTCCACAAGAGTGGACGGGCCTGATCTGCACCTAGAAAGACCCAAGCAAGAGACAATAATGCTTGAAGAAGCTCAATGAAGGGGTCAGGGCTCTGTTTCACTTCGCCGCCAAAAGCCCAGGCTAACTCTCCAAGTAGGAGGCCAGCCAGTAAATTTCTTGGTGGACACAGGGGCCACCTTCTCAGGTTCAGAAAGGAATTGGGGCATGTTTTCAAAAAGAAAGATGTGAATTACTGTGAGCCTACGATTCCTTCCACAGATAACTCACACCAGAAGGTTTGCATGGAGGTTAGGTGGGCTTCCCAAGACAACAAGATAACAAATATCTATCTGACCTTTGTCCTAGTTAGCCACCTGGTTATGATGGCACTGCCTCCAGGCTCAGCTGCTGAGCCAGTGAAGCAGTTATAGCAGGAGAAGACTAGGTGGCCCGTGGCCATCAACCTAAGGACCCAATCTCCACAGTGGTCTTCCTGTTTCAATATGGAGCCATGTCTGTCACCTGCTGGACATCATTTCTCTCCCGAGCTCATAATTGCCGCCCCAGGTATAGAATGCAGCTCGCAGGTACACACTATATGAAACAGTCTCTGATTAACCGCTCTCGATAACTTGCTGATATGGGAGTCTAGAAAATCCAGTATATTTACTTTCCAGATGAGAAAACTCACTCAAAAACACACAGGAGTTGACCCAGAGACACACAACTGGTTAACAACAAAGTCATATTCACAACCAGCGTCTGGACCAAGAGCACGGTGCCCCACAGAACTGTGCCCATCGAGCAGTCAATATCTCCTGGACTCTCAAAAGATCTGAGCTGATACCCACCCACCCCCACATCCTTGCAGCCCCCAAAGATTATCTTTCACAGGATGGCACCAGATCTGAAGCTCGCGGAGAGAGACATATCTGATCAGAGAACACAGGGCAGAACAAGGGGGAGGAGGGGAGAATGGAGCACATCCTGGCCCAATACACCTTGAGGATGATGTTCCCATTCAGATAAGCCAGTCCACAGAGAATACCACATGGGAAGCCCCACGATGAGAAACGTCCCTCAAAGACCCTTAGCCCTAGAGGGGACAACACTGGAGACACAGTGTGGGAACTGCTCCCGAACGGATTCTGCCACATCGAGGTATGACACTAAGAGAGTGCAGCGGAAGAGAAAGAAAACGGAGCATCAAAGTCTTTGGGGAATGCCAAAGGTGGACTTGTGGTCAGGGCTTCGGGCCCCAACAGACTGGACTGGAAAACACTCCTAAAGTTCACCACACAGTCCTTGTACTTTCCTTTCGTGAATAGTGTTGTTTTCTTTTAGTGTCATTGGATTTTGTTTGGGTTTTGTTTTCATTTTTGTTTGTTTTTTTTCTTATTGCTGTTTGGTTTCGCTCAGTCTTTTTTTTGTGCACGTTATTACCTTTACAGGTTTGTCTAATTAAGAGAGGCTGGATGAAAAATCTGGAGGAGTAAACATGTGACCGGCCTTTCCATTGGGTGTGGGAGTGAGCACGGTGGGGGGAAAGGAAGTGGTGTAAAGAAACCCAGAGACAAGGGAACAACAAGCGATGGAAATCGGTGGTGAGAGGGATGTAGGAGGCCTGGTAGGGTATGATCAAGGGTAATGTAACCGAGAGAAAATGCTGAAACCCAAAGGAAGACTGAGCATAGCGGTGGGCACAAGAGGAAAATCAAAGGGTATAGAAGAGTGAGCTGGGAAGCAAGGGCCACTTATTGACGTCTAATTAAAGACATGTACATATATTTACAAAGGGGCATGGGGAAATAGATCTATGTCCATATGTTTATAGATTTAGTTTTAAGGTAGCAAATGGACATTGGTCCTCCGCTCAAGGACTCCCTCATTGCAACAACACTGTTTTATAAAATTGGCATTCTACGATGCTCACCTTCCCTACACGATCACTGACCACAAAGCGGCTGCATAAGCAAATGTGGTGAAGAAAGCCGATGGTGTCCAGCTACCAAAAGATATAGCGTGTGGGGTCTTAAAGGCTTGAAGGTAAAGAAACAACCATCTAGCTCAGAAGCAACAGAGACAACATGGAGGAAGCATACCAGCCTGTGTGATCACAAAGGTTCAAAGGGATAAGGCAACAGGCATCATGAGAACAAAAAAAATCTTATCATGGAGAATGAGAATGGATTGCCGGGTATACACCCAAAACCTAATTGAAGTGCACCTGATATCCCCTACAGAAGGATCTCAGAGAGGAGATTAAAGAATACAGGGTATGAGACAGCATAGATGAAACACAACTTTCCTCTAGTTCTTAATGCTTCCTCTTGCCCCAATATCATGAACCCAATTCTACCATACTAATCTGGCCAAACTAGAGAAGTATTCTAGTACCGATAGGAATTTCAAACACGGGGAATCCAGGGTGGATGGGCCCTTTAGGACCAGTGTTATGAGTGGAGATACTGGGAAGGTGGAGGAAGGGCAGGATGGAAAGTGGGAACAGATTACAAGGATCTTCACTGACCTCAAAAGAAAGGTGGGTGAAGATATGACAAAAGAATTAGTCCATTTACAAGGATTGATTAGGGATGGGTGGCGGGCATTGACGGGGGAAAAAATGAGGAGCTGAGCCCAGGGGCTTGGGTGAAGAGTAGATATTTTGAGAATAATGAGGGCAATTAATGTACAGATGTGCTTCAAACAGCTGATGTATATATGGATTGTGTTTAGTGTTGTAAGAGCCCCTAATAAAAAGATCATAAAAGAAACAAAAATAATCTGGAGAGAGGGCTCATGCAAGGATGATCTCAGGCTGCATTAGACCAGTCAAAACAGCTACTGGAGTCGCCTCACCCTGTGTCTATTCCTGAGTCAGGCATGATGCTTAGGGCCCACAGCCCCAGAAGCTGGCCAGTCAGGGAGGAGGGTCTCTGAGGCCATTCCACAGGGGGAATGGTCCTCTGTCCTGCAGGGCCCACCCTCCTTTGTAAGCGTGCTGTCTGGGACACTGCTTTCATGGACTCCACACCATGGGAGCTCTACTACTCATGGGGGATTGGCAGGAAGCCTCTGCTCATGCACACACACCAACAACTAGCTGGAGGATCTCTGTGAACAAAGCCTGAGGCAGACAATAAGCCCATTAATTGATGCTGTAAGAGATACAATCAGCATCTAGAAACTTGCAAGTGGGAGTAAGAGGCAGCATACCTTGGTCCCAGCCCCTCCCACTCTAATCTACAAGGACTGACATTGCAAAGCAGAGGGTTTTCATAAAGCACTTCCAGGACTGTGGAATGAGCAGCCTCCTTTGTGGACATGGATACTATGTGATCCAGACGTACTACCTCCTCCCTTCCAGTCAACTGAGACAAAAACCCTTGCAAGCAGAAAGCCAAGCATCTGAACAGTATACACCAGCCACTTATGTGCAGCCTTACTGCCTCCAAAGAGCCTTCCTGAGTGAGAGAGAAATCACGCAGAAGCCTGGTCTGTCACTCAAGTGAGTTTTATTAGCGCTAGGGAGTCGTGGTGGGCGAGTCTGGCTGACCCGAGTGGCTGAATTGATTTTACATGGCCTAAGTTGATCAATCCAGGTATAGGACCCATGCAGGTGTACCTCCCCTTCATGGCCAGAACTTGGACCTCTGAGCATGTACAGGGTGCCTCTCCTAACTGGGCTCTTATCTTGGCCCTATGGGCATGCATAACGGATGCCCCAGTCCCTAGCATAGCTACCTAACATTTGCCCCCATGAAGAGATATGGACCCAAATCTTTGGGGTACTGGGAGACGACATCTCTAGCTA
The DNA here is from genome assembly GCF_050624435.1 of Tenrec ecaudatus. NCBI lineage: Eukaryota > Metazoa > Chordata > Mammalia > Afrosoricida > Tenrecidae > Tenrec > Tenrec ecaudatus. Next base: position 58,199,633 of record NC_134532.1, read on the forward strand.
CTTCCTGCTGGCAAAAGGGGCGTGGTGGGGCTTTGGGTCCATACCCTTCCTACACTGCTGGGAGGGGTTGTCCATTGAGGGCAACTTTATCCAGGATGGATAAGGTTGAGGTGGTCCAGGAGATGGTAGTCGTGGACCTGGCACACTTGGTTCAGAAGCTTTAGTCACCCAATAACTTCTGGGGAAAAAAAACTGTCTAAAAGGTGAACAGTTTGACTACGACAAGGCTAAGCTTGTGACTTGGCACTGGCCTTGAAATTAGGTGAGTGTCACAGGAAACAAAAAAAATCTTAGGATTACCAGACATGTGTGTTTGTTCATTGGAAGTACAGGAAGAGGGATAAAAGCATTCACACTTTCCCCTAGGAGGGCACAGGTTTGGGCACTACTAGGTGCAGTGGGATCACAGATTCATTTATGATGCTAAGGTCTTGGACCCGCTGATAAGACCCATCCTTCTTTTTAACCCTATAACGCTTCAATTTTAATTTTGGGAAAAAATTATTTTCTTTTTGTTGTGGATTTTCATAGTTATAAAAATGTATGTATATATTTAATATATACATTTTTTTAAATGTTATGAAAACATCATGCTCCGAGTTATAGAGTTAAATGGAAATAATGGGATAGTCCAGGAGGAGTCAAAAATGACCAAAATAGAGTAACAGCCTAAGTCATTTTGAATTTTCTTGGGTTCAATTGGAGTAAAGGCTTGTAAATTACCCGGGGTCCAAATTCCCATGGTGCCTCCTACAACGGGTAGAATGTTCAGGGATGTTTCAGGGCTAGGAAATTAGTAAACCCTAAGTCCAGGATACCTTAGGGCAGGGGTCCTGAAAATGTTTACCGAGGGGGCCAGTTCATTGTCCCACAGGCCTTTGGAGGGACAGACTATAGTTTAAAAAAAACAAAAGTTACGAATAAATTCATGTGCACACTGCACATATTGATTTGAAGTCCAAAAAAATAAATAAATGGGGCACATACACCCGGCAGAAAGGATCAATGACCTCGGCTGTCTGCATGTGGCCCACAGGTTGTAGTTTGAGAACCCCTGCTCTAGGCGTCCACCAAGAGGATTTGGTTTCAACCCAAAAGCTTGGAGACTCTACAATTTGTTTAAAAGTGATGGGGCAAAAGAAGTCCCTGATTGACCCACGCAAGACTAATTTTCCCATCCCCTATTACTAAGAGTTCATAGTTATGGTTATGGGGAACCAGGACATCCCGATCTGATCCCTTTAATTCAAGTGTGGGCTGACATTGCCACTAAGAAACCTACAAATATAAAAGACTTACTCCCTCCCTCAAAGAAAGGGTCCTTGTTTCCAAGGTTTCAGGAAACATGGCAGGACCGGAAAAACAAACAGTCCAAGGTCCCAAAAGCTCATAGGTGGAGGCCATCCCTCCCCGTACCCCTATCCCACCTCCTCCCCCTCTTCCCTCCCTTCACATCCCCTCCCCCCCCCCCCGATCTCTCTCCCCTAATCGGCTTTATCCCATTTTGCAGGAGAACGCTGGTAGTGGGAGAGCTGGCTTCAGACCCTTTGGTTCCAACCCCGCCCTATAAGGTTTTAGGGGCCAGAAATAGAAAACTTCTAACAGGCCCTTATTGAGTCACTCCCTCCCCAGCCGGCTCTGCAACCCCATCCCCGCCCCCTACCAGCAGGCCCCAACACACACTAGTACTGGTATGTCTTCCATACTCATCAGCCCACCTGGAATGTTTTCCAGCAACTTCTCCAGGTGCTGTTCACCACGGAGGAAGGGTAGCCCTTCCAGACAGAGGCCCAGTAAGCAGTCAGTGAAACTGATGGTCAGCGAGCGGGCACTCCCCACTTAAGAGAAACTCTTTTGGCCACTACACGAACAATGTGGGATCTCAATTCCTAGCAAGGCCCAGAGCGCATTACCAGGTATCACCCGTGCTCTTACATGACCCTCTGCGGAAGAGCTAGGAAACCTATGAATTTATCTAAGGTCAGTGAGAATTTTCAGGCTTTTATAAGAGAATGTCCGCCTTCCTTTCTAGAGTGGCTGATGGAAGCCTACGGGCTTTATACCCCTAACGGTCCGGAGGCCACGAGTACAGGAGGGCAATAAGTACTGCCTTTATTACTCAGTCAATATGCCTCAGACATGAAAAAACGTGGGAAGGGTTTGAAGGGAAAAATCTTAGTGATTTAGTACACGTGGCTCATTGAGTGTATAACAACAGAGATGACCCTAGCACGACAGAGACAAAGAAATTAGCTAAAATACTAGTAATTGCCATGAGAGACCCCAGAGACTCAGGAAAAGGAGAGCATGGCCCACTCACGGAGAGACTAACATGTGGGCAGCGCCAAGCCATGGGGAAGGACCAATGTGCCTACTGCAGGAAAGAAGGACACTGGATAAATAAGTGCCTTGAAAACCCCAGGAGAGGTGCAAGACCTTCCACAAGAGTGGACGGGCCTCATCTGCACCTAGAAAGACCCAAGCAAGAGACAATAATGCTTGAAGAAGCTCAATGAAGGGGTCAGGGCTCTGTTTCCCTTCGCAGCCAAAAGCCCAAGCTAACTCTCCATGTAGGAGGCCAGCCAGTAAATTTCTTGGTGGACACAGGGGCCACCTTCTCAGCTTCAGAAAGGAATATGGGCACGTTTTCAAAAAGAAAGATGTGAATTACTGTGAGTCTATGATTCCTTCCACAGATAACTCCCAGCAGAATGTTTGCATGGAAGGTAGGTGGGCTTCCAAGACAACAAGATAACAAATATCTATCTGCACTTTTTCCCAGTTAGCCACCTGGTTATGATGGCACTGGTTCCTGGCTCAGCTGCTGAGCCAGTGAAGCAGTTATAGCAGGAGAAGTCTAGGTGGCCCGTGGCCATCAACAGAAGGACCAAATCTCCACAGTGGTCTTTCTTTATCAAAATGGAGCCACGTATGTCACCTGCTAGACACCATTTCTATTCCGAGCTCATAATTGCCGCCCCAGGTATAGAATGCAGCTCACAGGTACACACTATATGAAACAGTCTCTGATTAACCCCTCTCGAAAACTTGCTGACATGGGAGTCTGGATAATCCAGTACATTTACTTTTCAGATGAGAAAACTCACTCAAAAACACACAGGAGTTGACCCAGAGACACACAACTGGTTTACAACAAAGTCATATTCACAACCAGCGTCTGGACCAAGAGCCCGGTACCCCACAGAACTGTGCCCATTGAGCAGTCAATATCTCCTGGAATCTCAAAAGATCTGAGCTGATACCCACAACCCCCCCACATCCTTGCAGCCCCCAAAGATTCTCTTTCACAGGATGGCACCAGATCTGAAGCTTGCGGAGAGGGACATATCTGATCAGAGAACACAGGGCAGAACAAGGGGGAGGAGGGGAGAATAGAGCACATCCTGGCCCAATACACCTTGAGGATGATGTTCCCAATCAGAGAAGCCAGTCCACAGAGAAGACCACATGGGCAGCCTCACGATGAGAAACGTCCCTCAAAGACCCAAGCCCTAGAGGGGACAACACTGGACACACAGTGTGGGAACTGTGCCCGAACTGATCCTGCCACCTCGAGGCATGACACTAAGAGAGTGCAGCGGAGAGAAAGAAAAAGGAGCATCAAAGTCCTTGGGGAATGCCAAAGTGGACTTTGTGGTCAGGGCTCGGTGCCCCAACAGACTGGACTGGAAAACACTCCTAAAGTTCATCACACAGTCCTTGTACTTTCCTTTCGTGGTTAGTGTTGTTTTCTTTTAGTGTCATAGGATTTTGGTTGGGTTTTGTTTTCATTTTTCTTTTTTGTCGCTTGGTTTTGATCAGTCTTATTTTGTGCATGTTATTACGTTTACAGGTCTGTCTAATTAAGAGAGGCTGGATGAACAATCTGGAGGAGCAAACATGTGACCGGCCCTTTCGATTGCGCATGGGAGTGAGCACGGTGGGGTAAAGGAAGTGGTATCAAGAAACCCAGAGACAAGGGAACAACAAGTGATGAAAATCGGTGGTGAGGGGGAAGTAGGAGGCCTTGTAGGGCGTGATCAAGGGTAATGTAACCAAGAGAAAATGCTGAAACCCAAAGGAAGACTGAGCATGGCAGTGGGGACAAGAGGAAAATCAAAGGGTATAGAAGAGTGTGCTGGGAAGCAAGGGCCAGTTATAGAAGTCTAAATAAAGTCATGTACATATATTTACAAAGGGGTATGGCGAAATAGATCTATGTCCATATGTTTATAGATTTAGTATTAAGGTAGCAAATGCACATTGGGCCTCCGCTCAAAGACTCCCTCTTTGCGAGAACACTGTTTTATAAAATTGGCATTCTATGATGCTCACCTTCCCTACACGATCACTGACCACAAAGCGGCTGCATAAGCAAATGTGGTGAAGAAAGCCGATGGTGTCCAGGTACCAAAAGATATAGCGTGTTGGGTCTTAAAGGCTTGAAGGTAAAGAAGCAACCATGTAGCTCAGAAGCAACCGAGCCCACATGGAGGAAGCATACCAGCCTGTGTGATCACAAAGTTTCAAAGGGATAAGGCAACAGGCATCATGAGAACAAAAAAATCTTATCATAGAGACTGAGAGGGGACTGCCGGGTATACACCCAAAAGCTATTTGCAGTGCACTGGACATCCCCATACAGAAGGATCTCACAAAGGAGATTAAAGAATACAGGGTATGAGACAGCATAGATGAAACACAACTTTCCTCTAGTTCTTAATGCTTCCTCTTGCCCCACTATCATGAACCCAGTTCTACCATACTAATCTGGCCAAACTAGAGAAGGTATTCTAGTACCGATAGGAATTTCAAACACGGGGAATCCAGGGTGGATGGGCCCTTTAGGACCAGTGTTATGAGTGGAGATACTGGGAAGGTGGAGGAAGGGCAGGATTGAAAGTGATAACCGATTACAAGGATCTTCATTGACCTCAAAAGAAAGGTGGGTGAAGATATAACAAAAGAATTAGTACATTTCCAAGGATTGATGAGGGATGGGTGGCGGACATTGTAGGGGGACAAATGAGGATCTGAGGCCAGGGGGTTGGGTGGAGAGTGGATATTTTGAGAATAATGAGGCAATTAGTGTACAGATGTGCTTCAAACAGCTGATGTATATATGGATTGTGGTTAGTGTTTAAGAGCCCCTAATAAAAAGATCATAAAAGAAACAAAAATAATCTGGGCAGAGGGCTCATGCAAGGATGATCTCAGGCTGGATTAGACCAGTCAAAACAGCTACTGGAGTCACCTCACCCTGTGTCTATTCCTGAGTAAGGCATGAAGCTTAGGGCCCACAGCCCCAGCAGCTGACCAGTGAGGGAGGTGGGTCTCTGAGGCCATTCCACAGGGGGAATGGTCCTCTGTATTGCAGGGCCCACCCTTCTTTGTAAGCATGCTGTCTGGGGTACGGCTTACATGGAGTCCACACCATGGGAGCTCTACTACTCATGGGGGATTGGCAGGAAGCCTCTGCTTATGCCACACACCAACAACAAGCTGGAGGATCTCTGTGAACAAAGCCTGAGGCAGACAACAAGCCCACTAACTGATGCTGTAAGAGATACAATCAGCATCCAGAAACCTGCAACTGGGAGTAAGAGGCAGCATACCTGGGTCCAAGCCCCTCCCACTCTAATCTACAAGGAGTGACATTGCAAACCAGAGGGTTTCATAAAGCACTGCCAGGACTGTGGAATGAGCAGCCTCATTTGTGGACATGGATACTCTGTGATCCAGACGTACTACCTCCTCCCTTCCAGTCAGCTGAGACAAAAACCCTTGCAAGCAGAAAGCCATGCATCTGAACAGTATCCACCAGCCACTCATGTGCAGCCCTGCTGCCTCCAAAGAGCCTTCTTGAGTGAGAGAGATATCACGCAGAAGCCTGGTCTGTCACTAAAGTTAGTTTTATGAGCGCTAGGGAGGCGTGGTGGGCAAGTCTAGCCGACCCCAGTGGCTGAATTGAATTTACATGGCCTAGGTTGGTCACTCCAGGTACAGGACCCACCCAGGTGTACCTCCCCTTCATGGCCAGAAACCTGCACCTCTGAGCATGCACAGGGTGCTTTTCCTAACTGGGTTCTTATCTTGGCCCTATGGGCATGCATAATGGATGCCCCAGTTCCTAGCATAGCTACATAACAGTTGCCCCCTTTAAGAGATATGGACCCAAATCTTTGGGGTACTGGGCGACGACATCTCTAGCTGCTTCCTGCTGGCAAAATGGGCGAAGTGGGGCTTTGGGTCCACACCCTTCCTACACTGCTGGGAGGGCTTGTCCATTGAGGGCAACTTAATCCAGGATGGATAAAGTTGAGGTAGTCCAGGAGGTGGTAGTCATGGACCTGGCACACTTGGTTCAGAAGCTTTAGTCACCCGATAACTTCTGGGAAAAACAAATGGTCTTAAAGGTGAACAGTTTGACTTCGACAAGGGCAAGCTTGTGTGGTGGCAGTAGCCTTGAAATTAGATGAGTGTCACAGGAAAAAAAAATCTTAGGATTACCAGACATGTGTGTTTGTTCATTGGAAGTACAGGAAGAGGGATAAAAGCATTCACACTTTCCCCTAGGAGGGCACAGGTTTGGGCACTACTTGGTGCAGTGGGATCACTGATTCATTTATGATTCTAAGGTCTTGGACCTGCTGATAAGACCCATCCTTCTTTTTAACCCTATAACGCTTCAATTTTAATTTTGGGAAAAAATTATTTTCTTTTTGTTGTGGACTTTCATTGTAATATATATATATATATATATTGATATATTGATATATATATATATATTGATATATACATTTTTAAAAATGTTATGAAAACATCATGCTCCGTGTTATAGAGTTAAATGAAAATAATGGACTAGTACAGGTGGAGTCAAAAGTGACCAAAAGAGAGTAACTGCCTAAGTCATTTTGAATTTTCTTGGGTTCAATTGGAGTAAAGGCTTGTAAATTACCCGGGGTCCAAATTTCCATGGTGCCTCCTACAACGGGTAGAATGTTCAGGAATGTTTCAGGGCTGGGAGATTAGTAACACCTAAGTCCAGGATACCTTAGGGCAGGGTCCTAAAACTGTTTACCCAGGGGGCTAGTTCACTGTCCCTCAGGCCATTGGAGGGACAGACTATAGTTTAAAAAAAAACAAAAATTACGAACAAATTCATGTGCACACTGCACATTTTGATTTGAAGTTCAAAAAAAAAATAAATGGGGCACATACACCCGTCAGAAAGGATCAATGACCTCGGCTGTCTGCATGTGGCCCACAGGTTGTAGTTTGAGGACCCCTGCTCTAGGCATTCACCAAGAGGATGTGGTTTCAGCCCCAAAGCTTGGAGACTCTATAATTTGTTTAAAAGTGATGGGGCAGAAGGAGTCCCTGATTGACCCACGCAAGACTAGCTTTCCCATCCCCAATTACTAAGAGTTCATAGTTATGGTTATGGGGAACCAGGACATCCCGATGTGATCCCTTTAATTCAAGTGTGGGCTGACATTGCCACTAAGAAGCCTGCAAATATAAACGACTAACTCCCTCCCTCAAAGAAAGGGTCCTTGTTTCCAAGGTTTCAGGAAACATGGCAGGACCGGAAAAACAAACGATCCAAGTTCCCAAAACCACATAGGTGGAGCCCATCCCTCCCAGGCCCCCTCCCTCACCTCCTCCCTCTCCACCATCCCTTCCCCTCCCTCTCCCCCTCCCTTCCACTCCCCTCCCATCCGGACCTCTCCCCCTAACCGGCTTTATCCCATTTTGCAGGAGAACTCTGGGAGTGGGAGAGCTGGCTTCAGACCCTTTGATTCCACCCCTGCCCTATAAGGTTTCTAGGGGCCAGAAATAGAAAACTTCTAACAGGCCCTTATTGAGTCACTCCGTTCCCCCCCCTCCCCCCGGCATCCCTACCTCACCCCCACCCCCAACCAGCAGCCCCCCATACACACTAGTACTGGTATGTCTTCCATACTCATCAGCCCACCTGGAATGATTGCCAGCAACTTCTCCAGGTGCTGTTCACAAAGGAGTAAGGTAGCCCTTCCAGACAGAGGCCCTGTAAGCAGTTAGTGAACCTGATGGTTAGCGAGCGGGCACTCCCCACTTGAGAGAAACTCTTTTGGCCACTACATGAACAATGTGGGATCTCAATTCCTAGCAAGGCCCAGGGGCTTTACCAGGTATCACCCGTTGCTCTTACACGACCCTCTGCGGAAGAGATAGGAAACCTATGAATTTATCTAAGGTCAATGATTATTTTCAGTCTCTTATAAGAGAATGTCCGGCCGCCTTACTAGAGTGGCTGCTGGAAGCCTACGGCTTTATACCACTAACGGCCCGGAGGCCCCGAAAACAGGAGGGCAATAAGTATTGCCTTTATGACTCAGTCAGTCTGCCTCAGCCATGAAAAAGAAGTGGGAAGGGTTTGAAGGGAAAAATCTTAGTGATTTGGTACAAGTGGCTCATTCAGTGTATAACAACAGAGATGACCATAGCACGACAGAGACATAGAAACTAGCTAATATACTAGTAATTGCCATGAGAGACCCCAGAGACTCAGGAAAAGGAGATAATGGCCCACTCACAGAGAGACTAACCTGTGAGCACCGCCAAGCCATGCGGAAGGATCAATGTGCCTACTGCAGGAAAGAAGGACACTGGAAAAATCAGTGCCTTGAAAACCCCAGGAGAGGTGCACGACCCTCCACTAGAGTGGACGGGCCTCATCTGCACCTAGAAAGACCCAAGCAAGAGACAATAATGCTTGAAGAAGCTGAATGAAGGGGTCAGGGCTCTGTTTCACTTCGCCTCCAAAATCCCAGGCTAACTCTCCTTGTAGGAGGCCAGCCAGTAAATTTCTTGGTGGACACAGGGGCCACCTTCTCAGGTTCAGAAAGGAATTGGGGCATGTTTTCAAAAAGAAAGATGTGAATTATTGAGCCTATGATTCCTTCCACAGATAACTCACACCAGAAGGTTTGCATGGAGGGTAGGTGAGCTTCCCAAGACAACAAATATCTATCTGCCCTTTGTCCCAGTTAGCCACCTGGTTATGATGGCACTGGCTCCTGGCTCAGCTGCTGAGCCAGTGAAGCAGTTATAGCAGGAGAAGACTAAGTGGCCGGTGGCCATCAACGGAAGGACCAAATATCCACAGTGGGCTTCCTGTTTCAATATGGAGCCACGTATGTCAGCTGCGGGACACCATCTCTATCCTGAGCTCATAATTGCCACCCCAGGTCTTGAATGCAGCGCGCAGGTACACACTATATGAAACAGTCTGATTAACCCCTCTCGATAACTTGCTGACATGGGAGTCTGGATAATCCAGTACATTTACTTTCCAGATGAGAAAACTCACTCAAAAGCAAACAGGAGTTGGCCCAGAGACACACAACTGGTTAACAACAAAGTCATATTCACAACCAGCGTCTGTACCAAGAGCCCGGTGCCCCACAGAACTGTGCCCATTGAGCAGTCAATATCTCCTGGACTCTCAAAAGATCTGAGCTGACACCCACCCCCCCCCACCTCCTTGCTGCCCCCAAAGATTGTATTTCACAGGATGGCACCGGAGCTGCAGCTTGCGGAGAGGGACTTATCTGATCAGAGAACACAGGGCAGAACAAGGGGGAGGAGGGGAGAATGGAGCACATCCTAGCCCAATACACCTTGAGGATGATGTTCCCAATCAGAGAAGCCAGTCCACAGAGAAGACCACACGGGCAGCCCCACGATGAGAAACATCCCTCAAAGACCCATAGCCCTAGAGGGGACAACACTGGAGACACAGTGTGGGAACTGCGCCCGAACTGATCCTGCCACATCGAGGCATGACACTAAGAGAGTGCAGCGGAAGAGAAAGAAAACGGAGCATCAAAGTCCCCAGGGAATGCCAAAGGTGGACTTTGTGGTCAGGGCTCGGTGCCCCAACACACTGGACTGGAAAACACTCCTATAGTTCACCACACAGTCCTTGTACTTTTCTTTCTTGGTTAGTGTTGTTTTCTTTTAGTGTCATTGGATTTTGGTTGGGTTTTGTTTTCATTTTTGTTTGTTTTTTTTTTCTTTTTGTTGCTTGGTTTTGCTCAGTTTTGTGTTGTGCATGTTATTACCTTCACAGGTCTGTCTACTTTAGAGAGGCTGGATGAAGAATCTGGAGGAGTAAACATGTGACCCGACCTTTCCATTGGGCATGGGAGTGAGGACGGTGGGGGTAAAGGAAGTAGTGTCAAGAAACCCAGAGACAAGGGAACAACAAGTGATGGAAATCGGTGGTGAGGGAGATTAGGAGGCCTGGAAGGGCGTGATCAAGGGTAATGTAACCAAGAGAAATTACTAAAACCCAAAGGAAGACTGAGCATGGCAGTGGGCACAAGAGGAAAATCAAAGGGTATCGAAGAGTGAGCTGGGAAGCAAGGGCCAGTTATAGACGTCTAAATAAAGGCATGTACATATATTTACAAAGGGGCATGGAGAAATAGATCTATGTCCATATGTTTATAGATTTAGTATTAAGGTAGCAGATGGACATAGGGCCTGCGCTCAAGGACTCCCTCATTGCGAGAACACTGTTTTATTAAATTGGAATTCTACGATGCACACATTCCCTACACGATCACTGACCACAGAGCGGCTGCATAAGCAAATGTGGTGAAGAAATCCGATAGTGTCCAGCTACCAAATGATATAGCGTGTGGGGTCTTAAAGGCTTCAAGGTAAAGAAGCAGACATCTGGCTCAGAAGCAACAGAGCCCACATGGAGGAAGGATACCAGCCTGTGTGATCACAAAGTTTCAAAGGGATAAGGCAACAGGCATCATGAGAACAAAAAAATCTTATTATGGAGAATGAGAGAGGACTGCCGGGTATAGACTCAAAACCTATATACAGTGCACTGGACATCCCCTTACAGAAGGAGCTCAGAGAGGAGATTAAAGAATACAGGGTATGAGACAGCAAAGATGAAACACAACTTTCCTCTAGATCTTAATGCTTCCTCTTGCCCCACTGTCATGATCCCAGTTCTACCATACTAATCTGGCCAAAGTAGAGAAGGTATTTAGTACCGATAGGAATTTCAAACACGGGGAATCCAGGGTGGATGGGCCCTTTAGGACCAGTGTTATGAGAGGAGATACTGGGAAGGTGGAGGAAGGGCAGGATGGAAAGGGGGAACCGATTACAAGGATCTTCATTGACCTCAAAAGAAAGGTGGGTGAAGATATGACAAAAGAATTAGTACATTTAAGGATTGAGGAGGGATGGGTGGCGGGTATTGAGGGGGGAAAAATGAGGAGCTGAGGCCAGGGGCTTGGGTGGAGAATGGAGATTTTGAGAATAATGAGGGCAAATAATGTACAGATGTGCTTCAAACAGCTGATGTATATATGGATTGTGGTTAGTGTTGTAGGAGCCCCTAATGAAAAGATCATAAAAGAAACAAAAATAATCTGGGCAGAGGGCTCATGCAAGGATGATCTCAGGCTGGATTAGACCAGTCAAAACAGCTACTGGAGTCGCCTCACCCTGTGTCTATTCCTGAGTCAGGCATGAAGCTTAGGGCCCACAGCCCCAGCAGCTGGCCAGTGAGAGAGGTGGGTCTCTGAGGCCATTCTACAGGGGGAATTGTCCTCTGTCCTGCAGGGCCCACCTTCCTTTGTAAGAGTGCTCTCTGGGGCACGGCTTTCATGGAGTCCACACCATGGGAGCTCTACTACTCATGGGGGATAGGCAGGAAGCCTCCGCTCATGCGCACACACCACCAACTAGCTGGAGGATCTCCGTGAACAAAGCCTGAGGCAGACAACAAACCCACTAACTGGTTTTGTAAGAGATACAATCAGCATCCAGAAACCTGCAACTGGGAGTAAGAGGCAGCATACCTTGGTCCCAGCCCCTCCCACTCTAATCTACAAGGAGTGATATTGCAAAGCAGAGGGTTTTCATAAAGCACTGCCAGAACTGTGGAATGAGCAGCCTCATTTGTGGACATGGATACTCTGTGACCCAGACGTACTACCTCCTCCCTTCCAGTCAGCTGAGACAAAAACCCTTGCAAGCAGAAAGCCATGCATCTAAACAATACCCACCAGCCACTCATGTGCAGCCCTGCTGCCTCCAAACAGCCTTCCTGAGTGAGAGAGAAATCATGCAGAAGTCTGGTCTGTCACTCAAGTGAGTTTTATGAGCGTTAGGGAGGCGTGGTGGGCAAGTCTGGCCGACCCCAATGGCTGAATTGAATTTACATGGCCTAGGTTGGTCAATCCCGGTACAGGACCCACCCAGGTGTACCTCCCCTTCATGGCCAGAAACCTGGACCTCTGAGCATGCACAGGGTGCCTCTCCTAACTGGGCTCTTATCTTGGACCTATGGGCATGCATATTGGATGCCCCAGTCCCTAGGATAGCTACCTAACATTTGCCCCCCTGAAGAGATATGGACCCAAATCTTTGGGGTACTGGGCGACGACATCTCTAGCTACTTCCTGCTGGCAAAAGGGGTGAGGTGGGGCTTTGGGTCCATACCCTTCCTACACTGCTGGGAGGGGTTGTCCATTGAGGGTAACTTTATCCAGGATGGATAAGGTTGAGGTGGTCCAGGAGATGGTAGTCGTGGACCTGGCACACTTGGTTCGGAAGCTTTAGTCACCCGATAACTTCTGGGAAAAACAAACGGTCTAAAAGGTAAACAGTTTGACTTCGACAAGGCTAAGCTTGTGAGTTGACAGTGGCCTTGAAATTAGGTGAGTGTCACAGCAAACAAAAAATATCTTAGGAATACCAGACATGTGTGTTTGTTCATTGGAAGTACAGGAAGAGGGATAAAAGCATTCACACTTTCCCCTAGGAGGGCACAGGTTTGGGCACTACTAGGTGCAGTCGGATCACTGATTCATTTATGATGCTAAGGTCTTGGACCCGCTGATAAGACCCATCCTTCTTTTTAACCCTATAACGCTTCAATTTTAATTTTGGGAAAAAATTATTTTCTTTTTGTTGTGGACTTTCATAGTTATAAATATATATATATGAATATATACATTTTTTAATGTTATGAAAACATCATGCTTCGCATTATAGAGTTAAATGGAAATAATGGGCTAGTACAGGAGGAGTCAATAGTGACCATAATAGAGTAACTGCCTAAGTCATTTTGAATTTTCTTGGGATCAATTGGAGTAAAGGCTTGTAAATTACCCGGGGTCCAAATTCCCATGGTGCCTCCTACAACGGGTAGAATGTTCAGGGATGTTTCAGGGCTGGGAGATTAATAACCCCTAAGTCCAGGATACCTTAGGGCAGGGGTCCTGAAACTGTTTACCCAGGGGGCCAGTTCACTATCCCTCAGGCCTTTTGAAGGAAAGACTATAGTTTAAAAAAACAAATATTACGAACAAATTCATGTGCACACTGCACATATTGATTTGAAGTTCAAAAAAAAAATAAATTGGGCACATACACCCGGCAGAAAGGATCAACGTCCTCGGCTGTCTGCATGTGGCCCACAGGTTGTAGTTTGAGGACCCCTGCTCTCGGCATTCACCAAGAGGATGTGGTTTCAACCCAAAAACTTGGAGACTCTACAATTTGTTTAAAAGTGATGGGGCAGAAGGAGTCCCTGATTGACCCACGCAAGACTAGTTTTCCCACCCCCTATTACTAAGAGTTCATAGTTATGGTTAAAGGGAACCAGGATATTCCGATCTGATCCCGATACTTCAAGTGTGGGCTGACATTGCCACTAAGAAGCCTGCAAATATAAAATACTTACTCCCTCCCGCAAAGAAAGGGCCCTTGTTTCCAAGGTTTCAGGAAACATGGAAGGACCGGAAAAACAAACGGTCCAAGTTCCCAAAACCACATAAGTGGAGGCCATCTCTCCCCATCACCCTCCCCCTCCCCTCTCCCTCCCCTCCCCTCCCCTCCCTTCCTCTCCCCTCCCCTCCCTTCCTCTCCCCTCACCTCCCCTCCCCCTCCCCTCCCCTCCCCTCCCCTCACGATCTCTCTCCCCTAATCGTCTTTATCCCATTTTGGAGGAGAACTCTGAGAGTGGGAGAGCTGGCTTCAAACCCTTTCTTTCAACCCCCGCCCTATAAGGTTTCTAGGGTCCAGAAATAGAAAACTTCTAACAGGCCCTTATTGAGTCACTCCCTCCCCCACCGGCCCCCCAAGTTCACCCCCACCCCTAACAAGCAGCCCCCCACACACACTAGTACTGGTATGACTTCCATACTCATCAGCACACCTGGAATGCTTGCCAACAACTTCTCCAGGTGCTGTTCACAACGGAGGAGGGTAGGCCTTCCAGACAGAGGCCCAGTAAGCAGTCAGTGAACCTGATGGTCAGCGAGCGGGCACTCCCCACTTGAGAGAAACTCTTTTGGCCACTACACCAACAATGTGGGATCTCAATTCCTAGCAAGGCCCAGAGGGCTTTACCAGGTATCACCCATTGCTCTTACATGACCCTCTGCGGAAGAGCTAGGAAACCTATGAATTTATCTAAGGTCAGTGAGAATTTTCAGGCTAAGAGAATGTCCGCCTGCCTTTCTAGAGTGGCTGATGGAAGCCTACAGGCTTTATCCCCCTAACAGCCCGGAGCCCCGAGAACAGGAGGGCAATAAATATTGCCTTTATGACTCAGTCAGTCTGCCTCAGACATGAAAAAGAAGTGGGAAGTGTTTCAAGGGAAAAATCTTAGTGATTTGATACAAGTGGTTCATTGAGTATATAACAACCGAGATGACCCTAGCACGACAGAGACAAAGAAACTAGCTAAAATACTAGGAATTGCCATGAGAGACCCCAGAGACTCAGGAAAAGGAGAGCATGGCCCACTCACGGAGAGACTAACCTCTGGGCACCGCCAAGCCATGGGGAAGGATCAATGTGCCTACTGCAGGAAAGAAGGACACTGGAAAAATCAGTGCCTTGAAAACCCCAGGAGAGGTCCACGACCCTCCACAAGAGTGGACGGGCCTCATCTGCAATGAGAAAGACCCAAGCAAGAGACAATAAGGCTTGAAGAAGCTGAATGAAGGGGTCAGGGCTCTGTTTCCGTTCGCCGCCAAAACCCAGGCTAACACTCCATGTAGGAGGCCAGCCAGTAAATTTCTTGGTGGACACAGAAAAGAATGCGGTTCAGAAAGGAATGCGGGCACATTTTCAAAAAGAAAGATGTGTATTACTGTGAGCCTATGATTCCTTCCACAGATAACTCACACCAGGAGGTTTGCATGCAGGTTAGGTGGGCTTCCCAAGACAACAAGATAACAAATATCTATCTGCCCTTTGTCCCAGTTAGCCACCTGGTTATGATGGCACTGGCTCCTGGCTCAGCTGCTGAGCCAGTGAAGCAGTTATAGCAGGAGAAGACTAGGTGGCCGGTGGCCATCAACGGAAGGACCAAATCTCCACAGTGGGCTTCCTGTTTCAATATCAAGCCACGTCTGTCACCTACTGGACACCATCTCTATTCTGAGCTCACAATTGCCACCCCAGGTCTCGAATGCAGCACGCAGATACACACTATATGAAACAGTCTCTGATTAACCCCTCTCAATAACTTGCTGACATGGGCTTCTGGATAATCCAGTACATTTACTTTCCAGATGAGAAAACTCCCTCAAAACACACAGGAGGTGACCCAGAGAAACACAACTGGTTAACAACAAAGTCATATTCACAACCAGCGTCTGGACCAAGAGCACGGTACCCCACAGAACTGTGCCCATCGAGAAGTCAATATCTCCTGGACTCTCAAAAGATCTGAGCTGATGCCCCCCCTCCCACCTCCTTGCAGCCCCCAAAGATTGTATTTCACAGGATGGCACCGGAGCTGCAGCTCGCGGAGAGGGACATATCTGATCAGAGAACACAGAGCAGAACAAGGGGGAGGAGGGGAGAATGGAGCACATCCTGGCCCACTACACCTTGAGGATGATGTTCCCAATCAGAGAAGCAAGTCCACAGAAAAGACCACATGGGCAGCCCCACGATGAGAAACGTCCCTCAAAGACCCATTGCCCTAGAGGGGACAACACTGGAGACAAAGTGTGGGAACTGCGCCCGAACTGATCTTGCTACATCGAGGCATGACACTAAGGGAGTGCAGCGGAAGAGCTAGAAAACGGAGCATCAAAGTTCCCGGGGAATGTCAAAGGTGGACTTTGTGGTCAGGGCTCGGTGCCCCAACAGACTGGACTGGAAAACACTCCTAAAGTTCACCACACATTCCTTGTACTAACTATGAGCTTTTCTTTCTTGGTTAGTGTTGTTTTCTTTTAGTGTCATTGGATTTTTGTTGTCTTGGTTTTTTTGGGTTGCTTGTCTTAGTTTTGTGCATGTTATTACCTTTTCTGGTCTGTCTAAATTAGATAGGCTGGATGTCCAATCTGGAGGACAAAACCCAGGACCAACACTTCTGGGGAGTGGGGCATGGGAAAGAGGGAGGTGGGCGTAAAGGAAGCGGTGTTAAGAAACCCAGAAACAAGAGAACAGGAAGTCATGCATATCCGTGGTGAGGTAGATGTAGGAGGCCTGGTAGGGCGGGATCAAGGGTAATGGAACCAAGAAGAATTACTGAAACCCAAAGGAAGACTGAGCATGGCAGTGGGCACAAGAGGAAAATGAAAGGGAAATAGAAGAGCAAGCGAGGAAGCAAGGGCCTGTTATAGAGGTCTTTAAAAAAAATATGTCCATATGTAAATATATTCATATATGAGCATGGGGAAATAGACCTACGTCCATATATTTATAGGTTTCGTATTAAGGTAGCAGATGGACTCTGGGCCTCCACTCAAGTACTCCCTCATTGCAAGAATACTTTGTTCTATTAAACTGGCATTCCATGGTGCTCACCTTCCCCACAGGTACACTGAAGACAAAGCTGATGGTGCCCAGCTGTCAAAAGATATAGCGTCTGAGGTCTTAAAAGCTTGAATGTAAACAAGCGGCCACCTAGCTCAGAAGCAACAAAGCCCACATGGAATAATCACACCAGCCTATGAGATCACGAGGTTTCGAAGGGATCAGGTGTCAGGCATCATCAGAACAAAAACATCTTATTGGGAATGAGAAGAGTGCTTGGTAGAGACCCAAAGCCCATTTCCAGACCACTGGACAATACCTTACAGAAGGGTCTCAGAGAGGAGATGAGCCAAGACTAGGTACGAGATAGCAACGATGAAACACAACTTTCCTCTCGTTGCTAAATGCTTTCTCTCCCCCCATTATCATGACCCCAATTCTACCTTACAAATCTGGCTAGACCAGAGAATGTACACTGGTACAGATAGCAACTGGAAACACAGGGAATCCAGGGTGGATGAGTCCTTTAGGACCAGTATTATGAGTGAAGACACTGAGAGGGTAAGCGGGAGGGCAGTTTGGAAACGGGGAACTGATTACAAGGATGTACATTTTACTTCAACAGAAAAGTGGGTGAAGGGGGATATCAGATAGTGCAAGATATGACAAAAATTAGTAAATTACCAAGGATTGATGAGCGAGGGGTAGCGCACATGGGGGGTGGGGATGGGAATGAGGAGCTGAGGCCATGGGCTTGGGTGGAGAGTGGATATTTTGAGAATGAGGGAAATGAATGTACAAATGTGCTTTACACAACTGATGTATGCATAGAATGTGTTTAGTGTTGTATGAGCCCCTAATAAAATGTTAAAAAAAAAGATCTGGGCAGAGGACTCATTCAAGGATTATCTCAGGCTGGATTAGACCCTTCTAAGTAGAAAGTCCTGCATCTGAACAGTATCCACCAGCCATTCATGTCCAGTTCTGCTGCCTCCAAAGAGCCTTCCTGGGTTTGTCAGATCTCTCTGGGGACAGACAGACCTTGGTCCTCTGCTCTGAGTGAGAAAGAATGCATGTAGAAGCCTGATTGTCATCCAAGTGGGTTTTATGAGCATTAGGGAGGCATGGTGGGCAACCCTGGTCAACCCCAGCAGCTGAATTTAATTTACTTGGCCTTGGTGGGTCAATCAAGTTGCAGCACTCACCCAGGTGTACCTCCTCTTCCTGGCCGGAAACCTGAACCTCTGAGCACGCACAGTGTGCCACTCCTTCTTGGGCTGCTACCTTGGCCCTCTGGGCATGCATAATGGACACCCCAGTCCCTAGGATAGCTACCTAACATTTGCCCCCTGAAGAGGTATGGACCCAAATCTTTGGGGTACTGGGCGACGACATCTCTAAGTACTTCCTGCTGCAAAAGGGGCAAATGGGGCTCAGAAGGGATTGTCCACTCAGGTCCCAGGATGGATAAAGTTGAGGTTGTTCAGGAAATCGTGGTCCTGCAGCTGGCACACTGGGTTTGGAGGCCTTGGTAACCTGAGAACTTCTGGAAAAACAAACAAAAAGACAAAAGGTTGAAGAGTTTAAGTGAGACAAGTCTAAGATTCGGAGGAGGTAGTTCCCTTCAAGTTAGGTGAGTGTCACAAGAAATAAATATACTTAGGATTATCAGGCATGTGTTTGTTCACTCTAAGTACAGGAACGGGGATTAAAGCATTCACAATTTCCCTAGGAGGGCACAGGGTTTGGGCACTACTAGGTGCAGTGGGATCACTGCTTCATTTATGATCCTAAGGTCTTACACCTGCTGATAAGACCCATCCTTTTTAACCCTATAATGGCTCAATTTTCAATTTGGGGGAAATGTTTTTGTTTTTATTCTTTATTTTCAAAGTTATCTACCTATTTATCTGTCTGTTTATCTATCTATCTATTAATATATACATTTCTTTATATGTTATGGAAATATGCTCAGCGTTATAGAGTTAAATGGTAATATTGGGGTACTACAGGGGGAGTCAACAGTAATCAAAAGTAGAGTAACTGCCTAAGTCATTTTTAATTTTCTTGGCTTCAATTTGAATAAAAGGCTGGTAAATTACCCAGGGACCAAATTTCCCTGGTGCCTCTACTATGGGTAGAATGATCAGGGGTGTGTCAGGGCTGCGAGAATAGTAACCCCTAAGTCCAGGATCCCTTAAGGCAGGGGTCCTCAAACTGTTTACCTAGGGGGCCAGTTCTGTCCCTCAGATCATTGGAGGGTCAGACTATAGTTTTTTAAAAACCTATGAACAAGTTCCTATGCACACTGCACGAGTCGGCTGCTAAGCAGGACAGGCAGAGGCAGCAAAAACACCCTGAGGGTGGAATAAATGTCGTCAGGCCACATGTGCCCCACGGGCCACAGTTTGAGGACGCCTGCCTTAGGGGTTCCTGTGTGCACTGGGGATGAAGGTCTCTACTGCTCCTCAAAAGGAGAAATGCTCTAACTTCTGGCATCTCCGCCCATTTCCCATCACTCTACAGAACTGTTCCAGGTGAATCAGGGATGGAAGGAAAAGTGTGCCATTCTCTGGCCACCATTCTCCTTTCTCAAATAAAGTTGCATAGTGTATCAGCTTTTGTTTGTCTAGCCTCTGTGTCAACTCTATCCCAATTGGACAGGATTCATGCAAGGGGGCAATTCCTGAGTATGAAGCTGCTAAGTCCCATCTGGAAAGCACAAAACAAGGCTATTTAGAGCTTGCTGCCTCAAGGTCAATAACCCCGCTTCAGAGCAGACCCCTGGTGTGCTATTAAACTGATGCCTCTGACAGGTGCCCCCACCATAGACAAAGGGTCAAAGAGCAGTCACTGTGGGCGACTTTAGGTCCAACCATTTTCTAGACAATAAGCTAGGAGGACCACTGCTTGGGATGGCCCCACAGCCTTCCAAGATGCCTGCTGGCAGGAGCAGACTCTCAAATCTCTGAAGGGAAGGGGCATCTGGCAGCTCAGGGAACCTTTAGGAAAATTGGAATTTCTGGCTGGAACATCATGGCAGCTGAGCTATATTAAGAGCTGTCCCCAAAAGTGCGTGAAGAAACACCACTGAAAGCCTAAAAGTAAGGGTTACCCAGGCTAGGCTTCCGAACGCCTTTGTCTTAAGACTGAGCAACGGAAAACCAGCCAGTAACAAGGAACAAACCTACACTGGTAGAACACTAACCCTAGAACACCTGAAGTTTTCAATGCAGGAAATAATATTTTTTTGTTTTTATTCTTTACTTTCATTGTTATCAATATATATGACAACCAAAGTATATTTTAAAAGTACAAATTTTCAAAAATATAACCAAATTGTCATATTTATAATATATAATTTTGGTGCCAGATACATTTTAATTAAATGTTACAAAAAAGTCCTGCTCAGTGTTATAGGGCTCAAGCAGCTTGTTTTAAAAACCAGGAGAAAGGCAAAGGGAACGGAGGGTAAAAGGGAAACATTTGGCTGCCGGGACAAGGCAGGGCTATCTCCCAGGCCTAAATCAACCAGCTCCCGAGGCAGTGCCCTTCCATGTGTTTGGACTGGTGGGCACCATTTTGGCCAGGGTCATAGGCCCTGTTTCCCCATGGCGGCTATGTAGGTTCTCTGGGAAAACCATAAAGAGCCTTGATAATGGTGAAGCCATTCTGAACTGACAGAAGCCACCATGAAAGGTAAATAAAGTAGCTATGAACTGTCAATGAACTAGCTGATATTGGGGTGGTAGGCCGTGCAGACGTAGCCCAAGGGAATGTCCCAAAGGAAATGGATGTTCAGAAGGCTTTTGAGAACAAGAGCAGTTTTTGTTCAACTAAGAATGGCTAACCGCAACACCCCACTTCTCTACTCTGCCTGCTTGCACACCTGCACATTGCACAAGTATAAAAACCTTTGGAAAATTCAACTGGGGGCTGCTCAGTCTCCTCTCAAGAGGGCTGACAGACCCTGTGCAGAAAATAAAACTTTTTCTGTTGAACTTGCCGGTGGTCGGAGATGCTTTCTTTCTGGGAATGGACAGTAGCTACAACATTTCGAGGTGCACCGAGATCCGAGTGCCACTGTCGGAGCCTGCTTAGAAAGGGGAACCAGGACATCCTGATCTGATCCCTTAAATTCATGTGTGGATTGACATTGCCACTAAGAAGCCAACATATATAAAAGACTTACTTCCTCCCCCAACATAAAGAGTTCTTGTTTCCAAGATTTCAGTAAACATGGCAGGACCGGAAAAACAACCTGTCCATGTTCCTAAAACCACCAAGGTGGAGGCTGTCCCTGTTCCTCCCCCCTCCCTTCCCCCTTTCCCTACCTGTCTGATTTATCCCATTTTGCAAGAGGACTCTGGGAGCAGGAGAGCTGGCTTCCGACCCTTGGTGCCGCTGCCACCCTATCAGGTTCCCAAGGGGCCGGAGAGAGGAATACTCACAGCCTCTTTTTGAGCCCCCCCACCCCACAACAAATACACTAGGGCAGGCATGTCTTAACAACCCCCAGAGAAAGATCACTCAGCAGCAGCCATTCTCCCCTTAAGGCAAGCAGCCCCCAAACCTGGGAAGACTCCCGAATCCCTTTTTCAGTATATGTTCCCTTTTGTTCCAGGGATTTGTATAATTGGAACCAACAAAACCCCTTTTTTCTGACAAACCATAAGGTCTGATTTCTTTGCTAGATATGGTTTTCCATACTCATCAGCCCACCTGAGGTGATTTCCTGCAACTTCTCCAGGTGCTGTTCATATCAGAGGAATGGGACCCCTTCCAGAGAGGCCCAGAAGGCAGTCAATGGACCTAATGGTCAGCCAGCGGGCACTCCCCACTTGAGAGAAATTTTTTTCCCCCACTGCACAACCAATGTGGGATCCAAACTCCTAGCAAGGCCCAGAGGGCTTAAGCAGATATCACCAGTTGCTCTTGCAGGGCCTCCGCTTAACCACTAGGAAGCCTATAAATTTATCTAAGGTCAGTGAGAATTCTCAGGCTCCTACAAGAGAATGTCCGCCTGCCTTTTTAGAGTGGCTGATGGACGCCTACGGGCTTTATACCCCTATTGACCTGAAAGCCCCCTGAGAACAGGAGGGAAGTAAGTATTGCCTGTATTATTCAGTCAGTCTGCCTCAGACATGAAAAAGAAGTGGGAAGGGTTTGAAGGGAAAAATCCTAGTGATTTGGTAGAAGTGGCTCATTGAGTGTATAACAACAGAGACAAAGAAACTAGCTAAAATACTAGTAATTGCCATGAGAGACCCCAGAGGCTCAGGAAAAGGAGAGCATGGCCCACTCACGGAGAGACTAACCTGTGGGCACCACCAAGCCCCGAAGAAGGATCAATGTGCCTACTGCAGGAAAGAAGGACATTGGAAACATCAGTCCCTTGAAAACGCCAGGAGAGGTGCACGACCCTCCACTAGAGAGGACGGGCCTCATTCACACCTAGAAAGACCCAAGCAAGAGACAATAATGCTTGAAGAAGCTGAATGAAGGTGTCAGGGCTGTTTCACTTGGCCTCCAGGATCCCACGCTAACACTCCAAAAAGGGGGCCAGCCAGTAAATTTCTTGGTGGACACAGGGGCCACCTTCTTGGTTTTGGAAAAGACTACAGGTGCATTGTCAAAAGGAAAGATTTTAATTACAGGTGCCACATGGCAGACCCAAGCATACCCATGGACAACGGCCAGAATAACAGATTTAGCACAAGAGACAGTTCCACACTCCTTCCTGGTAATGCCTCAGGGCCCCTTTCCCCTAATTGGTCGGGATTTATTACGATAAATGGTGGCCATGATTACTTTCTCATCTGCTGCAACCACCTTAACCCTTGAACTTGAAAAGGCAAAGGTTTTGCTCACCGCTCCACTGCCAGAGGGATATGTGTTTTATCAAAGAGCAGAAGAAACCTCCTCAAAGGAACTTCTTGATAAATGGCTAAAAGATATTCCTTTTGTTTGGGCAGAGAACAACCTGCCAGACCTTGCTGAACATCAGGTGCCTGCGGTCGTACAACTTCTGAGCTCAGCCACACTGGTGAGTGTCAAGCAAAACCCTACTCCCTGGAAAGCACAGGTGGGTATTGCTGTTCACATATGCAGACTAAAGAGGACAGGCATTTTGGTGCCCTGCAAGTCCACATGGAACGCTCCCCTGCTGCCCATGCTGAAACCAGGAACTGAGGACTTCCAAATGGTGCAGGATCTCGGAGAGGTAAATGCAAGGGTAGAAACTGTCCACTCCACGGTACCAAACTCCGAGACCCTCCTGAGTACTATCCCATCAAACTGAATTTGTTATACTGTTTTGGACTTAAAGGATGCTTTGTTCTCCATACCCTTGTCCTCTGTACGTCAACCCAATGAAGACTTACAGGAATACAAGGAGGAACACCCCCAAACCCCCTTGCTCCAGTATGAAGATAACCTCCTCCTGGCCTCCGAAACCCTGGAGGAATGCCCAAGTGCTACCGAGGACCTGTTAATAGTCCTTGGCCAATTGGGGTCCAGGGAATCTGCAAGAGAGGCTCAACTGTGTGTCAATAAAGCTGTATACCTAGGCTACCAACTGGAGGAGGGAAAACAGACCTTGTCCCCCAGCCGCACTGAGGTGATCCTCAAAATCCCAGTCCCTGAGACTAAGAGGCAGGTGTGAGAGTTTCTAGGATTTGTGGGGTACTGTCCATTGTGGAATTTGGGATTTGAGGGATTAGTCAAACTCCTATATGCAAGTATTGGGGAAAGGAAAAAACTTCAATGGACTGAAGAAGAACAGCAAGCCTTTGAATCCTTAAAAACGTCGTTCATATGGGCACCCTCTCTTCCCCTTCCAGACATAGAAAATCCCTTCCAATTGTCTATGAGGCCAGGGGCACAGCAAAAGGAATGCTAACTCAGAACTTGCAGCCATGAAAGAGACCTGTGGCCGATCTTTCAATCACACTAGACTCTGTAACTGCAGGATGGCCGAGCTGCATGCGAGCTGAGGCTGCCACGGCCATCCTAGTTATAGAAGCTAGGAAGCTTACACTGGGGCAGGATATTGCTGGGGTAGGGGGACCTATGGTTGAGCCCCTCCTAACAAGTCCCCTGGACCGGTGGATCTCGAATGCCAGGATTATACCACAAATCCCCAAGGTAATGGCCATGACCATGCCATCCCAAGTGTTACTGCCACAACCTACATACTCGGAAAATGATCTAAAGGTAAGCCAAGAGCTGGGCTGCCAAAGAAACTCGGAGCATCCAGGTGGCTGCTCCATCCTGATGGAAGAAGATTCATGCCAGAAGCTCTGGGAGAGATCTGATTCAAGGACTACATGAAGGTATGCACTCAGGATCCTCTAAATGGTCTCAGTTGCTCCTCAGGTACTTTTACATACCCAGGCTTGGACACTGGGTGGCAGATGACACCACTGTTGCTTGCACTGTGCTCGCTCGGGGAAACATCCCTAGAAAAGAAAAGGAGCAACCCCAACCACAAGCTCGAGGTAGTACTCCTGGAGAATTCTGGGAGGTGGACTTTATGGATATCAAACTTAGAAAGTATGGCTACGGGTATTTGCTGGTGCTAGTGGACACCTATTTTGGATGGGTGGGAGCCTTCCCAACGAAGAAGGACACTTCTGCCACTGGGTGTAAATTATTAGTAACTAAAATTGTCCCTAGATTTGGCTTCCCACCACCTTGGGGTCCAACAATGGCCCAGTATTCATTGCTCAAATTACTAAAGTATTAGCAATGCTTCTAAATATTAACTGGAAGCTCTACTGGGCTTATAGGCGCCAAAGTTCAAGGCAAGTAGAAAGAATAAACAGAACCCTAAAGGAATTGTTAGTTAAGTTGCATTTAGAAACTGGCGAGAACTGGATTGATCCTTTCTTTACCTTTTGCCCTACTTCGAGTCCGATGCACTCCCTATGTGAAAAGCACGACCCCGTTTGAATTTAAGTTTGGCAGACCTTCCCCAATCCTCCCAAGACTGAAGGAAGTAGAAGTAATGGAAGTCACTACTTGTTCCTTCATGAAGTGCCTGCAGGCTGTCCAGCAGCAGGTGAGACAAATCATCTGCTCCGACACCTTCATTTTGGGCCCAACCAAGGGAAAGGTGAAGAGGCAGCCCACAACTTGCAACCTGGAGACTGAACGTGGGTAAAGAAGCACTGACCCGAGACCTTAGAACCTAGGGGGACTGGCCCATACTAGGTGATACTTATAACACCAACTGCTATTAAAGTAGTGGGGAAGGGGCCATGGATTCATCAGTCACAAGTCAAAAAAAGCCCTCCCTGAGCATATCCTGAAAAGATGAACACTCAGAAAGACAGAAAAACCCTCAAAATTAAGGCTTTACAGAACTTAATTGTTTTTGTCTGAGCATTGCTGACAGCACCCGCCATTTCGCCCAACCACAAACACATCTGTGGACTGCTACTCGAACCTCCAACAGTGAATATGTAACTTCTTACACTGGGTCTGACCCCCGTTTCCGCTTTGATTTGTTTGATTTGCTAGGAAAGAGCTGGCATTCCGGATCCTTTAAAGGTAAAGGGCACAATGGGGCCCATAACCGGAATCCCGTCCTATGGGTGCGGAATACCCTCTATAGAAAGAAGGCTCCAAACACACCATTTCTATAGATGCCCGGCTCATGGGCTCCCTAACTGCCAAGGGGAGGGACATTGCCATTGTGCAGCTTAGGGTTGTGAAACTATCATCTTCAGGGTGGAAACTTGTTAAAGACGACCCTATTGTTTTTACAAGAATGGGACTCAAGTCGGAGGGGTTTGATCCCACCACGTGTATGGTTTCCAAATGTAACCCAATAAGAACTGGATTCAAGCGTTATTGGGTTCACTGGGAACACATGGGGAATTCAGTATTACGCAAATGATAGAGATCCCGGGACAACCTTTACTATGCAGCAAAGTAAAATATGGCAACTTCCTGTCCATAAATAGGCCCAAACCTGGTGATAAATCCTGAAGAGCCACAGCTGGGTGTCATTAAGATTCCTTTGCCGCACCCTCCAGACTCTTCAGTAACTTTCCCGTTCACTGCCAGCCCAACTCAAAGGGCCCTTCCCATTCAGGAGCCACCTCAAGGTTCTGTGTTTGATACTCTGGATGCTGTATTCCAATTTATGAACTCAAATCCTAACCTCGCAACTGATTGTTGGCTTTGTCTGAACCCTGCTCCCCCTTACTCGGTAGGCACAGCTACAAATAGCACTATTGGTGCAGAGCGTAATCCAATTAGAAATGTTAGTAAGGATTACACGAAGCAGCAGTCTGTAGGTGAGGTTAGAGTGGACTCAACTCAAGCTCACTTTAAAAGATTACCAAGGGCGAAGACTGTTTTTATTCATCTAATTATCCCTTTAATATATCAAAATATCAAGATTTTTGCCTTCAAGCTGTTCCTATTGAACCAAATGGTGATCCTTATTTGTTATCTGCCCCAACGGGTACTTGCTTTACTTGTTCCACAGGACTAGCACCCTGTCTCCTTTCCCCAGTATTAGCAGCAGACCCGGGTATTTGTGTCCTAGTGCATGTTATTCCTCAAGTGTACCTGTGTTCTGGTGAAGGAGGTAGGGATAACTTTGGAATTTCTGGATGAGCTAAAAGAGCCCCAATGTCAGTCCCACTGTTAACGGGGCTTGGGATTATGGGATTAGCTGCAGTCGGGTCAGTTGCTTTAATACAAGGAAACTTAAACTATCAGACTCTTAGTCAGCAAATTGCTTTAGATTTACAGGGATAAAAATACCATGTTTCCCATTTAGAAAGATCCTTAGACTCCCTTGTAGAAGTGTGTTGCCAAACTGCCGAGGGCTTGACTTGCTCCTTTTGAAACAAGGAGTGTTGTGCATGGCATTAGGAGAAACTTGTTTTATGCAAACCATTCAGGAATCATTAAAGATAGTTTAGCCCTGGTTAGGAAAAGATTAGAGGAAAGAGTCAAGAAAAGAAATGAAGAAACCAATTGGTTTGAAAAGCTACTTAATTGGGCAACCTGGCGAACCACCCTAGTAATGCCCCTAGCCGGACCCCTAATCCTCCTCCTGCTAAACCTCACGTTTGGACCAATAATAACCAATAAGCTAGTGGCAGTCCTCACACAGAAAGTACAAACCATAAAACTCTTAGTGCTGAGCCCACCATACACTGGGCTGGCTACTGCAGATTCAATGATTTGAACTCGGCTAAGAAGAGGAGGGAATGTAGCAGCTCTGGGCAAAGCTTAAACAGCCTTGACAAGAGAAGTCATTTTGAGCTGATAGAAGCCATTATGAACAGTAAATAAACTAGCTATGAACTGTCAACGAACTAGCTGATATTGGGGAGGTAGGCTGTGCAGACATAGCCCAAGGGAACGTACAGAAGGAAAGACCAGAGCATGTAATGTTCAACTAAGAATGGCTAACTGCAACACCCTGCTTCTCTACTCTACCTGCTTGCACAACTGCACTTTGCAAAAGTATAAAAACCTTTGGAAAATTAGACTGGTGGCCACTCAGTCTCCTCTCAAGAGAGCTGACAGTCTCTGCGCAGAAAATAAAACTTGTTCTGTTGAACTTGCCCGCGGTCTGGGTGGCTTTCTTTCTGGGAAGAGACAGTAGCTACAACAGACACAGGTGGCGCCATTCTGCCTGGGAGTGGAGTCATGTGGCTGGGAAAATGGAAGCCGCAGATTGTGGCCTAGCCAAAACCAGCCTGGAGCCAACCACCCAGCCAGAGACCTGCCCAAACCAACAGGGTAGATGTGGGCGCTCCCAGCCATCCTGCTTGGCGGAGCCGCAGCACACCACTGTGTCCCAGTCTTGGTGCAACAGACTCCATTTTGAGGCCTGCACCTCCATCTTAGCTCTCAAGACTGACCCCTAACCGACCTCCCCTCCCCTGCTCTACCCCAAATTCCTGGAATCAGCTCATCCCAAAGCCAGAATGTTTTCTGAATATATGGTCACTCCAACCCTCCCTCACATATAGATAAGATTAACGACCCCTCTGAAGCACCTATGTGCGCAGATCCTCCCCAGCCATGATCGAAATACTCTACGGAAAACCTTTTCTTTTCTCGCCTCTTCCTGCAACTGATTGCCCTCTGCTAGCTTCGTACCTTCCATACTTGTCCTTGCTCCGCAACCTTCTTAGACAACACGAAAACTCCCCCATCCCTGAACCATCTCCGACCTCTGCTGATCACCAAAAACCAGTGCATCCTGGAAATGCTGTGTTAATTAAATCCCTAGCACCCAGACCCTTAGCACCCCGGTGGGAAGGCCCTTACACCGTAGTGCTCACCACTCCCTTGGCAGTCAAGGGTCTTGGAATAGATTCCTGGGTACATTTGTCCCGAGTCAAGGCAGCAGTGAACTCTGATCATGGCTCCCAGTGGTCTGGCTCAGTCTACTGGTCCTATGTCTCTCCGCCTCACTCGCCTCACCAAGCCAGCCAGCTAAACCTAATATAATTTCCCCTTTTGCTGGCGATTTTACTTGACTGAAAACTATACCAATTACGCCCGCACTAAGCGTTATGATTATTTGCTGGCCACCGCTGACTGCCCACCCACAGGGTGCAGAACACCCATATACTTAAATTTCACTGACTTTAAGCAGCATCAAGGAAAAGCTGATCCCATCATTTGCTACCTGTATGACCAGAACGCAACTACCCAATGTGCAAAAAGGTGAATACAGAAAAATGTAGGGTGTCCTTGGTCTTCCTGCCAGATACTTTACCTTTCCCTTTGTCCCCAGGGATGATTCTACTACCATAAATCTAAATACACTCTCACAATCCCAGACCCCTGGGATAGCCGCTGGACACCTCTGGTTCCAGGAGCGTGGTACGCCACTCACCGAGAGAAATTTCCAGACGCCAAACTCTATGTATGGAGGTCGCTACTCCAGGTCCAATCCACCATCCACTGTAATATTCAGATCCAAGACCTTCAACTCACTAAGCAAATTTCTAAACCTTCTGAGTCTCCCTTCTCCCAGCTTACCCTGCTACAGCAGGGACTGGCCATCGCCACTTTGCTGGACTAGCCAACCTCTCCACCTGCTGCATGTGTACAGCCCTAGAACGCCCTCCTCTGGTAGCAGTACCAGGTCCTGCCCTGTCATTTTCATCCAACGTAAAGACCACAAAACCCATAACCATCCCCAATATTCCTCTGTACATCCAACCAGAAAACACTCAAGTGCCCTTTTGCTACTCCAATCCATCGACACAGACATGTAATGTCACCCAAATCCCCTCCAAACCACTAACAGCGCCAGAAAAAAAAATTTCTTTTGGTGCAACTATACACTAAGCATTTAAACATCAGTTCTACCTTACCCTTTTGTGCCTGCCCGTCACTCTGGTTCCGCAGCTCACTACATACACTCCGGCTGAGGTCCAGGACAAATACATCCAGGTATACAATCGCCAAACTAAAAGAGCAGTTTTTCTTCCGATAGCAGTGAGAATCTCCTTAGCCTCAGCAGCAGGTGCAGTAGGACTCAGCGGCGGGACCCTTAGACCCTCTATCACCACAGCAGACAAGTTATCCACACGCTTCCAGCTGGCAGTCGATGCCTCTGCCAAATCTCTTGCCTCCCTTCAGAAACAAACAACCTCTGTTGCCCAAGTTGCCTTGCAGAGCCGCTGCACTTTAGACCTCATCACTGCTGAAAAAGGAGGAACCTGCTAATTCCTCCAGGAGGAATGCCGTTATTACATCAATAAGCTGGGAATTGTGGAAACTAGAGTCCAGACCCTCCACAAGCTAAACCGTGAGCTGCAAAACAACAGATTCAGAACAGACGGATCCTCTTCCTGGTGGAACTCTTCTCTGTACTCCTTCCTAGCCCCCATACTAGAACCCATAATTTTAGTAGTAATTTTGCTCTTAATTGCTCCTAGTCTCATTCAGCTCCTGCAAAGTTGACTCCGCGAAATCACCCGTATAGCAGTCCACCAGCAACAACAACCTCTCCACCCTGTGCCAGGCCGCAACTCCCAGTACTCTGCCTGGAAAAGCCCCTCCCCTTGCTCTTCGCCCACTACCCACAGGAAGCAGTTACAGAAATGGACTAATGTTGTCCCTTTTCCCTATAGGGTCAGTCTAAAACGTCCTATCTCGGCACAACAGACTCCATTTTAGCTCTCAAGACTGACCCCTAACTGACCTCCCCTCCTCTGCTCAACCCCAAATTCCTGGAACCAGCTCCTCCCAAAGCCAGAAGGTTTTCTGAAGATATGGTCACTCCACGCGTCCCTGACATATATAGGTAAGATTAACGACCTTCTCCCTTCGGAAGCACCTGTGTGCGCAGATCCACCCCCACCCCAAGCTATGATTCTCCCCAGCTGTGCCTGCCAGCAGTGGGCATAAAAACGCCGCCAGGATTTTTTCCCTGGCGTGGCTTCAATAGATCAATACCCTGAGTTGCTGAACCCGCCACAAGTTCACAATAAAGCCTGCTTCTAAAACTTAATTAATTGGGTCTTTGATTCTGTTTTCGAGTCCAAATAAACTTTTACACTGAGCCTCGAGAAGGCTTTGGGAGTCAAAATCCTCCCAGCCTCCAGGCAGCAGCGTCCCAGCCCCCTCCCAAATGCAGCCCGGGAAGGCAGGCACAGAGAGGCACATCAAGTCCCGCACACCAGCAAGAAACGGCGCAAAGACCAACACCAGCAAGAAACGGCGCAAAGACCGACACCAGCAAGAAATGGCGCAGAGACAGACACCAGCAAGAAACGGCGCAAAGACCGACACCAGCAAGAAACGGCGCAAAGACCGACACCAGCAAGAAACGACGCAAAGACCGACACCAGCAAGAAACGGCGCAAAGTCCGACACCAGCAAGAAACGGCGCAAAGACCGACACCAGCAAGAAACGGCGCAAAGACCGACACCAGCAGGAAATGGCGCAAAGACCGACACCAGCAGGAAATGGCGCAAAGACCGACACCAGCAGGAAACGGCGCAAAGACTGACACCAGCAAGAAATGGCGCAAAGACCGACACAAAAGGCTGGGGCTGCGGCAATACGCTACAAGCGTCCCCAGGGGCCTCCACCGTATTGGGTGGGGCGCCACTTGGATTGGCTCACCTAGGCCAGGTGAACTCAACCCAACAATTCTCCCAAGGGTGGTGAGGTGAAAGGAGCCCAGAGGGGCCCACAACCCGTGAGACCAGCATGGGAAGGCCCACTCCTGGGCCCGGCTTACCTCATAGCTTCCAGTCACACAGCACCGCTTCTGTTCGAACATCACCGCTTCTGTTGGACCTCACCTGGGGCAGGTGTGCCTCGGTCCTAGGCTCCACGCCAGAAACAGCTCACGCCGAGGCCTGGTTTGGGATCCTCTTGAGTTTTATGAGCGGTTAGGGAGGCGTGGTCGATGACGTAGTTCGACCTCATTGGCTGTATTGTTGAATTGAATTCACCTGGCCTAGGTGAGCCAATGTAGGTACAGCGCCCACCCAGGCGTAGCTCCCCCTGCTGGCTGGAAACCTGAACTTCTGAGCATGCAGTGAGCCTCTACTTCATGAGCCGGTAGCTCAGACCTCTGAGCTTGTGTAATGGGCCTGCCAGTCCCTATGCTAGCTCCCTAACAGGTTTTCCAGCCAAAGGTCTGCCTTCTGGGGCTGTTCTACAGAAAGCACTTGGTTCCTGACCCCTACGCATTCAGGGTGGTGGATGCCCTTGCTTCCATGCTTGCTTCTATGTAATTCTGGAATGGTCCTTGTTTCACACGGTCGGCGAGGTCAGGAATTCTGGGCTGGTTGGCTACCAGGCACAAAATAAATAGCCAACGGATTGAAATCTCAACCCCTATATTGGTTTATTATGGACCACACAGACTTGTCTTCTGGAACTTCCCTCCTCAATTTCTGAACCCTTGAACTCCTTGCCACCTCTACGTGGAAAACAAGGATTCCAAACTCCGATCACCACATCTGCCTGCCCCCCCCCAGTCCCTCTGTGGTCCCCCTTGTCTTCCAGAGGTGCATTGTCAACCAGCAAAGTCGGGCCTCTCCATTTCTCAGAAGCTGCAGATTGTTACGTGACATCACCCTGTGTTTAAATGTTAGTGATTATGCTATCTAAAAAACAAATCTGAGCCAACTGGGGACAAACAAAACTCATTTCAAACACCAGCTCTGTCTCCCATAAGGTCCCGTGTACAACTGCTACAACACAACAGTGGGTCCTGCTGGGTCTCCACTAGCATCTGGGAGGAAGGCTATTTATTACCGGGAATCCTACCTTGGTCCCTTGGTGTTAATTGCAGACTCACTGGGTGACGGATTGTATCTGACACGCACCATGTTTCCCGCAGCAAACACAACACTTTGTCAAACTCCGTTTGGTATTGCTCCATCCCTCCATCATTCTCCCTAATGACAAAAATAATTAACACATTCATATAAAAGCACAGGATGAGGAGAGCTTTAATTTATTCATCTAGTTCAGGGTCCTCCCTGTTATCAATATATAACAAGTTAATGTCATATATTAATTAAAAAGCAACAGTGAAGCAATTTAGGAAACTGAGGGATTGTCATGGGTCCTGGTTGTGACAGCATGTTTTGGGCATCATGGAAGATTACAGATTTGCCTTCTGTGGTATCTCATATCCATCATCCAAAAACTACCTGCTCTTAAGGGTAGAGAGAGCGAGCTTGTCTTTGAAAAAGGTGCCTAGGTCTCTTTTCCGGTTGCCGCAGCGCTAGGAACCATGAGTACCAAAGTCTCTCGCGACACCCTCTACGAGGCGGTGCGGGAAGTCCTGCACAGGAACCAGCGCAAGCGCCGGAAGTTTTTGGAGACGGTGGAGCTGCAGATCAGCCTGAAGAACTACGACCCTCAGAAGGACAAACGCTTCTCTGGCACCGTCAGGCTTAAGTCCACCCCGTGCCCCAAGTTCTCAGTGTGTGTCCTTGGGGACCAGCAGCACTGCGACAAGCGAAGGCCGTGGAGATCCCTCACATGGACATCGAGGCGCTCAAGAAGCTCAACAAGAATAAGAAGTTGGTCAAAAAGCTGGCCAAGAAGTATGATGCCTTTTTGGCCTCAGAGACCCTGATCAAGCAGATTCCTCGAATTCTGGGCCCGGGCCTGAACAAGGCCGGGAAATTCCCTTCCCTGCTGACCCACAATGAGAACATGGTGGCCAAGGTCGACGAGGTGAAGTCCACCGTCAAGTTCCAGATGAAGAAGGTGCTGTGTCTGGCAGTGGCAGTTGGCCATGTGAAGATGACAGATGATGAACTCGTGTACAACATCCACTTGGCTGTCAACTTTTTGGTTTCGCTGCTGAAGAAGAATTGGCAGAATATCCGTGCTTTGTACATTAAGAGCACCGTGGGGAAACCCCAGCGCCTGTACTAAGCTACGGTTCAATAAACTTTATTGTTCCTGTTAAAAAAAAAAAAAAGAAAGAAAAAAGTGCCTGGGTTTGGTAGCTGCTCACAGGATGGCAGGTGTAACGTATTATGAGAATTTAACAAGGCTCTGAGAAGACGGTTATTGGAAGTTCTGGCTGGAGGGCAAGGCCATGACTCCTGAAAGATTCTGGATCCAAAAGTCAAGTCAGAACTGGATGCCACAGACTTTCTCAATCCAGCCCTCTTTGCCCCTCCCCTAAGGCCAATACATTTCTTTTTTTTTTTTTCTTTCATTATTTATTTATTTATTTTAATCGTTTTATTGGGGCTCATAAGGCTCTTATCACAATCTGTACATACATCAATTGAGCAAAGCACCCTTATACATTCGTTGCACTCATCATTCTCATAATTCACCTTCCACTTGGGTTCCTGGAATCAGCTCGGTTTCCTTTCCCCCCCCCATCCCCCTCCCTCCCCGATCCCACCCCTGGTCCCTTGATAATTTATAAATAATTATTATATCTTTCTTACACTCCCCAGCGTCTCCCCTCACCCGCCTCCCCCTTGCCAATCTCCCAGAGAGGAGGTTACACATAGATCTCTGAGATTGGTTCTCCCTTTCTACATGCCCTTCCCTCCTGGTGTCGCCACTCCCACAGCTGGTGTTGAGGGGTTCGTCTGTCCTAGATTCCCTGTGCCTCCAGATCCCCACTGCACCGCTGTACATCCTCTGGTATAACCAGGTCCGCAAGGCAAGGTAGGATTGGGGTCATGATGATTGGGAGGGGAGGAAGCGTTCAGGAACTAGAGGAAGGTTTTGAGTTTCATTGTTGCTACACTGAACCCTGAGTGGCCCATCTCCTCCTCACTACCCCTCTGGAAGGGGTGTCCAGCTGTCTACAGGTGGGTGTTGGGTCCCCATCATGCACTCCCCCTCTTTCACGGTGATGTGATTCTCACCACCACCCCACCTTTGATGTTGGAGACCTGGTCTCCTCTGTCCTTCATGATCACCTATGTTGGTGTGCTGCTTCCGTGTGGGCTCGGTTGCTTCTGGGCTAGATGGCCGCTTGTTTGCATTCAAGCCTTTAAGTCCCCAGACACTATATCTCTCAGTAGCCGGGCACCATCCGCCTTCTTCACCACACTTGCTAATGCACACTTTCGTCTTCAGCCATTATGTGAGAGAGGTGATCACACAATGATTGTTTTTGTTCCTTTGTATCTGCTACATGGTCCATTCAACACCTTGTATTCGCTTAGGCCGTGTGCTTCTTCTCTGTGGGCTTTGTTGCTTCTGAGTTAGATGGCCGCTTATTTGCCTTCAAGCCTTTAAGACCCCAGACGCTATATCTTTTTTTGATAAGCCGAGCACCATCAGCTTTCTTCACCACATTTGCTTACACACACGGCTGTCTTCAGTGATCATGTCGGGAAGATGGGTATCCTGCAATGGCTGCTTAGCAGGGCGAGGTGCTATTGTATTGGGGGATTATGCATGAGGAGGCCCAATGTCCATCTGCTACCCTACTACTGAACCTATAAATATATGCATATAAATCTATTGCCCCCATAATCATAAATATGTTTACATATGTACATGTCTGTATTTAGGCTTCTCTGTATGCACTTTGCCTCCTACTCCTTTCCTCTATTTCCTTTCGCTTTCCTCCTGACCCATTACCATGTTTAGCCTTCATTCTGGATTCAGTAGTTCCTCTCAGTTACCTTGCTCTTGGTCACTCCCTTCCAGTCCTCCCCTCCCCTCCCTCCTCTGGTTTTGAACCATTCGCTGTTCCCTTGTCCCTGTGTTGGGCGACACCTCCTCCCTTCCCCTACCTCCCACGCTCTCATGTCCCTCCAGGACCGTTGGTCCTGTTGTTTTCTTCTCTCATTATTTGTCCAGCCTATCTTGTCTAGGAGGACCTGCTGACATAGTAATACGTGCATACAAATGGATATGACTTTGACTGCGCCCAAGTGGCCCATAAGAACATGGCTTTGACAGAAGCAACATCGACACGCTGATAAGCAGAAAAGCCACTAACATACAAAATTTACTGGGTAAAAAAACAAAACAAACTTAAAAAGACTAAACAAAAAGATAGCAAATATTAAAAGAAAAAATTGCTAGTAGTTCAAGGTCCTTTCATTGGCCTTTAGGAGTGTTTTCTAGGTGTAGCTTGTGAGGCGCCACGTCCTGGCCCAGAAGACCATCCTTTCTACTCCCTCGGGCTCCCTTTGCTCTGCTTCCTCCGCTGCTCCATTGCATGTCCCCAGTGTTTTCCTCAGTGTGGCAGGGTCAGCTCAGTTGCCCATCCCCCATTGTGTCTCAGGTGCTGTCCCGTGTAGGGCCATGTGTTGGTGCAGGATGTCATATCTCGTAGTGTGGTCAGCTGAATGGTCCTCTCTGTATGATGGGCTCTTCTAGCTGGTCTATCGACTTTGGGCTTGGTGGACCCAGGTGTACTCCACTATGTCCTTTCTCCTTCTTTTGTTTCAGCTTCCTTCTGGATGTGGTGTGGTGGGTCAGTTCCTTTCCCACTCCAGACAATCTATTTTTGTTTTCTTTGGTATTCCCTTCGAGTGTGGGGGTCGGCCTAATTCTGGTTTGGGCCGGCTTGTCGTCCAGCCTCTTTGTGTAGACCTCTGTACTTTGCGTTGTCCTCCTTGTTTGGTGTGTCGTGTTGGGGTCCGTATGCATGTTCCAAATCTGTGGGGACATAACCGATACTCTCACCCGGGTGGGTTAGTACCCTGCCCCCCCCATACCATCCATTCGGATTCTCCCCCTCCCGGTTCTCCCTCTCCCTACCCCACTACCCCTTCTTTATGCTGGGCTCTTATGTACCTCCCTAGGTGTGGCCTATCCTCCCTCCAACTATCTATGCTTCCTCCCGTTTATTGTGGGATGGATGTTTATTCTTCTATTTCTGTCATGCTGATTGTACTTACCTCAGGGGACTCATGTTGTACCTGTCCCTTTGGGTCTGGCTTACCTCGCTTAACATAATTCCTTCCAGCTCTTCCCATGAAATAACGTGTTTCATGTGCTCATCGGTGCTTTTCAGTGCTGCATAATACTCCATTGTGTGTATGTGCCAAAGTTTGCTAATCCACTCGTCTGTCGATGGAAACTTAGGCTGTTTCAAAGTCTTTGCCATTGTGAATTGTGCCGCAATAAACATTGGAGCGCATATGACTGGTCGTGTTTTATTTGCTGCTTCAACCGGGTATATGCCCAGTAGAGGGATGGCTGGGTCATGAGGTAGATCAATTTCCATTTTCTTTAGGTATCGCCAGATTGCTTTCCACAGTGGCTGTACAAATGTACACGACCACCAGCAGTGGAGGAGGGTTCCTACTTCACCACAGCCCCT
This sequence comes from Tenrec ecaudatus, assembly GCF_050624435.1. Classification (NCBI taxonomy): domain Eukaryota; kingdom Metazoa; phylum Chordata; class Mammalia; order Afrosoricida; family Tenrecidae; genus Tenrec; species Tenrec ecaudatus. Next base: position 58,236,223 of record NC_134532.1, read on the forward strand.
CCAACACTTGTTGCTCTCTGATTTACTGATCTGGGCTAGCCTCAGGGGTGTTAGGTGGTATCTCATGGTTGTTTTGATTTGCATTTCTCTTATGGCAAGGGACTTTGAGCACTTTCTCATATGTTTATTGGCCATATTGATCTCCTCTCTAGTGAAAGTTCTTCTCATTTCTTTTGCCCACTTCCTTAGGGGGTTAACTGTTTTCCTCTTTTTGCAGGTCACGATGGTGTTGTAGATTTTAGTAATGAGCCCTTTGTCTGATGTGTCATTACTAAAAATCTTCTCCCAGTCTGTGGGTTGCCTTGTCACCCTCTTGGCAAAGTCTTTCGAGGTGCACATGCATTTTATTCTTATTAGATCCCATTTGTCGATTTCCAATTCACCTGTGTGTGTCCCCTTCCCTGTTGCAGTGAGCCTATGTGTTCCCTGGGCCAGTACGCTGAGATTAGTCCCGATTCCCTCCTTAATGGTCCTGATGGTTTGGGGTTTGACTTCTAGATCTGTGATCCACCTTGAGTGTATTCTTGTGCATGGGGTGAGGTAGACGTCTTATTTCAACTTTCTACATGTGGATATCCATTGTTTCCAGCACCACTTATTAAAGAGGGCATCTGCTTCCCACTTGACATTTTTGGGACCCTTGTCGAAGATCAGTTGTCTATATGCTGATGATTTTACTCCTGGGCTTTCTATTCTTTTCCACTGGTCTGAGTGTCTATCATTGTGCCAGTACCATGCTGTTTTGACCACTGTAGCTGTGTAGTAGGCATTGAAATCAGGTAGGGCGAGTCCTCCAATTGTGTCCTTCTTCTTGAGGAGTTCTCTGCTAATTCTGGGTTTCTTCCCTCTCCATATGAAGTTGGTGGTCAGTGTTTCCAATTCTTTGAAGAAGGTTGAGGGTAATTGGATTGGTATAGCAGGCCAATACATTTCTAAGGGTTATGGATTCTACTTCAGAATCGTTCTCAATCTCAATCCCAGGGCCCTCTTCACCATTGCTGGCTAGACCTGTTCACCTCTTGCCATATATGTGTGTGTGTGTGTGTGTGTGTATATCACACACACACACACACATATGGGTTTATTGTAAGTCTGGGTCTGTAGGTTTCTCGGGTGGGAAATGTCTCGGTCCTTGGCTACACACTAGAAAGAAATTCACACCAAAGCCTGGTTGGTGATCCGAGTGGGTTTATATACAGGAGAGAAGAAGGTTCCGGCGTTACAGTTAACTGAACACGGGCACCCTCATGACACTGCACACCCAGCCCTGCTGAGCGGAAGGCAGAGAAACAGCTGAAGGGAATGTTCCAGCCTTTTAAGGGCTTTCAGCTGTGAGGCGTCAATTAAGCTCTCCTGGCTTGGCCTTGAATTGGTGCATGCCCTTTAGCCTGCATTGGCTTCCAACCTCCTGTAGGGGGCCCCCTAAGCATGGAGAGGAACAACCCCTTGTCTTGCTACCTAACAGGTCTACATTCCTGTATGGTTACATTGAGATGGAAGTAGCCCCTTTAGACAGCCTGTGAGGTTCACCAGGAGCCACAGGCCCCAGCGTTCCCTGTTACCACCTTAAACCTTAAACTACTGTTGGAGTTTATATTATCTGTGCGGGTCTGTGGACATGGAATGTTTCCATGCCAGACCCTGAAGTTGCACAAATAGGCATCCAGAACAGAACTCATACAGGCTCTAATAAGATGCTCAGATGCTTCTTGCTAGGATGAGAATTCATCGAAGTTTGTGAGCAGTTCAGATCTTGTAAGGGAGAACAGGTCAGTAGTGTATCCAGAGAAGAGAGCAAAGGTCAGGGGAAAGGGAGGAGGCCCACAGACATCTGTGCTCTGTGTTTGGCCACAAGACAAGAAACCAGGTCTCCCTGAAAAAGAAAGCAGAACAGCAAGTCCCTCGGAACTAGGACATCTTTAAACCTGACCTATACAACACTCGGCTCAGGGAGGCGCCTTGGAAAACCGTAAAAGCCCGAAAAGAGGGACAAGGAGGAAGCCCAAGTCTTTGGTTTTCCCTGCTGTGCTTTCAGTGTTGAAATGTCTGTGCACGGAGCCTTTGAAATTTCAGAATCAGAGAGTGGATTCATAAGCCAAGCTCCTCCTTTATTCTTCAATGCATTTTAGCCCAACTCCTCCTTGGTGACACATGTAACAGAAATTCTGGACTTAGGAGCCACTTGGTCCTTGGACACTAGGAGATTACAGTGGAATCTGAAACAGGGCTCTAACCACCTACTGGCCTAGGAAGCCCAAGTATTCAGTCTCCCAAACACCAACCTCCCGTTGCTCTTCATCTGCCTCCACCTTGTTCAGCTTTAGTTGTCCGTGGAAGCGTTTGGCACCCATCTGATGCTTCAGAACCCAGAAAGGAGGAAAGGTAAAACTGGGATTCAAATGAAACAAGATGTGCCCGGGGCTCCTCGTGGCATTTGTCACCTTCAGTTCCCTCTTCGGACGCAGATGTGGCAAGGTTCACAAACAAGCTTTACCAGAAAGAACAGCCTGCTTCCAAGTGAGAAAAAGCCCTTTACACATGAGTTCCTGAGGTCAGCCCAGCCCTGTGCGCCCCCCACCCCTCCCAGAGTCCCCTGCTCTCCGGCGAAGCATTAAAGCAAGTGGAAGCAGAGATTTGCTCAGAATAAAAAATCATTTTTCACAATAGCATTCCACATTCTGGATGGCAATCACGGCTGCACAAACCATATCCATCCCCCAGTCATAATGTTGCCACCTCAGTGACCACACACACACATTGTGTGGTGAGACTCAGAGTCTATTCCATTTGTGATCAATTGTTTCCTCCCTCTCCACACTTTGCACTTAGGAGACATGCTCTCTGGAGGCGGTTGAGGCTTGTCTTGTGGCCAATAATCATCTCCTACGCCTTCCTTTCCAGTCACTAATTTGATGTCTTCACTCAAAGAAATGCCCATAAGTTGAGGTTTCAGAGGAGAGCTCCTTGAGCTCCCCAGACAACAAGGGGGCCGAGTGTCACCGTCATTATCCTGAGCTGGGAGGGAACACTAGTGTTCCGGGGGCTGGGAATCCGTCACTGCCTGCCCATCGCACAGACAGAGCAGGTGCTGGTTATAATTGCTTCTAGACGTCCTGCCATGCTCAGTTGAACGTCAAAGCCATAAACGCTGCCCGACTACAATAATACTGGAGTACGCAGACATTTCTGCATCATTGCCGGGTGAAAATACACTGAGTGGAGTTGGATGAGATGGCAGCAAGCGCTTAAGGAGGGGGTGCTGTGGGAATACCAACAAGATGACTGCCAGTCTCCGTTTCCTCCTCTCGTCTGCTTTGTGTTTTCTTTCAGGACCAGAAGAAATGATGCATATGTAAGGATAAAAATTTTTTCCATTTCCAGAGGAGTTTTCCACCCCCCAATCTACCCGCAGCCTCCTTTGAGCAAGTCAGTAAAAGCTTTTTTTTTTTTTTTTTAACCTGCCTTCTCACTATGACAATTTCCGGAGCTGCTATGTGGCTGTGTTTAAAAGTCCCCCTCGGGATCCAGAGTGCAATCCATATCACAAAGGCATCCTCCCAGTCCCAAATAGCAATGCGACCTCAATTCAGAAGGTTGTTCTTGTTTCCATAGACCCAGAATGGAGTTTAAGCTGTTGATCTTGACTGTGGTTGTTGCGTCATACTCTCATGGGCACCTCATGGGCAGTGGAGCAAACTGTGCCTATCTGTGCTACCACTAGGACTGGGAGAGGAAGCCAACAGTGGTGGGCCATAGGTCAATGTGTGGATGGGGATGATCAGGTCTTTCTTCATTATTCTGTTTCAGTCTGGAAACACCACTGAAGCCTGCTCAGTGTCATAGCAACACACAAACCTTCACTGACAGTCTGGGGCACATTGGCTGCAAATCAAACCCGGGTCTTCCCGGTGAAAGACGATGAGAGGTCTGCCACTGAAGCACCGTGGCCCTCACCTCAAACCAGGGCAGTCATTTCCGGAGTTCAAACCAGACCACAATGCAGGATGACTGAGATTGCCACCAGAATCTGATACTGATGCAGAAAAAAACCTAACTACCATTTTATTGACTCCCAATAGGACAAAGATCTGCCCCTTTGGGGTTTTGAGACTTTAAATCCTTACAGCAGGGGTCGCAACCTGTGGGTCGCGACCCCTTTGGGGATCAAATAACCCTTTAACAGGGGTCATCCAATTCATAACGATAGCAAAATTACAGTTATAAAGTAGCAATGAAAATAATTTTATGGTTGCAGGTGACCACAACATGAACTGTATTAAAGGGTGGCGGCATTCAGAAGGTTGAGAACCATTGCCTTACAGAAATAGACAACCTCATATTTCACCCACGGACGGGCTAGTCAGTTCAAACCCCTGACCTTGCGATTAGCAGGTTAATGCATAGTCCACTACACCACCAGGGCTCCTAATGATATAATAAGAGATACTATTGTTAGATCTCTCGTGGGAGAAATATACCTCAGTCCTTGGCTTCGCGAGAGAAAGAATTCACTCCGCAGCCTGGATTGTGATCCAAGTGAGTTTTTTGAGAGAAGAAGTTTCAGGTTTACACAGGCACCTCAGGGCCCCTCACCCCTGCACAGCTTGCCTAGAAGCTGCTGGAGAGAAAGTCACTACGTGGGCTCCAGGATCCTGCCTTTTCTTTCTTTTCTTTTTTTTTTAAATTGTTTTATTAGGGGCTCATACAATTCTTATCACAATCCATACATACATCAACTGTGTAAAGCACATTGTACACTCACTGCCCTCATTATTCTCAAAACATTTGCCTCCACTTAAGCCCCTGGCATCAATCGAGTCCTCATTTTTACCCCTTCCTCCCCACTCCCCCATCCCTCAAGAAACCTTGATAATTTGTGAGTGGTGATAGTGGGAGGGTAGAGGGAGGGTGGATTGGAAAGAGGAAACCGATTACAATTATCTACATGTGACCTCCTCCCTGGGGGACGGACAACAGAAAAGTGGGGGAAGGGAGACATCGGAGAGGTCAAGATCCTGCCTTTTCAATTCCTCCATAGGGAGGCATGGTTGATGGTGCTGGTCAACCCCATTGGCTGGATTGAATTCACCTGGCCCAGATGGGCCAATCCAGGTGTAACAACCACCTAGGTGTACCACCCCTTCCTGGCCAGAAGTTTGAACCTGAGCATATGTAATGGATGACCCAGTCCCTATGCTAAGCTACCTAACAGTATTTGCAAGATGCCGAGCAATGTTCTAAGCTTTTTGTATATAATAATTCAATTATTTCACTTAACAAGCCTATGTGTGGACTCTATTCTTGCCTCATTTTACAGATGAAAAATCAGTGGCACGGGATGATAAAGTCATGAGCCTATGACCACACAGTGAGGAAGTGGAAAGGAGAGATTTGAACCCAGGCTGCAGAGTCCATGCCTTGGGTGCCTACAGCGCCACATAGGACACAGGAAAGCATGGAGCAGACTCGGTGTAAGACCTAGCATGTATGTGCTAGGACTGCATGAGAGTAGCTGCTACTCAGATCCAGAAGAGAATACAAGGCTATTGCAAAAATTATTTTTTCCAAGAGAGGGTGGAATTCTGCATCTTGTGCGAAATCCCCCAACCTGCACATGGCACAGCTACTTCAGAAGGTTCCCAACAATGTGTGCTGTGTGGCAAACCAAACTGAGCTCAGGGGGAGCTGGTCTGTGGGTTATGTTACCCAGAAGGTAAGCAGTTTGAACTCACCAGCCACCACTCCAAGGGAGAAAGAGAAGGCTTTCTGCTGCCATGGACTTACAGTCTTTGAAGTGGCAGGGAGCATTTCCATGCAGCCTATGATTAGGATCTAGGAGGGTGAGGGTGGATGGAGTTGGTTGAGACCTGGCTTCAGGGCATTTCCCAGAAGGGCTTCCTGGAGTGACTCTGCCTTCAGGAATGTCTGGTGACCCTGAGGGCAGCAAAGTCCTAAGCACACTCAGGCAGTGGTTCTCAACCTTCCTAATACAGGTCCTTTTGTTGTGGTGACCCCCCGACCATTAAATGATTTTCTTGCTACTTCATCACTGTAATTTTGCTACAGTTATGAATTGGACGAGCCCTGTGAAAGGGTCATATGACACCCAAAGGGGTCGCAACCCACAGGGTGAGAACCACTGCACTAAGGGTTCCCCTTCCGGGCAGCTCTACCAGTGTCTGATGTGCATAGTTCTGTGAGGTGAGAGAAATGAACTTAGTGTCTGCTTCTGGTGACAGTTGATGTGGGTGGGCTTTCTCCCTATGTCAAATCCCTCTCAAGCCATTTGTCACCACAACAGAGGGAGCCACACACATAAAGCAAGAAGAGGAGGCAGCATAGCAGGACGGTAAGCAGAATAAAGATTGAATAAGCACAACTCACTTCAATCATGAATCGGGTGCCCTTGAGATGTGAGGAAGTCCCCAGTCTAGTGACATTAGATAAGGTTTAGGGATTGAGTGACGGGACCCTCTTGGCTCCCCTCAGCCCCTATCTTGCTTTCCCATTGACCCTGCCCCTTACATCGTGATTGGTCCTTATTCCAGCATGATGGTTGGTTTCATAATCACGACATGTGGGAATGTGTTAGTCGATAGGTTATACAGGCACAGTCTCTGGAATGGGTAAGTGAGGAGGTGTGACTGGTGACATGACTGGTGGAATGGATCATGTGAAGTGATTTGAGATCGTTGTTCAGACCTGATAGGTCATCCAGGCCTCTAGTTGATCCTGGCAGTACTCTAGTTTAAGGAAACAGAATGTTAGGCATTTAAGTCATATTTAAGCTTAAATTTTGAGCAATAGGCTGTGGCTCACAGTGAGAGTCTATGTGGAGACCCTAAATCCATTTTGAGGGGCCACACATTCAGCCACCATTGAGTTCTTTCCTACTGCTGACTGGCAGTAGAAAGCTTGTCCATCAGGCAGTGTGCTTGTGTCCACTCCCCGGGCCAGACTCAGAGATATACGGTCGTGTGCACATCCCAATGAAGGTCCCGCTCATGCTCTCACAGGCCCTCCCGCAACTCCATGAATTGATCCGTCTTCAGGGACAGTTTTGTGACAAAGGTGTTTGTTTTCCATGTCTCATTTAAGCTTTCAGGAGCTCAGGTGGTGATGCTGGATAGTGTTGGACTATTAACAGCAAGGTCGCTGGTTCAAAGCCACTAGTCATTCCACAGGAGAAAGATGAGGTTATTGCTTCCTGTAAAGGTAGCAACTTCAGGATCCCTACACAGAGTCACTATGAGTCAGAGTCAGCAGGACAGAATGGGTGTCATTTTATTTAAGTAACTGTGGCTGTGGGTCCTTCCGACACCATTGTGGCCTCATGCGGATGCTCTCCTTCATCCAGAACAGCGGTTTGTGCCTTTTTCTTGTGTAAAACATAGCAAAGGAGTTCCTAATAAAATATAGTTGAATTGGGAGTCTTTTTTCCCTCAAACAAAGTAAATCCATAAATAGAAATGAGACTATGGTGCTAATAACCAGTTGGAGAGTTGAGAGAGCTGAACTCTCAATCCTGGTAGAAACCCATTGTGACTTTAAAAACTTGCTCAAGGTCATCCATAGCCTATGAGGTTGAGTTGAGCAGACACAAAACAGATGTGTTGGGGAGTAATTGTGTACATTAAGTAAACAATTTATCTTTCTAAAGATTCTGTCTAAAACTTACTTTAAATAGTAAGTTTTCCCCTGGGCTAGGGAAAGGTCAGGGAGCTTAACCCCCTAGTATCCACCCCCTCTCAGCATTCATCATGTTAGGCCAGAGGAGCCAAATCACACCCACTACCCAGGGAGCACTGCTTCCAAAAGCCCATTGCCTGTGCCGGGGCAGAGGGCAGGTACCCGGACCAGAAATGCTGACGGAGTGGAACCAGCGGGCTCAGCCCCCAGCTTCCTGAGAGAGCAGCTGTGATGGTTCACTTTTGGACAAATGTCAATGCATGACTTGGGCAGCACGAAAAGCAGATGTGCAGAGGTTGTTCGCTGTATTCCAGAAGTTCACACACTCCCCGCAGGCTCTTTGGCTCAATGGCAGGAAGCCGTTCGTGGCTTCCACCTTCAATCCCAAAAGGCCACTGCCGTCCAGTGGATTCCAACCACAGTGACCCTATATGGAGTTTTCAAGACTGTAAATCTTCATGGGAGCCAGCAGTCTCATTGTCCCCCTTGGGACAGGGAGCTAGCAGCCCGTTTCACCTCCAGGACCCCTTCCTCTCTAATTCTGGATCCAGTCCCTCCAAATATCCTGCCCTGCCCTTATCTAGGCTTCTTAAATGCGTTCCATGCTGCTTATGTTAGTCTGGGTGCCTTAGCGAAACAAATCCACAGAAACGCGTATGTATAAGAGAGAGTTTTATGTAAAGGGTGAGTGCACATCAGGAAAACATGCCCGCATTTGCTTATGCACCCGCTTTGTCTTCAGCGATCATGTCGAGATAGGCTGGTGGCTTCTTCCATGTGGGCTTTGTTGTTTCTTAGCTAGATGGCCCCTTGTTTATCTTCCAGTCTTTAAGACCCTGGACACTATATCTTTTGATAGCCGGGCCCAGGGTGCTTAACCACTACACCACAAGGGTTCATTAGCATGTGACTTATCTCCTGCCATTCACATTAGATGCTCAAAATAGCAGGAAACCAGGTTTCTCCTTTGTGGCCACACCAGGTACTGACAGAACCAAGAACAGAGAAATGCTTAGTTATATATCTTGACTATCATTAGCATATTATATGCCTGGCAATCTGTAAGCCTTCGCTCCCCTGACCTCTCACAGCCTCGGTAAAATGAAGCTAATAAAAGTAGTGCTCTCACAAGCTTGGTAGGAGATTAAACAACTCACATAAGGGTACACAGCCTATCAACGAGGAGGCGAGATGAGGCAGTGTGTGGCTGCTGAACCCACACCCTTCACAACACCTGCATTAAAATGACTGAGGGCTATGAGGAACCAGACAGAAGCAGGTTCACACCCCAGATTGAGTCAATTTAACTGCCTATTGTGCCTGACCCTTCTATCTCTGATCTTAGAAATGGGGTTAACAACAGCAACAAAACACTGTAGAAGAAATGTCCAGCAGATGACAGGCACGCGATTAAACAACAAAAAATAAATCACTTAAGTTGAAATTCGAACTCCTGGAAACCCCTCACATACGTGCAGAAAAGGATTGAGCCCATACGGTGTTTCCAGTGCCCCCGTCCTTCCCCACTAAAATGAGCATTTGATAAGGTAATGCCTGAATTGTTCCAAGCCCAAGACTGTGGAGAAATAAAGGAAAACCCAGCATTATGAATCTTTGAGCACAGCCCTGCTGGGAAACCGCCCTGCAGTCACTTGTTGATGACTGGAGGAGGGACAAGAGTAGGGAGAAGAACGAGGACTGAATGTGACACATAAGCAGGGATGGCCTACATTCCATAAAGGAAAAAACTCAAGGTCTGCTTTTCTGGTGCCTGAAAGTTAGAACCCATCTGGTGCAGTTGAAAAGGTGTGTGTGTGTAGTGGGGGGGGGGTGTTAGGGAGGAGAGGCGATGAGTCCAAAGGATGAACTCCATCTGCAATTGTGTCCTCAACTGCTTTCTCCTGCTAGCCACACAATATTTGTGGCTGGCCTGCCCTGCTTTTGTTATCAAGCCCAGAGAGGGCAAGAGACTAGCTCGAAGTCACACTGCAAGTTGGCAGCAGAATCAGGCCGAGAACTCTGGATGCTTAGAAAGCTTCACACAGACCTGAGAAAGTACCAAGGGAAGACCTGTTCGCTAACTGGGCAGCACTCACTGCATGCCAGCGCTGTTCCAGTGCCCCAGCCAGGGCATTGCTCCCTGTGTCCGTGTGTCTTCAGTGATGCACACAGGTGACGGATTGGCTTTTAATAGCATGCTTGGAAGGTTGAGGCCACCCAGCGGCACGTAGAAAGAAGGGCCTGCAAATCTACTTCAGACCAAGCAGCCTTTCAAGATCCTGGGGAGCACAGTTCTTCTTGGACACACAAGGAGGCCAGGAGTTGAAGTTGATTCCATGCTGTAGTTGATTTCATGGTTACCGGTTGTAGCTATACCTAGAGTCACATCCACATTCATGTTTATATCTCTTCACTCCATGGGGTGTTCATGGCTCCAACTCTTCTGAAGCAGACCACCAGGATTTTGTTTAAGAGGCCTCTGGATAGGTTTGAACTGCCAACCTTTTAGTTTGTAGCTGAGTGCTAAACAACTTGTGCCATGCAGGGTGCTAAGCTCAGAAACTCAGTCGGTGCTTCATGATCTCAGTTGGAATTATAGAGAGGGTCAGTGATGACCCATTGACTGCTGGGTAATTGTTGATGTAGTCTCCCTGTGCAGACATGTAAAGTACCTGAAAACTTAAAATCCAACTCATTGAGTGCATCATCCTGCCGTGCGCCAGCCCAGCAGCATGCTCTGCTGGGGACATTTGGCCATGCCTGGAGACATTCTGAAGAAGGGAGTCCCACTGCCATCTAGTGGGCTGAGACCAGGGATGCTCGCTTAGCATCCTGTTGCAGGGAGCAACACAGCCCCACAAAAATGATGTTGACCAAAATGTCAGCAGAGCTGCCACTGGGAAAATGGTCTAGTCCAAGCGCTGACCTTCATAGAGGAAGAAAGCCAATCCAGAGCAGCTAAATGACCTGCTGTGGGTTGCACAGCCTGATTCCAAGCCCAGTACTATACCCAAAGCTGTTACCACGTCCAAAATTAAACAGCAATAGCTGCCCAAAGGCCTCTTAGTGTGAGGACCAAGTAAGACAGTAAATGAGAAAGCCCTTTGACAAATGTGGCATGCTGCACAAACATGAGATGTTATTACCCAAGTACTTTTGATATATGTAAATAGATCTTGTACCAGGTCAGTTAATTTTCCAACTGCTCTATCTGAGCTTTCAGATGGCAGCACCTCTATCCAACCCAGGAAAGGACTCATGTGCAGGCTGAGCAGCCGTGGAAAGCCTCATGCCTGGCTTCTCCCACCCCTCAGCTAATCTCCAAGTGATTAATAAGGGCTCTCACTATGTTGTGCCTCCCAGCTGACAGATACTAGGCTATCAATGCATTCGTATCACCTCCTTGATGCCTGAGGAGGAATATAGTTTCATGTGTGTGAGTGCCCCAACCCGCGGGACTCAGTTATTCGAGGGGTTCCAAGGAGGACCCAGCCTGAAAGAGAAACGGGCGAGAGAGAGGAGCGAGACCAAGCAGATTCTTGTCAAGGTCTGAGTTTATTGCTACACAAGCCTCTCTATAAAGGGTGAGGCAAACAAGGGAGTTCAAAGGGGAGATAAAAAAAAGGAAGGGCGGGGGTGTAGAGCACAAAGGGCAGGCGGCCGCAAGTCTGCAGTTAGAATGTCCAGTGCTGGAGCAGACAAGGGTGGGCCATCTGGTGTGTGTCAGGGTAAGATAAGGTTGAGGTGACGTGGCTTTAGCCCTGCTGGGCAGGCAATATGGCCTTGGTTTTGTCAGGCTGATTATGTCCGGTTCCCAACATGAGAGAAGCCAGGAATATCTCCTCTCACAACTGTGCAGCAAACGAGATCAGATCTCCCAATCTGATTTTCAGCCCTCCTGTCTTTCCAAGTGAAGTGGATGGTCCATTTCACATTGTCTCAAGTCTTTGCACATTGCATGCCAACATTGCGACACAGGGTGCGGCTGTGGGTCTTAGTAGACAAAGCCCCCACCCAGAACCCTGACCCCAGAGCTCCTTGGTCACCCTGCACAACGCAGGTCCAGGCCGGGCTCCACACTGCAAGGCGATCAACCCTGACCCTCCAGTGTGGCCGTCCTCACACGCTCCCACATCCACCTAGAAGGACTGGAGATGAGAGATTCCGGAAGCTCCCTGCCTCATCTGCCTCCCTCCCCAGAGCGACAGAGCAACTGTAACTGATTAGGCAGGATGCAGCCTCGTTCCCAGTCCCCACCCTCTCTGGGAAAGCAGGGATGTCTGGCACCTCATCCAAGGCCTTTCCCCTGTGATCTCATTACTAAGGAGCTGCTCCTCTACCGCCCAATTCCATCACCTCATCTACATATGGGGGAGATGAGTATGTCTTCTTTGCTGCTCCTTCCCTGAGTCCACCCCAGGAGCTCCCTGAACAGATCATCGATCACTTCTCATTACACCTGCAGCAGCCATCAGATACTGCTGAACAGAGACAGGCACCTCCCCTGCTGCTGCCAGGCTCCAGTGCACATGTGCACACACACGTGCACACACATTGTACAGGCACACTCACATGGACACACAAGCATGCACACCCATGTGCACAAACTTTGTTCCGAGGTGGGGATTCTGCCCATTTTAGCCTCTAATATTGCAATCAGAGAGTGATAGAACAATGAAAGATGAAGGTGGATGAAGGAAGATCTATTTATTCCCTTACTTGTTACATAACCATTCAGGGCTCTTTTTTTATCCGTACAAACACACCACCACACCATCAACAATCATCAAGTAGCTGTCATGTATGCAGTGCTGCCCTATTCAAGGCGGTGCTGAGTATGTGAGGAGGATTCTCTCTAAAGCACAGCTCTGAGGAAGTCTGTCTCCTTCGCACTTTTACACACACAGGGTGAGGAGCCTGCAGGAGGCTCCGTGCGTTGGGTGAAGCCACACGATGAGTGAGGAGACCGAGTGTGAAGCCAGAGGAGTGAGAGCGCAGAGTTCACCACTTCACCACCATGCTGGTGTGCACAATCGATGAAAGGGTGGCAGCCAGCAGCAGGACAGAAAAAAAGTAAAGCATGTAACTTGTGGTTTTAGCTCTGGCTTACTTCCAAAAGGAATTGTTTTTGTTGTTCTAAAAAGCTTTATACCGAGAAAAAAAAAGAAAGAAAGAAAGCTTTATACCTCTATAAAAACAAAAGGCTACTGCTGTCAAGCACCTTCAGACTCAAGCCAGAGGAGAGCTCTCCCAGTGGGCTTCCAAGCTGAAAATCTTCACAGAAACACAGTACCTCCTGTGGAGTAGCTGGTTGGTTCAAGCCAGCAACCTGGCAGTTAACAAGTACGTCCCTTGTACCTGTAATACCTGTATAAAGTGTATTAAATATGAACTACTCCTGGTGTGTAATTTTAAATTGAATTATTGTGCCTGGAACTTTTTTTTTAATAGCTAAGAATGGTGAAATGAGACTCCTTTAGATGTTATGATAAGAATACACACTACACAGGGCTTGGACCCAACCCAGCTTAATTCAAAGGAAGGCAGATTTATTTTCTTCTGCTTCCCAGAAGGTTCCCCAGCAGAACGTGTGTTAAACAAAATTGTTTAGCTATGGAAAAGAGCAATCTCCTCTTGGGAAGATCCTGGTAAAAAGGGGCTTTGGTTACATATCCAGCTCAACCCAGCCCCAGAGGCCTCGTCATGTTATATTTTGTTTTGCCCTTGACACTGATTGTCTTGGGAACTGTGGCACCCGAGCAATGGCCAGGAAGTCAGGTCTTCTTGATGTAAATCCTCTAATATCCCCTACAATGATTTTCAGTGCCAATGGTAAGGCCCGCCCAGTGGCTGCCACATGCCCCTGAGCAGACACGTCAGAGCAGATGAGAGCATGAGACAGCATTTAAGAGAACGGTAGGCTGGCCTTGACTTAGCTGTTTGGCCTCTCCTCAGAAGTCATTTGTGACACTGACTGTCATGGGTTTCATTAAGAACAAGTCTATCTCTACCAAAGAAAACTGCAAGGTAAGAGGACTTTCAGCTCCAGCTACATATGTCTCCAAACTTACTTACATATTGTCCTGTTTTCAGAAGAAAAAAAATTTACTCAGTGCCTCCCGGGCAAATAAAAACTTTGGTACTACAACCTACAATCCCAGATAAAGTGTAGGTATCTGCTTTGGCAGCTCCCCTGGATCGAGCTGCTCCAGTAGCTCTCCACAAAAACCCTGTGAAGAGATGATCAGGCAGGATAGCCTAGTCTGTTCTGCAGAAAGAAGCTACCCCTGGAACCTCAGTGGCTTAAAATCTAGAAGTTTATTCTTGTTCATGCAAATTCTGACACTGGAAGGGCAATTCTACAGGGTGTTTGTCCTGCACACCGTCCATCAGTGATTCGGGCTGCTTCACAAATATGGTGCCACCAGATCAAAAGGTGGATTCCAGGTCATCACAGAAGAGGAAGAGAGAAGTGGGGGTTGTGGATCAGTCTTTACATGCTTTGACACTTTAGTTGACATAGATCGCTGGATAGGGCTGCTTATATAAAGGTTATCAGTTCAAACCCACCTAGCTGTACCACAAAAGGAAGGAGTCATCTGTTTTCATAAAGGGTACAGCCTAGCCAACCTCATGCAACAATTGTACTCTGTACCACAAGGGGTGAGCATGAGTCAGAACTGACTTGAAGGCAACAGGATTTGGGTTTTTTTTGTTTGTTTGTTTGGTTGGTTGGTTGGTTGATTGGTTTGGTTTGGTGAGTGGGAGGTGGTTCTACCTACAGCATATTAATCTGAAGTAGTCACTTTAGGTTTTTTTGTTTGTTTTTTGAGAGATGTGGAAAAGCTCATTGGCTTTAATGGGGAGTTAACTCTGCCGCAGGCGGCCTCCTCAAAATTTCCCTCCCGCTTCAGAAACTAGCAGAGATTTTCAATGAAGGAGCCTGCTGGCACCCGCTGGACATCTCCTTGCAAGGTCAGTCCTTTGGAGCCATTGGGAGGGAGAAAAAAGAGACTTTTATTCCTGTAAAGAATTCCAGCCCCAGAAATCCTGAGGGGGAAATTCTGCCCTGTCCTCTCGGGTCGCTATGAGTCCGAATTGAATTTATGGCTATGAGTTGAGTTGTAATTCCATTCACTTACTGCTATTGACAGGTTGCTAGATTAGGGCTTGTCTTCCCAAATGCCAGCATTAAACGAAATTGAGCTGTCCAGGCCACAACAAAGGGGTTGGAAATACATCAGGCACACTCATTAGACACCTATGGCAAAATTCAGAACTGAGCATGCTCTGACCCAAGTCATGTAGACCCAGGTGGAAGGTCCACCTGGTCATACAGAATAGGACTTCACAAAAGTGCACCGAAATCAACCAATACGATCGACCAATGTCCTCCAGTGGTGTTGGGAGGTGATAGAAGTAGGCCTGGGCTCCTTGTCGCCCTCCCTTGTTCACGTGCTCTGCAAGTGGAGGGTGAGGCCCTTGGGGGTTCCTGCCGTGGCTCCTCAGCTGGTTCTGCACTCCTGCTCAGGAATTCCTCCCATAAAACCGACATATTCAGCTGCAAACATTCCCCACCCCTGCCATGCAGCCTGGCGTGCTTTCCGGAGATACTGGGGACTTTTGGGGACTGCGATACCTGAAACTTTCTTTCATAACATTCACTTGGATTTACAAAAGTGCTTCTGCCATATGAATTCTTTCAGCGTTGCTAAGCAAGAACTGAGGTCAACCACCCCAGAAACCTAACACTATCAAGTCAATTCTGACTTATATCAATCTAGGTGGTCCTCAAACTATGGTCTGCGGGCCGCATGGCCCTCAGAGGACATTTATTCAGCGCACCGGGTGTTTTTGCCCCGTTTTTTTTAACTTCAAATTAGGTATGTGCAGTGCGCATAGGCATTTGTGCATAGTTTTATTTTTAAACTATCATCCGGCCCTCCAGCGGGTTTGAGGGACAATGAACTGGCCTCCTGTTTAAAAAGTTTGTGGACCCCTGAAAGGACAACGTAGAACTATGCCTGTGGGTTCCCGAAGTTCTAAATCTTTACAGGAGCTGAGAACCGCATCTTTCTCTGTGAGCCACTAGCGGATTCCAACTGGCCGGCCTCATGGTCACACACATTCCACCAGGCTCCTTGAGCCTTAACTTGATAATTTAATGAAATGATACTTCTCCAAGTCACACTGTATCATGGTCTATAATCTTGCTATTCTAATATCAAATTTAAAATAAGGAATATAGTTAAGCTCCAAATCCATAAGCAATAAGATCATTGAATCTCTTTGGACACTATTACTTAAAAAAAGAAAAAACTCTGTTCAATTATTTTCAGCACAGAAAAGCTTCCAGCGTTTACAGCTTAGTATTTAATTGCTTTTTCTCTTCTTCTTTTGCATTGGTGAATCATTTTGAGCTTATAATAATGTCAAAATAAATAGTTTCCAGAGCCTCCAGGCATTCACTGTGTAATGATCATTTAAAAGATTTCTTGGTTAGAGGGTCCTCAAAAGAATAAAAAGCGTGTCCGCATCCCTGGTCATTTCTATATTCAAAAGAAGAAATTCCTCATCAAATGCTACAAGCCAATTTCTTTCTTCAGCCAAACTGCCCATTTTAGCATCACTGAATTAAGCAAATGGTTCTACATTTCAAAGTCAACAATGATACTCTTTTCCCTTTAACACGAGCATCTTAAACAGCTCAAAAAGTAGTCGTGCTCTTTATTATGGCTTTTCCTGAGAAAGCTGTTTCGTTGTTTATTTTATTTATTCATCTAGACTTTCATTTTAAGATTTGTGTATTTTAAGTTCTGCTAGTCAGGACATTTTAAAAGGAGCCAGATTTTTTTTTTATACTTTGTCTTTTAAAATATAATGAGACTGAGCAGTACATCCCTTAATAAAATATAAAGTCTTCCTATTTCTGTTTGTTTGTAATTTCCCTAAGGATAACTCTTAAAGTAGTAAAACCAAAACCCCCCATAATGAATTACATTGGGTCTACTGGGGGTTGTGGCCAACCTTTAGATAGAAAAATCCAGAGACTCCCTTCTGCATCTCCTTTCCCAACCAAACCCCGTTGGCTGGAGGCTGGAAGGAAGAAAGAGGCTGGGCTGCTGGGGCAGGGTGGGGAAGGGGTAACCTTGCAGATTATTTCAAATTCTACTCTGAAGGAGGAAAGTTATCCAAATGAGATAGCTAGAGATTCACTTCCTTAGAAAAAGATTGAAATTAATGTGTCCCTTAGAAAAGCCAAAGGAAAAAAGTCGTTATTAATTTAGGCAATTGAAGAACTTTGAAAGCCATGTCTAGTACATAAAAACACCTGTCCCTAGAGCCCATCGGCCTAGGAAACTGAATTTTTATACCATGTAAAATAAAGGAAGGTCATTTCTTAGACTTGCTCAACAGAAGATTTTCATTTTAAACCGGTTACTGTAATGAGAAGCTGGGTTTTCGTAAAAAGGACTGAATGCTTGAGTCAGTGTGAAATGAAATTAGAGATGCATGTTCTGCGCATGGCAGCATTTCTGGAGGAGTCTGTGTTCCCGTGACTGCTCTCAATCTGTGTGGTGCCTTCTGCGAAACTCACAGCGTGGTGCCCACAGCTAGTCTCTCGGACTTTCTTGCCAGCTTTGGAAAGGTGTTGAGTCTGTTGGATCTGCTGCACAGAGACAGCATGCAAGTGGACCCTTCCCACATTCCTCAGAGAGCAGCCCCCCAGTGTAAAGCTGTGGGTGAGGTTTGATGACCTTTGCCCCTTCATCATCCCGCATTCTTTGAGGGACCCAAGCGCTCCCCCGAGGCATTACCGGAGAAGCAGCTACCCCATAGTTTCCAGATGGTGGGTATCAGCCTGTGTGCTCATTGGGATCGCCAGAGAGCTGTCCAAAAGACATCTTTGTCCCATCTCCACTGAGTCCGATTTTATTGGCCTGGAATGCAGCCTAGGTGCTTGCATGTTTTTCTCTCTCATAAGTTTTTATTGTGAATTGGGTGAAGGTTTACCAAGATCATCAGTTTTTTATTCAACAATTCATACACATTGTGTTTTATGCCACTTATTGCAATCTCCACAATATAATATGACTTATTCCACTCCCTACTTATGTCTTCTGTTTCCCTTCCTCCTCTCTTCCTACCCTTCTGAACTTGGGCCTTGGATTAATACTGCCCTTTTGAGATCAAATGGTTTGCTGTTTTCAGGTTTGTGTGCCTCACTTGAGTAATTGCTCCCATTATAGACCAATCTATTATTTGGCTGAATATTGAACCACAGGTAGGAGTTCATTTTCAAACTTAGTGAATAAGGACCATCATTTCAGAGGTTCTGTTAGTCCCTATCCAGCCAATAAGCCTGGTCTCTTTTATGACTGTGAATTTTGCTTCACTATCTAGGACCTTTTGATGTGATCCCTTTCAAAGAAGTTGGAATTGATAGTTGGAGATCATCTAGTTATTCTGTGCTCAGAGTCATGAAGTCTAATGTTCATGTGGTCCACTCACCACTCTTTCCTCCAGAGTGAGGGATACAATACTTGCCACCTAGATGGCCACTTGTGAGCTTCTGAGATCCAGCTGCTACTCACCAGCGTGGATGTCGACCATAGTCTTTACAGTCTAGGTAATGACAATTGTTCTTGGTGTCCTTCACAACTATAATCCCCAGCCCCCAAGCCCAATAAAGCACTCCCTCCAGTTGTTCGGTTATGCCTAAGGAGTTTTGATAACTTCATCTTCTGTGTGCTCCGGAATATTCAATTCCCTGGATGATCAGAATGGTCAGTCAGGGCTCAGAATCTTGGTGTTAAGGCTTCTGGTGAGATCCTGGCACATCAGACACAGAGGTTGTGAGGCTAGAGGAGGGGCAGAAGGGGATCATACTGAGTCTAACAAGGAAAGAAAAGGAAATGAAGGATATAAGCAATTAAAAGCAAGCGCATAAATAGATACAAATACACAGATGGCCCTTGCAACATTATTCCCAATCTCGCAAACGTGTCAACGGTCTAAATACCCATCAATAGGTGAATAGATAAGTCAAACATGTTGCCTACGGTATATACAATGGACTACTACTCAGCCATAAAGAGAAATGAACTCTTGACACAGGCTACAAGAGGAATGAACCTCATAAGCATTATGCTGAGTGAAATAAATCAGCTTCAAAAAGGACACATTTTGCTTAATTCCACTTACAAGAAATATCTAGGCTAGGAAAATGAATAGAGACAAACATCTCCCAATTGTTTCCAGGGATAGGTAGGAAGGTAAGTATGGTTGTTACATAATGCCATGTCAATTGGACAAATAAGTGAGGTGGAGTCTTTCTTATACCTATATGAGTGTCCTTGGATTTATTTCTCTAGTCAACCCAGCCTAACCCAGTAGGGCCTGGAGGGGAAGTGCCATCCCTGAGACGATACTGAGCTTCCATAAGGGTGATGACATAATTTTGGAATGGGTAAGGATGATAATATGAACAACATGCAGAATGCCACTTAGTTATAATCTTGTAGAGCGTGGAAGTGACGAATGTTTTGATGCATGTATATTTAGTACGATTTTTAAAGAGTGTACGCAAAAGAGCAATATGGCAAGTCTGTGTTGCCATTTGCTGTTGCTCAGCTAAAAGCGATTTGGGCCTGTGTAGTCCAAAGGGAACCACAGAGGCTCAGGAGGAAAGCTGGTACCATCTCCAACTAAGACTTGTCTGACCAAATGCAGAGTCTCCCTTCAAGTAACTGACAGGTCAGAGGCAGCTCATCTCTGCTGCAGAAGCAATGATTTGTCTCAATTCCCAGACCACTGTCACAACCATGTCTTGTTGCCCTCGGTGCCCCCCTTCCCCACCACAATAAGTCACTAGAAAGCCATGCTTCATTTAAAAACAAACAAATAAAACCCTTCTGCCTCCATCCTGGCACTGTTTCAGCTTATTTAGCATCATAACATATGTCATCTGTTTCCCTAAACAATCTAACATGGACATGGCACGATGGGACTGATGAGTTAGGCAAATGAGAACCAGCCTGCCCTCTGAACACACACGATGGCATTTGACTTGCTGTCAGTAGATGCTGTCGCGTTTCTTCTCCTCTTTCATGGAAAATAAATACAGAAAAGAAAGAGGACATGAAAAGGGCTGCAAGATGTTTAGCTCTGGTCTTTCTAGAAAGTGTAGAAAAAAAGTATGTGACCCCTGCCTGCCTTTAGATGCCCCACTCCTCTGGCTAACAAGGATTGCGCACTGACCATGGACAAGACATCTGGATCTGGGGGGAGGATATAACAATTGCCCCCACCAGCAAAGAGTTTCCAGATTTACGGGACTGCACAGGCCAGGGAGCAGCTCATAAAAAGAACAAGAAGAATCGCAAAGGAGGGTGTGCTCCAGCACCACTTCGTCCAGCTGCAGACACATGAAGGCAAAGTTTCCTTTGCTTTCAGTCAAGTTTATGATTTCCGCGGCATCCCTTACCAACACCTTCACAAAGATCTAGGTTCTTGGGTTGTTTCGTTCCAGGGCGGACATCTCCTTGGTAAAGCCACACTTTATGGACAGCTCATGGTCCAAGAATTCCACCTATATGTTTTGAAAGGGGCCACGTTAAAACCCCTGGCTCAGACTTTCAGGACTGGGCACAATACAGCAAACCCACCATGGGGACAGCAGGATTTGGTAACACTCTCATCTCCATCACAACCTGGACCTGGCAAAGCTATTTTCCTCCACTCACCATCTTTCAATCAATATTTACTCAGCTATTAGTTGCTCCCCAGGCTCAGCATCAGAAAAGTGTTCAAACGTTACCGAATTGTCCATCTAATGGTAGAGGTCTGTGCAAGGGATATGAGAGCAAGAGGCTCAGAGATGATCAGTGGGTAACGAGAGAGGGATTCACCTTTATCATTTGTAGAAAGCCCCTGAGGCTTAGTCACATTGGCAGACTTTCCCTGGAGCAAGCAAATAAAGCTGCTCCCGGCTCAGCTCCATTCCTGATCTGGTCTTGCCATGAGACTATCCAGGCTTTGTCCCAACCCCACGTTCTGGAAACCACGAGTGGAAGGAGGTGGATCTTGGGGATACCATGGAAAAGAATGGGCATTGCACAACACTTCATTGTACTCATATGGAGCTTATACAAAGGCCAAGAGATAGAACCAGGTGAGACTGTGAACAGGACAAGGTGATACTGCATGGTTTAAAATCAGAAAAGGTGTGCATCAGGGTTGTATCCTTTCACTGTTCTTATTCCATCTGTATGCTGAGCAATTTATACAAGAAGCTGGTCTATGTGAAAAAGAACATGGCATCAGGATTAGAGGAAGACCCAAGTAATGTCATTAGGAACATTTTCTCACTAAAAATTTTAGATCATGGCATCAAAAAAGTGTCATTTTAACCTAAATGGGTTTTTAGACCAGTGAAATAACAGCGAGAGTGAGTCAGCATTGTGCACAGAATTGAGCGATACTGGTTCTCTGGGAAATTCATAATCCAACACTGACACTGCTGAGATAAAGGATGACAGTGAGGAAGATTCTACACCTGAGCTCTGTGATCGGCCAACGTGGTGCTCTACTCTCTTCTGGAATGGATGAGCCAGCTCCACCAAGATTCCCCTTTACTGGAGCACCTGCTATGTATGTAGACGTTGAACACAAGAACGCTTTGGCGTTCCTACAATGATTTCTGACCGATGAGGTCATCGAAAAATTGATTATGATAGCCCGGAGGTTTACTTTCAGGTTTTAACCCCTCTTCAGTTAATTTCTGTGCATGGGGGAAGGTTTGGGGCTTGCTTCATTTTTCTACATACGGTATCTCAGTTTGTCCAACACCATTTGTTGAGCAAGCAGAATTTGTCCCTTTGGATATTTCTGTGTCCTTTTTCGAAGGCTTGTTTCCTGTTGACTGGTGAATATATGTGTAGCTTTTCTGTTCGAATCCATTGATCTATATACCTCTCAGTGTACCAATACACTGCTCTCCCTTAGGGAAAAACAACAACAAAAGTTGTATGAGCCCCTATATAATGATTTTTTTTTAATGGACGATGAACTATTTTCCAGGCCAGCACTATCATATATTTGAGCACATTGCTGCAGCCACTGTGTCAATCCATCATGCCTTATAGCCTGCGGTACTCATGTTCAGGTATAGTGTTCTGCCATTCACAAGGTTCACACTGGCCAGTTCTTTCAGAAGTGGAAGACCAGGTCCTCCTCCCTCGTCTCTCTGTCTGGAAACTGCTGAAGTCTACCTGCAGTGAGTGACCCAGCAGGCATTTGAACTACTGGCTGCAAAATTTCCACCATTACAGCCAAATGCAGGCCACCACAGTACAACAGACAGTAACAGCATCTTAACACCACACAAAGGCTCCTCCCTGGGGAGACCACGTGTTCAGGCAATTGCTGCTGTTACACATGTAAGTGGGGGCTACATGAAGTCGCACCATCTCCTGTGGCCCTTCCAGGAACAGGCCATTCTGCTGTTGTTTCTACTGGACTTAGGCTCAGCTGCCAACCTGCCCTCTGCACGCATTCTTCTCCTTACCCTTCCATGTCACCTTCTCTTTGCCCAAGTCAATACTGCTGGTCAGTCACCTACTGGTGGATGCTTGCTTCTGAAGTTTCTGAACCACATTTCCCCATGGTTATGAGACATTGCTGCTATCACTGAGAAAGAAAGGAAGTGCAGATTGGGGACCCAAAGCCCATCTGTAGGGAACCGGATATCCCCTTATGGAAGGGTCACAGGGAGGAGATGAGCCAGTCAGGGTGCAGTGTAGCAACAATGAAACATACAACTTTCCTCTATTTCCTAAATGCTCCCCCCCTACCCCCCACCATCATGCATGATCCCAATTCTGCCTTACAAATCTGGCTAGACCAGAGGATGTACACTGGTACAGATAGGAACTGGAAACACAGGGAATCCAGGACAGATGATCCCTTCAGCACCAGTGGTGAAAGTGGCGATACCAAGAGGGTAGAGGGAAGGTGGGGTAGAAAGGAGGAACCCATTACAGGAATCTACATATAATCTCCTCCTTGGGGGATGGACAACAGAAAAGTGGGTGAAGGGAGACGTCGGACAGTGTAAGATATGACAAAATAATTATAAATTATCAAGGGTTCATGGGCGGTGTGGGAATGGGGAGCTGATGCCAGGGGCTTATGTGGAGAGCAAATGTTTTGAGAATGATCAGGGTAATGAATGTACAAATATGCTTTATACAATTGATGTATGATGGATTGTGATAAGAGTTATATGAGACCCCAGTAAAATGATTTTTTTAAAAAGGTGAAATGTTGAATGATGACAAACCTCATTCTGGACATCCATCAACTCTTAGTGCATTTGGAGTTTGTTCCACCAAATCAGACTGGTAATCAAGCTTTCTAATTAGAGCTTCTGAAAAAACTGCATAACAGTGTGTGACAAAAAAGGCCTGATTTGTGGCAGACGGGTGAATGGTTTTGCCACCATGACTGTACCTGCTCACGCAGCCACCTCAGTGTGCCAGTTTTTGGCAATCAACAGCATGCCTTTCTTGGACCACATACCTTATTCACCTGACCTCGCACCTTGCAACTTCTTTTTGTTCCTGAGAATGAAGAGGGACATGAAAGGACAGCGATTTGATGACATAGAAAGGTGAAAGAAAATCGAGGGAGGACCCATCACCCATCCATGTGGATGAGTTTGAAAAATATTTCCAAGAATGCAATTGCAGATTTGACAAATGTATTCAGTATAATGGAGAGTACTTTGAAGGTGAGAAGGTTGAAAAATTTCGATACATAGTTTTGAAAAAATAATCCCGGGTAGGTTTTTTTGTACCCCTTGTACATATTAAATAATTTTTAAAAGAAAGAAAATCCTGTGTTGTGTGGTTTATTTTTTCCAATATGTCATGTTTAGTAAAATTTGTGTAAAATGATTTGCTGACAGAGCAGCATGAGTGAGTGGCGAGTAGGAATCACATTGGAAAACATGCAGTATGATGGTAATGAGACAGTCTTTTTTGTTCCTTCACTGTGGATGAACATTGCATAAAGGACTTGGGTGATACTTCAATGAGCATTATTGAGAGGTCTTGGGGGATTTATGGCCAGTTAATTTGACTTTTAAGAAATGGACTTTTTGTTCATTTGTGTTTTGTTACTTACTGCTTTTTGAGACTAGACAGCAGAACGTGGATCAGTTCCACTGTAAGTTTCTCCATGTGCAGCTCCGTGAGCTTGATTGCGGTTCTTCACGTTGTTCCACCATTCTCACTCTCCTTTGCTGAATCCATCCTCCCCTGTTAACATCAACTCCCTCCCGCCAGTTTCATAAAAAATTAAAAAAAAAAAAAGATTTTAGGGAGTGTTTAAGGGATTTAGGGGTGGTTTTTTAGAGTGTATAGGTATTTTTCAGCACAATATGGTGTTTTTAGTGATGTTACAGAGTTCCTTAGGGATTTTAGGGTATTTTTCATATTATATGTGTTTTTTTCCCCCAGCATTTTAGGTTTTCTTAGGGCTTTCATGGTGTTTTCAGGGCATATATGGGGTTTAGGAATGTTTAGGGTTTGGGAATCTTCTAAGGATGATTTTTGGAAGTTTCACATGTTTGGGTGGGCATTTGGTGTTTTTTTGTGGCTTTAGAGTGTTTATGGGATCCTGTCAATTTGCAGCTTTAATTCCGCAAAGAAAAGTCAGACAGCAAGCCAGAAAGGAGCAGGAAATGAAGGGGAAGCCCAGGCCACATGTTACAGCTGCCAAGTCCGGAGAACCTAGGTGTGGTCGTTGGCTACCTGGGACCGGGAGTGGGGCTGTGCTCCTGCCCAAGGGTGCTAGGGAGTAAACCAATCTCAGCTGGACGTTTGGCTTTTCTACTAATTAGCTGACTCCATGAACTTTCCCAAGGGCAGCTGGCGAATTGCCAGGGGAACCCAGCTAGACCCCCCACACAAAAGCACAGGGATGGTTACAGGAACAGGAGGTTTCACACAGTGGATGTGCAGGGCTTGGGGTCGGGATTGGGGGCCAAGGTGAGGAAGGGGCAGCAATAAGGCCTGGTCCCAAATAATCAGACACTGAGCAATAAAAGTACAAGGACTGCCAAGAGAACATGGGGACAAAGGATGGCTGGACTTCATTTGATATCTTTGGACGTGCTGTCAGGAGAGACCAGTCCCTGAAGGGACATCAAGTCCATGAAGGACATGATGCTTGGCAAAAAGTGGAGGACGGGCAATAAAACAGCTCGAACCAGTGGCTACATCAGTGGGCATAGTAACAATGGTGAGGATGGTTCGAGACCTGGCAGTGTTTTATTTTACTGCTTGTGTTTTTCTAGAACTGTCTTTCCTGGATGCACGAGGAAGGATAACTGTGCTTGTGGGAAGCAAATGCACAGTGGGCAGCGCTTTGGCCAACATAGGTACACCACCGGCACACAGTGCCCCCTTACTTAGCATCCAAAGTGACAGGATTTGTCTTTCCCCAGAGCTCTCCAGCCCTGGGGGAAGCGGCCCTGTCTTCGGCGCACCGCCAGGGGGCAGCACTGCTGCTCTCTCACTGGCTACATCTGTGAGGACCCAGAGAGCAGCTCCTTTCTGCTGCTCTCCTCTCAGACTTCTGCCAGAAGCCTTGGCTCGTCCTGGATCCTCCCTTGATTCCCACTCTGCACCTTTGGGGACGCCCAGCCCATTAACTCTCTCCCATCCTTCCTTGCTGCATCTTGTCCAGATGCCTGAGCTGGGCTTCAAGTAGTTGTAATGTTATGCTTAGGTGAGATGTGTTCAGCTTGTTTACTGTCTGTATACAAGAAAAGAGTGCAGCCCAAGACATCCACCCTTTTGTTCCTCTATGGAAAGCCTGTTACGTGTCATAGTCTTCTCTCTGTGCAGTGCTTTCCTCTGCTGCTGATGCTTTTACATGAAATAGGACTCGGTGTGTCACCGCTACAGGAAATTATCTCTGAAAAAATAATATGCCCAGAACTCAGAAACAGTGTCAGCTTGCATCTGGCATCATGGAAGCATCATGGGTGTGTTTCCATTCATTCGCTCCTGAGTGTCACATGTTAAACTCAGTGCATAGCATAAACAGCAGCAGGCACAAACTGAGACAAAGCACACCCTTTGCTGTGAAGCACATTCCGACTCCTGGCTGCCCCTGTGCCACAGAGTAGAACTGCCCCGCAGGGGCTCCCTAGCTGTCATCTTTACAGAGGCACATGGCCACACCTCCCTTTTGGGAAGCCACTGGGTAGGTTTGAACTTCAGGGTTGTAGTAGTTGATATTGTAGAGCCCTGGAGTCAGTTCGGATTCATAGGGGCCTGTGCACTAGAGAGAGAAACAAAGCCCAGTCCTGCGCCATCCTCGCACTTGTTACTGTATTTGAGCCGATTCTCGCAGCCACGGTGTCAATCCACCTAAGTAAGGGTCTTCCTCTTGTTTGCTAACCCTCTGCCAAAAATGATGCCCTTCTTGCAGGACTGGTTCCACCATAGTAATATGTCCAAAGTACCTGAGACAACGTCTCCGCATCCTCTTTCAGATCTCCTGCCTTTAGTTTGTCAGCTCACTTCGATGGAGTCGATGCTGAGCCATAGCGACTCTATGAGATCAGAGCAGAACTATCTCTGTGGGTTTCCCAAAGGCTAACTCTATGGGAGTAGAACGCCTCATCCTTTTCTTCTGAGGACTGACTGGTGGTTCCCCACTGCTGACATTACAGTTGACACCCAAGGCATAAGGTACTATGCCACCAGAAGTCCCTTGCCCCTGTGCAATAACCAACACCACCTACACACAAAACCCACCCCTTCTCTGTCAGTTTGATGTATGGTGATGGCTTGAGTTGCTATGAAATTGGAAGCTACTAGGGGGAACCCGACAAAAACTACAATTTTTTTCAAAACTATGCATTTAAATTTTTTATCCCCTTCATAGTACTCTCCATTACACTTCACACATTTGTCTAATCTGTGATTACATTCTTGGAAACATTTTTCAAACTCAGCAGTTTGGGTGACACCCTTGTTCCCCCCCCCCTTTTCTGTGTTGTCAAACCACTGTCCTTCATTCATGGAAACAGAAAGAAGTCACATGGAGTGAGTTCAGGTGATTAGGATATGAGGGACAAGAGAGGCATGCTTTTTGGGGGGATGTTTTCATACTGTTATTTCTTTTCTCTTTTTTTATAATCAATTTTTGGGGCCTCATACAACTCTTATCACAATTGATACATACATCATATTTGTACATTCATTGCCCTCATCATTCTGAAAACATTTGCTCTCCACTTAATCCGCTGGCATCAGCTGATAATTATTCCCCATCCCTCATGAACCCTGAATAATTTCTAAATTATTATTTTGTCTTATCTTACACTATACAATATCTCCCTTCAGCCACTTTTCTGTTGTCTGTCCCCCAGGGAGATGGTTATATGTAGATCCTTGTAATCGGTTTCCCCTTTCCATTCCTCCCTCCCTCTACCCTCCTCGTATCGCCACTCTCACCACTGGTCCTGAAGGGATCATCCGCCCTGGATTCCCTGTGTTTCCAGTTCCTATCTGTACCAGTGTACATCCTCAGGTCTAGCTAGATTTGTAAGGTAGAATGGGGATCATTTTAGTTGTGGGGGAAGAAGCATTTAGGAGCTAGAGGAAAGTTGTATGTTTCATTGTTGCTACAGTGCACCCTGACTGGCTCCTCTCCTCCCTGCTACCCTTCTGTAAGGGGATGTCCAATTATCTACAAATGAGCTTTGGGTTTTCACTCCACACTCCCCCGTATTCACAAAGATATGATTTTTTTGTTCCGATGATGTCTGATACCTGATTCTTCCGACACCTCGTGATCACACATGCTGGTGTGCTTCTTTCATGTGGGCTTTGTTGCTTCTCAGCTACATGACCACTTGTTTAACTTCAAGCTTTTAAGACCCCAGAATGTATAACTTTTGATAGCCGACCACCATCAACTTCAGTCACCACATTTGCTTATGCACCCATTTGCCTCCAGCAATTGTGTTGGGGAGGTGAGCATCACGGAATGCCACTTTAATACAACAAAGTATTTTTGCATTGAGGGAGTACTTGAATGGAGGCCCAATGTACATCTGTTACCTTAATACTAAACCTATAAATATATGCATATAGATCTATTTCCCCATCGTTATACATAAATATATTTACATATGCACATGCCTTTATTTAGACCTCTATAAATGCCCTTTGCTTCCTACCTCTTTCCTTGATTTCCTTTTACTTTCTGATTGTCCCACTCTCATGTTCAGCCTTCATTTGTGTTTCAGTAATTCCTCTAGGTTACATTACTCTTGGTTACACTCTACCAAGCCTCCTACACCCTCCTCACCATCTATTTGGATCACTTGGTGTTCCCTTGTCCCTGGGTTTGTTAACAGCACTTCCTTTTTCCCTACACCCCCCTTTCCCATCTCCCTCCCCCAGCTGTCAGTCCCATTGTTTTCTCCTCCAGATTGTTCATCCAGCCTATCTCATTTAGACAGACCTGTGGAAATCATAGCATGCACAAAAACGAGACAGAGCAAACCCAAGCAACAAAATGAAACAAAAGAACAACACCACCACCAACAAGCCAATGACAAAAAGCAAAACAAAACACAAGAAAGAAAAGCTTTTAGTTAGTTCAAGGACTGTTTGTTGGCCTTTAGGAGTGTTTTCTCATAGAGTATGATGGGTCAGCTAGCCCTGGCCCCAAAGTCTATTTTTGGTATTCCCTGGGGACTTCGTTGCTCTGTTCCCCTTCCTGTTCTGTTGTACACCCTTAGTATTTTGCCTCGGTGTGCTGGGATCAGATCGGGCGATAGAGGCATGCTGTTTTTTTTGTGTGAGCAGGTGCACTGTCATGGTGGCAAAACCAGTCCCCTGTCTACCACTAATCAGTCCTTTTTATTTTAAATAAATCATTTTATTGGGGGATCTTACAGCTCTTGTAACAATTCATACACCAATTTGTATGAAGCACATTTGTACATACATTGCTATCATCATTTCCAAACATGTTCTTTCTCCTTGAGCTCCTTTCTTCCCCTCCTCCCACCCACGTGAACCACTGATACTTTATACATACTTTTTAGTTTTATATTTTACGCCTCTGCTGTATCCCTTCACCCAAACTTCTGCTGTTTGTTCCCCTGGGTGGTGGAGTGGGGCTGTATGTCCATCATTGAGATTGGTTTCCCCTTTCTTCTGCTTCTCCCCCCTACCTTCCCTCGTGGTGTTGCTACTCTTAGTATTGGTCCTGAGGGGTTTATCTGTCCTGGAATCTGTGTGTCGGAACTTCTAGTCAATAGCAGTGTGCAAGCTCTGGTCTAGCCAGACAACTCAGGCCTTCTTACACAATATCTTCAGAACCTCTATATAGGAAGCTTGATTAACAGTCTGACCTAGTGCAATGACTAAACTCCAAATGCACTATCACCCTCACATCAACAAAACCAAACAAATGAGCATCTTCTTGAAGTTTGAGTTCACTTGACGAGGTGTATTTGAGTGAGGTGATGATGGCGTCTTACACTGACTTGATTTATGTTTGCATTCTGGCTTGTGAGAAGAGCACAAGGTCTTGTCACCAGCAATGACCTTGGGAAAAAAGTGTGGGTGCACTAGCTCAGAGCAAGTTGCCAGATGCCTGCCCAAACAGGAGAATGTATATTTTGAAATGTGTACCCAGTGGAGCTTTGTACCGCTTGGTTTTTTGGCGGGGGTGGGGTGGGGGTGGGTGGAAGGCCGGCTACTCCTTTGTAGGTTAGATAATCTGAGATGTGCTATTTGAAATTTCCTGGGGCCAGTTTTAGACAAAACTAGAAAAGTTAATTTTGCTGTATGGAAAAATCTGACAGTCTGGAAGTATCTAATTTTCCTCACATGCCATCATTCCCCTAGTAGCATTATTCTTAGTTAAAGCTCTCCTCTGTTCCTCCTTAGGGTTTCCCCCACTACCTGATGTTCCTTTTCTCCTACTCATCATCAAGGGACTTGTGTCCAAAGTGAGGACAGCAAATAAGAGACCCTCCTGACTCTCTGTTAAGAAGGGTGCTCTGGTGCATGCGTGTGTTTATGTGTGCACATACAATCGCATTTGAATTTTGTTGGAAGAGGCTTCATAGAGACAGAGAGTGACATGGTTAGAGCTGCTGCACATGTAGAGCACTGTACTCTATGGTGTTCTAATTCAAATGCATGTAAGGTCCAAGAGAGGTAATAGAAGCAAGTGACCAGGGTCAGGGAAGGCAGTAGGAGGAATTGAGGGAGCCTGAATGCCTCACACCCTGCCAGTTTCACTGATTCTTGGATGGGAGAGTACCAACCTAGTGCTGTGAAATCTTCGCAGTTTTCAGAGGCTTGGGGGATTTAAATTTTGTATGTAAAAAATAGACATCTAAATGCTTGTAATTTATTGATTTCGATAAACACACTGAATGCCAGTACTCAAGTCAAACAAACCAAACTGACAGCCATCGAGTCTTTGCCAACTCATAGTGACCCTATTAGACAGGGTAGAACTGCCCCTCAGTTCAGCTCCCAGCCCTGGAGGCCCACCAGTTCCTCGTTATTATCATGAGGAATACTATTTTCACAAGAGCATTACATACCCCTAGAGACTAAACCATAAAGCCATATAGGCTTTGACCATCAATTCTGATATGCTTTTTCCTCAAACTGATGGGTCATTTGATGGAATCCTTGTATTACTTCCCTAACATAAAAATTAATCAAGCAAAGGAGATTCAGTGCTCAGTACTACAGCCCCCTATTTAGAGATTAACTCTTAAAAACCACCACCACCACCACCACCACCACCACCACCACCACCACCACCACCACCACCACCACCACCGCCACCTTATCTATGTTGATAAAAACTTGAGTAGGCTGTATAAATATCTCAAGTATTTAGGATAAAATGGATTCTTATTCTACTGTCACATATTTAGTTTGAGATATGTGTTTCCATCTGAACACAAATTAAATAGACCTCATTGACATCTTTTCAAAATGCCATAAAAATTAAATGATTACCTTAAAAGATACTCAGTATAATTAGGCATCAGAAAAATGTACATCAACACTAGAGCGAGATAGTGTTTCAACCCATCAAGATGACACTAGCCAAGAATATTAAAAATAC
Organism: Tenrec ecaudatus; assembly: GCF_050624435.1. Classification (NCBI taxonomy): domain Eukaryota; kingdom Metazoa; phylum Chordata; class Mammalia; order Afrosoricida; family Tenrecidae; genus Tenrec; species Tenrec ecaudatus. Next base: position 58,267,105 of record NC_134532.1, read on the forward strand.
CATTGAGTGCTGGAAGAATGAACAGATTTGTGTCAGAAGAACAGTCTGAAAGGTCCTTAGAAGCAAGCACGGGGAGACTTCACATGCTTTGGATATGTTATCAGGAGATGCCAGTCCCTGGAAAAGGCTGAAATGTTAGGTTCAAGTATAACAACAGTTTTGAAGATGGTGTAGGACTGCGCAGTGGTTCATTCTGCCTTGAGTTGGAACTGACTCAATAGCACCTAATGCTAAAAGCTACATGCTTTTGATCCTAAATGAAAAGTGGATGGTCCAGCCTCCATACCAGCTACGTGGACAACTGCCCCTCCCCCCAGAAGAATTTACTTTAGAAGATGGCACTGAACCTGTAGCTAGGGGAGATGGACATGTCTGATCAGAGCACACAGGGGCAAATGAAGGGGGAGGAAGAGAGTGGAGCACACACTGGTCCACCAGGCTTGGAGGATGATTTTGGCACTCTGAACAGCCAATGTACAGAGTGGACCATATGGCTGATCCCACTATGAGACATGCCATCCCTTGCTGGCCCAGAGCCCTATGGGGACAATACCGGAGACTCTGTGTTGGGACTGACCCGACTGGCCCTCCAACACGGAGGTAAATCACTAAAAGCATGCAGCAGAGCAACCATGGGAGCAGAGCGGGTAATCCCTGAGGGAGTACAAAGGACAGACTCTGGGGCCAGAGCATGATACACCATCAGACCTGACTGAAGGACACACCTATAGAAAAAATAAATCAGACCTTGATCTATTTACAGGTTTTTCTTTCTTAAAAAATTTTTTTGTCTTTTAATTAATTTACTCTTTTATTGATCATTGGTTTTCTGTTGTTGTTTTTTTGTCATTACAGTGTTCTCACCCATCGCCTATCTTGCTATGGTTTGATTTTTGGTACATATTATTATATCAACAGATCTATCTAGATAAGATAGGCTGGAAGAATAGTCTGGAGGAGAAAACAACAGGACCAATGGTTCCCGGGGACATGGGAGAGAGAGAGGAGGGGGTAAGGAGGTGATGCTGACCAATCCAGCGACAGGGGAGCAACAAGTAATCCAAAATCCGTCGCAAGGAGGGTGTGAGAAGCCTGGTAGGTATTCAGCAAGGGCAATGTAACCAAGAGAAATTACTCAAACCCAAGTGAAAGCTGAGCATCATAGTCGGACAAGAGGAAAGTAAAAGTAAATAGAGGAAAGAACTAGGTGACAAAGGGTATTTCTAGAGGTCTACATACTGGCATGTACATATGTAAATATATTTATACAGGAGGGTTCGTAAATAGATCAACGTGCATATATTTATAGACTTAGTATTAAGGCAGTAGATGGACATTGCCAAATACTTACTCAATGCAAGAACACGTTATATTAAATTGGCATTCCATGATGAACACCTTTCCAACATGATGGTTGAAGAAAAATGTGTGCACTAGCAAATGTGGTGAAGAAAGCTGATGGTGCCTGGCTATCAAAAGTTATAGCATCTGGGATCTTACAGGCTTGAAAATAAAGAAGCGGCCATCTAGCTCAGAAGCAACAAAGCCCACATGGAGGAAGCACACCAGCCTGTGTGACCATGAACTGTTGAAGGGATCAGATATCAAGCATCAAAGAACACAAAAATCATGTCATTGTAAATGAGGGTGAGTGCAGAGTGGAGACTCAAAGCCCATTGGTAGGTAACTGGACACCCCTTCCTGAAGGGATGTGGGGAGGAGATAAGCCAGTCAGGGTGCAGGGTAGCAACAATGAAACATGTTTCCTCTAGTTCCTAAATGCTTCCTCCCCCCACTATCATGATCCAAATTCTACTTTACAAATCTGGCTAGACAAGGGGATGTACAGAGAGATCGCCTTGGAGATTGGGTGGATGTTCCCACAGTAGCGTGGAGCCTCACAAGTGGTGGTCAGGCGTTTCCCCCAGTCACTTGTAGGACCTCAGGATTTAGGCTGGGGATGCCCCCACTTTTTATAGGGGAGAACAACCTGTGGCCTGGTGTGTGGGAGAGGACCAGCGTGAATTCCCCAGCTGCTTGCCACACCAATAAGTGGGGGGTGGGAGCTCCCTCAGTTGGGCCTTCAGGTTTGCCCTAGGCAGAGGGCAGTGGTCTGGAGACAGCTATTGTCTTGTGATGGGAAAGAGAGTGAAAGGAGAGGAAAAAGAGAGAAAGAGGAAGACACAGACTGGGGCAATAATGCCAACCAGACTGACAACCACTCACCCACACACAACTAAAATGCACAGAGTAAACAAAGGTGACAACAGTAAAAAAAAAAAAAAGAAAAGAAAACAACTAAAAAGGAGAACCAAATCTGTGGAGGCTGTGGTAGGAAGTAGAGAAGAGCTAGATGGAGCGGAGAAAAGCAGAAAACCTGTAAGAAGAGCCCAATAAAAGGAAAAAGAGAGAAGAGAAAAGGAAGGAGGAGGAGAGAGTATTTTTTAAATGGTTAAAGAAATAACTGACCCTGTGTTATGCTGTGTGTAGCTCTGACTCGTCCTGTGTGCAGTACTGTCTTAGGGGTCAGGCTGCCCACTAGGAGGACAGGGTTGCCCTAGGCAGAGTGTAGGGCTCTGGAAACCAGCAGTGGTATGTGCAAGCAATGAGAGGGAGCAGAGAGAATCGTACAAGCTAAGAGAGAGGTGAAGAAAGCAAAGACAGAAAGAGGAAAGAAAGAAAAAGAGAATAAAGAGAATGAAGGAAATAAATCCAACTGAGTTCACTAAGGTTGGCTGTGATGGTAAAGAGCAAGGAGAGAGAGAAGGAGGAAATAAAGTATAAAGTAGTAGCTGATCCCTGATTGCTTGGATGAGGGGCCAGAGGGGTTTAGACACTGCTCCAACATGGCAGGTCAGTGTGCCCTTTTAATGCCGGGACCCAGTGGTGCTGGGCAGAATTGCCCTAGTTGACGAGATCACCTTAGAGGCATGACGGAGGTTTCTTCAACGGTGCAGCGCACTGTAGGTGTTTGTCCCAGGTGCCTTGTGTGGTGTACAGCACTCCCACACAGGGCAGGCTGGAGTGCCTCCTGCTATTTGGGTTGATTTGCCCTAAGCGGAGGGAAGTGACCTGGAAGCCTTTAGTGGCATATGAGAGGAGAGAGTGGGAGAGAAGAGGAAAAAGAGGGGAAAAGGGGAAAAAAGAGGGATAAAGAAGAAAGCGAGTAAATAAAAGCCCAACACCAACCTGAGCACGTTGAAACTGAGTGCGGTGGAAAAGTTAGAAGGGCTAGTGAATAAAGTGAGAATAAGTAGAGCAGTGGGTAAGGAGGTAATGATACTTGATCACCTGTCCTTGAGGCCAGAGGAATTCCAACTCTTCCTCAAGGTCACGGGGTCATGGACTTGTAAGGTCTCTCTCTCTGGCCTAAATTCCAACCCCAGTCCTTGGCTCCCCGCGAGAAAAATTTCATGCGGAAAGCCGGGCTCATGATCCAAGTGAATTTAATGAGAGTTAAAAGAAGCTTCAGGTTTTACAAGGCACCCATAGGATTCCTTTGACCATGGGGCCTGGCAGAGACTGCCTCAGGTCATGCAAGGATCTCTCTCCTCCCAGGAAGACGACCAGACCACCCCTCTCCCTTCTGGTTCCTGCCTTTTCAAGGGTTCCCGGGGAGGCTGGTGAAGGACCCCAGGTCAATCCCATTGGCTGAACTGCAATCATCTGGCCCAGGTGGGCTGCTCCAGGTGCAACATCCATCAGAGCCCACGGGCAGGAAAATCCAGCTTTCCGATGCTGGCTCTCCTGGGCATGCGTTAATGGACTTTCCCATCCCTGATGTAGGGTTCCACAGATGCTGTGTGAGATTACTTCAAAAGCAAGCTCGCGCCCGTGGCCAGGGGTCACTTGGGTGCTGGAGTACCTGCCTTGTGCTGCATGTAGCACTGCAGCAGGGGCTGGGAGGGGGCACTGGGGGGCTCCCTCAGCCCCGTCTAGGGCTCCAAGACCGGCAGGGCCTCCCCAGCTATGTGTAGAATCACTGAGAGGGAAGCTTGTTGTCCTATCTAGACTGCTGATGCTTCCTAGATCAGAGGATTTTCTTTTTTATCCCTCTGGCCAGCTAGAATGAAATTGTCTCCCACAGTCTCTGGGCTACAGCTCAGTGCTGTTTAAGGCTGACACTGCTACAGCGGGTCTTTGTTATGGTAAAAGCTGCCAGGCCCTGTGGCTGAGTTCTGGCATTCCTTAGCTAGGTTGCTTCTTATGCTGATTTATGTTAAGGGACTCCCCTATGTGGTGCTTGGAGCTGAGCAACCAGACTTGGGTTTGAGTTTTAAACCAATCATTTATGTTTCACCCTTAAAAAAAATTCTACTTGTGATGTGCTCAGATTTGGTTGCTGTCAAGCTGACCCCCAGAGGGGGAGATGCAGCTTATCAGGGGGGTTGTTTACTAGTCGGCCAATTGGAACTAAATTTGCTCCCTGGACTCCCGACTTTCTGCCTTTTTCTCCCACAGCATGATCTTCCTAAATTTTCTCCCACACCATGATCTACTCTAAATTATGGCTACCCACCACCAACCCCTGACCGTGAGCTCAAGGCATCCAACCGCATGGAGAGCTCAGTGTGGGGTTCCCCTCGTGTCTGAGATTCTGCCCCCTCTCAGGGCGTCCACCTGCAGGGATCCCTGCTCCAGGCAAGGGCATATCTGGCACCTGCCACTTCGTCAAAATTATAGTGCTTTAAAGCATTCTTGGTTTGCTTTGTGAGTGGAAATCCCACAAAAGAAGGGGTTCAGGAGAAACCCTGTTACCCTAGTTCTAATTTCAGAACTCCACCTCCCTGTTTCCTTCACCTAATTTCCTATTTTTCTGGTCTGGCAGCAGGAGCTCCAGATAGATGGGTCCTATCTGGTCGCCATTTTCTCTGAATCCCTCCATCTATTTTTTTTACACTCTTAAAAAGTACAAAACATTTACTCTACAAGCGCAAACTGATTTTCAAAAGCAGGGAAAAACCTGAACGTTCAGTACATGGTTCAATCGTCTTTTCATCTCTGTGCCCTAACTATGCTGAGCTCCATGGAACTGCATGGAGGGGAGCTATTCTGGCGTCATCGAGCCAAGTGAGTGTTTTGAATTACCTCAAGTGAATATTTGACTGGAAAGCATAGGGTGTAAAAATACCCTGAAATCAGTTGGTGCACATCCATCACAAAGAACAGGGCCTTGTACTTAAACCTTTTTTCTGAAAATAAGCAGCCATCTAAGTGAGATATCAACTAAGGCCGCCCAGAACAAGCAGCACAGCCAGTGTGATGCCAGGGTGATAAATAATAGAATCTCAATCTGCAGGTATGAACAAGAATCAGAGCTTAAGTTCGGAACACCCAGTTTGCAAAAGGACTCAAATGCACATGCGGGGTGAATTCCCTCTGACCACAGTCCATGGACATGAACAGATACAGTTAAGTTCAAATGTAACACCTGATCATTTGATCTCTTCAGACTAATTTTAATTTGGTTCCAGTTTTTAGTATTTTTCACTTTCTGTTCGATTGAGGTTTTTCTCTCTTTTATCATTGTTAGTTTTTCTTTTCTACTTGTTTCTTGATTTTGTTTTGTATTTTTTTTTAATACATATGAAATCCAGGAGAGGTAAATCCAGAGAGACACTAACAGAATTAACAATCACCTAGGGACAGGCAGGGAAGATTTGGGGGAGTGAGGGGGGGGCTAACAAAAATGAATATAAAAGAAGGAAATGATGTAAACCTGATTGTGGTGAGGATTACACAAATCTTAATATGACTGAAGTATTGAATGATATATGTGAATTATATGAGAATTAAAATAAAACAAAAGCTGAGGTCAGAGATAGGGCAGCAATTTAGCCCTGAATCTCTTGGTGAAGATTGAATGTCATTTTGTGCCAAGAGCCCATTTTTCCACTCATGAAGTTTGGGGAACCGGCCATGCTCCTTCATCGCTTTTCTTACCTCAATAAATGGGTACAGTTCACTCTTCTCCCTTTTCTTCTCTGTCACATACTTTGCAGCAGTCAGGGGAACAGAACTTACAGTCCTGAAAGGGATCCATGAGTGTTAGTCCAGGTAGACTAGAGAAACAAATCCACACTCAGATGTGTATAGGAAAGACCTTTATATACAAGAACAGTTGTATATTGAGAAAGCATTCCAGCCCAACCAAGATCAAGTCCATAAGTCCAATATTAGCCCATGTCTGATATCAATCTATAATGTTCTCTTCAGACTCATGAAACACCTTCAATGACCCCAAATGCAGGAAGATCACAGGTCAGTAGTTGCAAAGTCTTCTGCATCCAGTGGTGGTAGAAGCATCTCAGCTTTGGCAGGGTCTCCATGTGGCTCCTCCAGTTCCCAGGGCATGGGTTCTATCAGTGTGGTGCCATGTGTCTTGTTAGTAGGACATCTCTCAGGGAATGAGCAGAAAGATAGTCTCCTGCCTCCAAGGAGGAAATACCAGATTTCCCAGAACCCTGACGGGAAGGCCAGGCCCACAAAGAGGCCTCATTGGCCATAACCCAATAGAGAGACTAGAGTCTACCCCTTCACTCTTAATCCTCTCAAGTCCCAAATTGACACCAGATTGTATAACTACAACAGACCACCCCTTGTCCATTTGACATTTTCACAAAATTCTTTAGCCGTATATAATTTCAAAACAATAATAGAATCATATCAGTATCTAACAGTATAATATGAAAATGCATACATTTCACTCCGTGCCACCCTCCTTTAAACATAATATTCTGTAAGTGATGAAACAAAAATATCCTATGCTTAACAATTGCAGGTAAGGTACACCCACATATTAATCCTATAATTCTATGAATATATTCCAGTATCTATGAAATCTTGTAAGCTAGCCACTTCACGCCTTTATCTGGCCCATTTTGGCTATCCAGTTTCTCTACTGCCTACTTCCATCAACCCAGTGCTCTGAGGAGACAATCATATTCTTCAATATAAAGAGTCTTCATGCCAGTTGGAACCTTGTGAAGTCCACATCCACAAGAAAGTCAAAGCAGGACAGTTCATCTATACAGTCTGCAGCAGTATATACCAGTGCACAGGCTCAACATTCTTCTCTTCATCTGGTCGGGTTCGGGTCAAGTCAATGTGGGCTCCCTCTCTTGGCCTCACCTCAGTGTCCATTGGTCGCATTGCCTTTAGGCCTTGGCCCCATCACCAATTCTCCACAACTCTAGTCCCCTCAGAGTAGGTCATGGACTTCAAACGAGTCAACCTGCTCTCATCTTCTTCTCTACTGCCTGTAAACCAGGTCCACGAGTGTCAGTGGTCAGAATGAACCCGCTGCTCTATTGCTGCTATTCTGCCACTTTCACTCAACAAGCAGATCCAGGTGGTCACCTAGCAATCATTTCAGGCTTCTACAGGCTCCCTTGAATGTTCAGTACTAGAAAGGAGTTTCTTCAGGCTTTGAGATTTTTTTCCAGTTTCTGACAAAAACCACTATTCAAAATTCAAATATTACAAAAGTTCCCTTTTAATGCACATGAAGCTCTTCCTCACAGTGGGAGCAGTGCACAGAAACGGACCTTGATGCTGGGCTGCTCTGTGCGTGCTTTGGTCAGTTGGGAGCTGCTGATTCACAGATTCACTTCACGTGGATGAAGATGCTTGTTTGCTTCCCCGTGAGTTTATTGCGCTTCAACAGAGAAGAACCCTGTTCTTGGGTTTTGCCTCTGCCTTGCTCCTAGCACCGCTGGAATAGAAAGATTACAAATGATTTTTTTGTTGTTGTTTTAAAAAACAGAAAAGAAATGCCGTGTACCTGTTAGGTAAGTAGAGGCAGAACTGAGGGTGGTCGCTGTGCATGCCAAACCTCCTCCCCATCACAGACAGTTGAAAGCTGCTTCAGGCTGGAAAGATGCACACATTTAGGTCCTTGTGACAGGAAGCAGGTCAACCTGGGCGGGCCCCCATCTAGACCAGGTGGGCTTAATTCAGTCAATGGGGTCAAACAGTACCGTCAGCCATGCCTACCAACAGGGTATGGGTGGGGGCCTCCCACCAGCTGTCATGCAACCCAGCGCGCGTGGGCTGTCCAGTCCGCCCCCACCCCCCACGAGCATATTTGCCTCTTCTATCCTTTATAAAGTCACTTGGATCACAAACTAGGTTTCTGCGTCAATTGGTTCTTGTGTGAAGCCAAGGACAGAGGTACATTTCTCCCAGAGAGAGCCCTCACATAACCAAATCAGATTATAGCCTTCAGTGTTAGGGTTCCAACGAATTTTGGGGGAATATCTCAAGTGGTAGTGGTAAGGACACAACTCAATCCATATTATCTCTTTATTTTGCTCAGCCAGATGCTTGCCCTTTGAGCCTGAATTGTTGCAAGGCTTATTACCCCATCAAGTGTTCCCAGAGCAAGCCCTAAATGGGTAGTAGTCACACACAACGAAGATTTGCAGGGGACACTGTTAAGAATGATTAATGCTTAAGTGTTCCTTGTCTCCCCAAATGTACCATCTGGCAGAAAATTTGTTAGATCTCTCTCCTGGGAGAGATATACCTCAGCTCTTGAATAACTCTCCTGGTCATAGAAGTCAAATTCCAAGCTTTTCATCCAACATTCATAAAGCTAAATAAATGTTACATAAACCTAAGTTCTCTATCTTGGATAAGACAAAGTAAAACCATGACTTGAGAAGGTTTTCATTGAGGACAGAGACAACTTCAGATATTCTAAGCCTATGAAATTGGTCATGATTCAGGCAACTTGCCAAGGAAGCAGGTAATACCTAGGTGGGAGGTGGAATGAATAAGAACTTGCACTAAGATTCCATTCCATCAGGTGCAGCTGGTGACTTTGGAGGCCCAGAGCAGGCAGTGGGAGAGAGAAGACCAGAGCAGGGGAGGGATGTGATGAGCTGGAGGGTAGAGGGAGGGATTATGTGTTGTCCTGCTGTCACCTCCCACCCCACTGTGACCCTTTAGTGATGTGGGCCCAGGTTTGTGATGCAAGTGGGTTTGAAGCCAGAGGGGACTCAGAGTGCTCAGTTGCCTGAGTGCAACCGCTGTATCCAGAAGATGGAGGAGATTCTCTTTCTGCTGGAACAGAAAAGTGCTTCCTGGCTGACCTACCAATACCCCACCTGGTTCACTGTTTTGACCTTGGGCATCCTGTATGGAGTGGGTTGCTTCTTCCTGGTCCTCCCCTTCCTTCCAAATACTCCACCTGTGCGACCACCCAGGAAAAGGATAAAGGTAAGAAATTCTCAACCCAGCCATAGGAGAGATTGATTTTTCCTTGTTTTATAAATTTTTCCTTTCGTAATTAATTTCCTGATAGGGGAAATCTCAAGAAAGAAGAGACCATCAGCCCTGGCTTTGGAATGTTGATGAGGGCTGGTGCGTCCTTACTCACTGTTAGGACTTTGTTCACTGCATTGGTATCATTTTATCCTTGCCGGCTTATGTTGATTTTCATTATTTCTGTTGGCTTTCCCTGTTTGTGAAGCACAGGAGGCGTGGATGCATCATGATCATGGACACAAGGGTTGACAGAGTTGCAGGTGGAGAGATCTCATGGCAGAGGGAGGGATTGTGAGATCAGCAGTGTGGAGAACTTCCCCATCGGGAAGCTAGGGAGTGAAGGGGGATTGATTTCAAGACGAAAAAATGAAGGAGGCCAGAGGGGACAGAGAGCTTTAGACCTGACTGTGATTACACAACTCCTTTTGAAGGCAATTTAACCATGGAGGGGGGGGGGTGTTGTTCTAAAATGGATATGGTAATCATTGATTGTACCATTGCCCTTGATCTGATTGAACGACTGAACTATTGACTCGTATGATATGTAAATCATTTGCCAGTAAGATGAGCATTCAAAAATATTTCTCTTTGAAGATCTCAGACCTCCCATCTCTAGTTGTTATAGAGGGCAATAGGTAAAAATCCCCAATATAGTGACGCAGTGGCTAAGGACTAGATGACTAGACATTTCAAAGGGCAGCTCTCATCACTGGGTCCTCAGTCTCTTTCCTTGAGCTCCAGTCTCTGGGCCAAGGCTCCTTTTCTGTCTGGGCTAATTGAGAAAGCATGGCTGACCCCGGGGAGGAAGTGGTCAAGGGCTGGCCCAGAGCTTCAGCCTCCATAATCAAAATCTTGCCCACCAGAACACTGAGTGCTGAGAGTGTGTGCTCTCCGTGAGCAGAGGAAGGCTGACGGAAGAAATGCACTCTAGGTCTCACACAGAAGCTGGTTTCTGGGCTTTAGTCATTCCATGGAGATTGTCATTCTTCTAATCACCAGTAAATGCCTGCAGTTTGTCACAAAGAACAGATGCAGGATTGGATTCCAGCCTGACTTCCTCTCTTGTGCCCCAGCCTCAGGTGGAGACAAGGAGAAGCAGCAGGTCAAGGGACAAAGGTGACGCTCTGAAAGGTAAGGTTCTGCCCATTCAACCAAGCTCTGTAAGCTCTCCTGTCCCCTCCTCTGCAGGATGCCAGTGGCAACAGCCCGTCTCTCTCAGGTAATAATCCTGAACAAAAGGATACTGTGGATGGAAACAGAACCCAGATATTTCCCAGATGTACAGGAGGGGCCTAGGATGGGATGAAGGCTGGCCAAGGTAGGACCCAGTAGGGGGCAGTGGGGGTGTCAGGAGCAGATTCTGGTGGATTTGGAGGTGGAACATTGAGGGGTAACTGCGATAAGCTGTGTAACTTTGCCAAGGTTCAGATTGCTCACTGAGACCCCACAGACAATATTGGAAACCGATGCTCCTTGAAATGCCAAAGCACCTCCTGCCCGTGGGAGTAAGCTATCATTTGACCTTGAGCTCTGGAGAGTCCAACGTCCTAAGTGCACAGCCCGTGTGACATTCCTTTCGGTCCTCTGGGAGGGCTGCACCATAACGGTTCTCTTGATTTCCAGTTTTCCGAAGCTTCCTGCAAGAACTATATGGCGCTCAGAACCTGCGTTTGTGTCTTAGGCAGAAGTAAGTAACCTTCCTGCTTCACCGCGGGGTGCATCTTCCAACCAGGGTGCCTGTGTGGCCTCGGGCTGCAGAGCAGCTGGGATGCGCTGGTTTGGGGGACACTTTCAGGGATGGGCAGAGAATGACAAGAGTCCCGGGCAGTGGGGTGGGGCAGGAAGAGCAGGCCATCAAGGCTTGGGGAGGGGCTGAGCTTGCACCGACCCTTGCTAGCCTGCTAGGTCTCTTGCCCCTTCAGTCCTGGCTGTAATCTGGTCCTTCTGTCTCCTGCAGCCACTTGGGAAACCCACTTGACACTGGCAGCTTTGGTCAACAGAAAGCTCAAGCCCTCTCTGGTAGCTGGCGAAATAGAGGTACGGCTGAAGTCCACGTCGGTACGCGCGCCCCACACGGTTCTGCGGCTCATCCATTCCGGACACCTAGGTCTCAGAACTCCACCCTTCCACGGGCCCAGATGTGCATCTCAACTTCTCATGTCTTACCCGCCTTGAGTCAATCACCAGACTGCGCACATTCCCATGAACCTGACAGTCTTTCACCCACACCACTGGCTCTTCCCTCACCCAGTGCCAAACCCCCGGATTCAAAGGCCTACCTGCAGCCTCCAAGCACTCTCTGGGACTCACCAGCCCCGCACCCCACAGGGACTCGTTCTCAGAATGACTTGTTGGCAAGGCCCAGGCAGAGCCCATCTCCACACAACCGCTGCTCCACACCTGCCATGGCAGCCATCACAAGTCAGGATCCCACAGGCCTCCCTACTGCCTCCCCACCCCAGTGTTGGGCAGCTGCCAAGAACTTACAGCTTCCCTCCTTGGAATACTTTGGGTCTCTGAAAGAGCACTCTACCTGGCACCCCCAAGAAGACACCTTTCGGGAAGGACCCACAAAGAGGCAGGGGGAAGTAGGGAGGCCCACCTTGCTCAACCCCAATGTCCACAAGCTGCTGGAAATAGAAATCACAAAGGCAGAGAAATGGAATATTTGGGAAGAAAAAGGAAAGGGTGTATCAGAATACCATCTGCAGGCCTTAAATATGTTGAAGGCACTCGATGGGGAGCAGATCACTGCACCTCCCCAGCCCTTCTGGAATGCCAGCATCAAAGCAGAGCAGATACCCAGCCCTCAGAAGCATTTTCCACAAAAATTCAGTGAGTTTTTCTGGGGTCTACCTTTTCTGCACAGCGAGTCTCTGGCAGCTGCTCTCAGGGTCTCTGGATCCACCCTAGAGTTTCCCACTGTCTTATTTAATGAAATTCCTAATGCCTTACCAGCTCAAATGCAAGCTAAAGAGTACCCACTCTTGTTGCAACGTCACTCCTTGCCCTACACTGAAGGCCGATTCCAACTTTTACTTCCAACTGCATGCCAAGCCCAGGCCCCACCGCCTGCTACAGTCCTGACTCCGCCCGGTCCACAGCCCCGTGGCCCACTCGCAGTACCTTTTCCTCCTCCTCACAAGAGTCCCTGTGATGAATCCTGTCTTACCGTCCACACTAAGTCCCAATCACGCATTCCAAATTCACTTCAACAGCTGGAAAGCCATTTTTTAAAGAAACAACAGGAAAGTGAGAGTTCTTTACCCTTTATGATACCACCACCCCAGGAAGCTTTTTGTCTTCGCAAACCCACTCATCCCCAGGACAATCAGAAGGTCCAGACCCCAAAGACAGACCCCAAGCTTCCTGGCTGCTTGAAGCAATCGGAGCTCCACCGCCAAGAGAACTTCCCTCAATTGCAGGGGCCCCTCGGCAATGGGACTCTTGAGTCTCTGACACTAAAGCAGCCTCAGGAAAAATGGCCAGGGACTTGTCTGGATATGAAGCAGCCCGAATGCTCCTGCTCAACACCTGGAGACAAGCAGGGGAAGAATGTAATGAAGACGGTGTCCCCAGGAAGATGCACACACCCTGGACCGTCGCTTGCGTGCTGCAGAGCCGGTGTCCAGCTGAGGAACAACTCGGTCAATGGACAAGGGAATTACTTGAGGAAAATATCCAAATGTAATCTATCTCTCTGTGGATCAGGAAACTACTGCCCAAAAGGAACTCCGGGAGCCGACTCAAAGGAGTTAAGTGATTTGAGGATACACAAGGGGATTAACGCAGGAACTTACACCCTAAGGGGTCCAAATAAAATCCTACTGGAAAACACCCTGAATGTCCACATGTGCAGGAAGGTGGAGCAGATTAGAAAGGATCAGATCCCTGGCATTGTTTGCCGTTCATGTCTTGCGACCACGCACGCTTTGTCTATTTCCCTGACCCACCCACATGTTGTCAATGTGGCCTCCTGGGGAGAGCTGGAAGATCTGAACACAACGCAGAGCCTTTCCTTTCTCAGCCCGGGCACTCAACAGGTGCTGGACTCGCATATCGTAAGGCTCCAAATGAGGCAGAGGTGGTGCATGCCCCTCAAAGTCCTTGAGCCCACAAACCTCTGTAGGACAAGAAAAGACAACGCAATGTCCTTTCCAAAGTCCACCTGCTTAGCCACCCCTAAGTATTGAACTAACCTAGTAACTGAGGCTGCCAAGGTCCTGGGAGAACCCTGTCAGGCAGACTGGGGAGAGAGAGTGACCACAAAGAAATCAAGCCCTACCCTGGAGAGTCCTTTTGCTGATTGCTCCCCTACAGAGGAGCCTGTTCAGGGAACCCCAGCCTACCCCCCACTTGATAATGACAGTGGATGCTCATTGGCCCTCAGGCAGCCGTTTCCAGCCTTCATGCCCAGTATCCTTGGCAGAACCTTCCAGAATGAAAGTGTCCAGAGAGAGAGAGCTTAGAGCAAACCTCAAATCCAGTACTGACCAGCAAGGGGTCAAGGAAAGAGGGTGCTAGTTGTGCCCCAGGAGGCCCCAGATTGGAAGTGAACTCTGAATGTCCATCTTCAAGAGCCAAAGAGACAGGGTTGGTGGTGGTCAAGAAGTCCTCTTCAATAGAGCTAGACGATAGAGACACTTTCAAAACCAGTGTGCTGGCAAAATCTCAAACCAATGATGTGGACCCGGGGGTACTTCGAGGCTCTAGGATGTAGTAAAAGTTTCCTGCTACCTGGAAAGTGTGCTCCAGTTCCTGAAAAGCCAAGCCTTACAGCACGAGTGTGCAGTGAGATTAAGCTCCAGGTGGAGGTAGAGGCAGAGGATGGTTCTCCATGCTGTCCTGTTGACGGGCTCCTTCAGGACTGCACCACTGATGTGCTCACTGCCACCAATATTTTGCCTTCTCAGGTGGTCCATTGCCGCCCCCAGCATTTGTTCACTGGGGATAAGCCAATATGTCAAGGGCCAAGTGGCTTCGTGGTGGCTAGAGCAAGTTACATGGGGCAGCAGAAGCTCAAAAGCCCCAACCTTCAGGACCCCTCGACAAGGAGAAGGAAGGATGCTGTTCCCACTGACAAGAGGGAGACTAATAAATGGCCCAATCCAGAAGAGCATGGAAAAGGATTAGCGGGAAGAGGCATCTCCCAAGTCTGTGGGTTAAGCCAGCCTGTGCAAGACAAGGCATTGGCTGAGTGCCTTGAGATCAAGTCCTCACAGCTCCCACCAGAGAAGGGACAGCTTCCTGCTGAGGGCCACAGCAAAAAATGGAGGAAGCACTTTGTCCAGTGGATTTGCTCCAGCAAAAAATCTACAGGACACGGTGATCCTTTGCAAAAAGGAAAGCCCGTATTACCCTGTGGTCACAGCCTTGGGCCCCTTCAAAGACAACCAGTGTCTCCTAACAAGGTCACGGAGGTTCAGGTGCTCACGACAGATGTTGGCCAAGTCCTAGAGGGGACACCAGGCTGTCATCAGGAGTATCTTGCGTCAACGTTATGTCCACGAAAAGAACCGCAGGCCTCAGTTAATGGATGTTCCTCCAGCTGCAGGGCTCCTTTCTTTGTAGAACACAGGAGAGTGGCAAGTGTGAGACCCTGCCTCCACCAGGCGATACCTGACTGCCAGAGCCTTCCCACCACGAGCACCTGTATCAGGGATGTATTCACAAATTTCTGTCCGTTCAGGGGATTCAATATCAGAAGCCACACTCAGGCATTGCCCCCCAGGGTGTTTGTGTGCCCAGTCAGCTTGCAGCAGCAGAGGCGGAGGAGGTGGGCTTACTCCAGTTACCCTTACCACTGCCCACGTCACTGTCTTCGAGAATATGTCTTATCTGGCAAATTAGAAGACGCTTCTTCTGCTCTGATTAGTAGGAAAGTATCCATGCCAGCCACTTTAGCCTGTTCTGCACAGGCTAATGGCTTCTCTCAGCCATGATATTCATTGTTCCATAATAGAGATTTTCCCCCTCCTACATTAAAGTGTGACTTCTGTGCTGCATGGCGGGATCTAGAGGGGGTGTCATGTGTGTTAGTCTGTGTAGACTAGAGAAACAAAATTCACACACTCATATTTTATGAGTTTTATATAAAGGTTAAGTGAACATTGAAAAGCATCCCAACCCAGTTCAATCTAAGACCACCAGTCCAATAGTATCCCATGTGTCTGACACCAATCTACAAAGTCCTCCTCACAATCCAAAAACACACGGGGAGACAATGACTACAGGAGGAAATTGTAGTCCGTGCGCTGGCAGGTTCTCCATGAGGCTGCTGCAGAAACCAGGGCTGCAACAGGGTAGGTCCATGCGGCTTCTCCTCAGGGATGTCCCAGGAAATGAGTCTTTCCAGCTGCTTTAGGGACCTAACAAATGCATATCCACCCTGGTGGCACTATCAGAGATCAAGAGACCAGAAAGGCTAGGCTCACAGAGCCATTGATCTCCCTGCCCTTCAATTAACCCCACATGAGTTCATTGACGAGGTTGGCATAATATACCTTTAACTATGTTAGATACTGCGTCTCCTTCTCTGAGTGCTAGCTCTGACTTCTCAAAGGGCAGGGCTCTGGAGGATGTTTTCAGCAGTGTTTCCCACCCACTTCCATCCCAAGTTCTTCATTTTGCACCTCTTATGATTTATGGTAACACCCCTACTGTGAAAACCTCAGAAGGTCCCAACACAGTGAAGAATGTTCCCTGGTGCCATTACTTTGTCTTCAACGTTATGTGGCTGCAGTTGATAGGTTTTGGGAGGCGCAATCCAGCCAAGAAATTCCATCGAGGGTCCAGAAGAGGTTTAGACCAAAGTAGCGTCTCATGGTACCAAGCAGGCATGAGACATGTGGCGGCCTGTCTAAGTCCCACATGTGCATTTGATGAAGGCTGCCAAGTTTGGCATGGAGGTTCCGCCTCAATACACCTGTCACAAAATGTGAAATGACATATTTTGCTACCTTTGCCTCTCTCCCAGCCTAGGGTAACCTCCAGGATGGAAGTCCCAGGTCTGACACATGTGGGTGGGAACTGCTAGGGAGGCTGCCAGCGGGGGACTCTGCTCACCCACTGCACCAAGGGAAAATCCGGTTCACAGCTCACATGCCTTCCTCTGTATATAAACCCGGAGAAGGAGCAACAGCTTAGGCTGAGTGGTACAGGATGAGCGTCTGTGTAATAACCACTAATGGTTAGGCACCATGGACACAGGGTAGGGAAGGATACAGTGAAGAAGAATATGAAGCGTTGGACGTAGCAAAGGGGGCCAAAGAGCATGAGGATCCCCAGAAATGATGCAAGACACAAGCGGAGCTAACACAGGCTTACAAAGGGGAATCGGCCAGGTGCTTCACCCCAGCTTTAGCTAGCTGCCCCCACAGCAGAACTTTATCTCCTACAGAGAGCACTGGGTTGGATAGCAAAGGCACAGCTTTCAAGCAGGGAAGGTTACTTTCTCAATACTATCTTTAGTGGGGCGACAAACTGTTATTTTACTTGATTTCCATCTCCTGACTGGGGGAAGGATGAGTTGATAGCCAGGGTGGGGTAGAGTGGGGATGAGTCAATAACAGGGTGCCAGGACTCAGGAAACATGACCCCAGGCTTTTGGGCTTCACACATGCATACACACACGCGTCCGCGCTCTAGGAATGTTCTCACGAAACATGACCCCAGGCTGGTGGTCTTCACATGCACACACACGCGTGCGCACACACACACATACATGCTCTAGGAATGTTCTCAGCAAACATGACCCCAGGCTGGTGGTCTTCACACACACACACACACACACACACACACACACACACGCACACACACACACACGCTCTAGGAATGTTCTCAGGAAACATGATCCCAGGCTGGTGGTTTTCACACACACACTCACGCGCACACTCTAGGAATGTTCTCAGGAAACATGACCCCAGGCTGGTGATCTTCACACACGCACACACACACACACACGCGTGCACGTGCTCTAGGAATGTTCTCCGGAGAGAGTGGCTTCTAAGGACTGAGTGCTGCAAAGAAAGTCACAACTGGGAGCAGCCTTCCCTTCCCCTAGAGACTCCTGGGAAATCAGGATGTGCACGGAGATTAGACATCACCTGTCTTGATAAGGGAAACCAGTTCAATAGTGGTCAGTGTTTCCTCTGTGCTTCTAACACAGGGTTTTATTTCCTGGGCACCAGATTATAGAAGAAGGCAGGAGGGCCCCCCAAAATATGATTAGTTGATCCGCTAGAGTATATTCTCATGTGCTTAAAAGAACACCCCTGGTGGGCCAGGGTTTACTGTTTACTGAACTAAACAGTAAAGGATGGCGAGGAAGACATCCACTGAGCCTTGACCTCCATGCCTCAGTCAGGACACCAAGTGTGTGTGTGGGGTGGGTGGGGACTGACACCAGTGGTGGAGGAGGGAAGTGGACATAGGCCCCAGAGACTGCTGGTACAGCAGCATGATGTTGTTTCTGGAGTCCTGATTGTGCCAAGGCAGCCTCTGGAGTGACTGTGGCAGTAAAAAATCAGATTCTGGATCTGCAGAGCCTGGATCTGGGGCCTCTTGGGTAGCAGGTAGCTTGGGTGTGTTCCTAGAGAGAGTGAAGAGCTGGACACCGGACTACCCGCTGCTGAACCCTACCGTTCGTGCTAGGTAAGTGCACGGAGATGGAGAGAAGACCCTGAAAGAACAGCAAGGGGTGCATGGACCAAGCCCCTTCCCTTTCCCCTGCCACCAGGTCCTCTTATATGGTGCTGTGAGGTCAAACAAAGGGAAGCCCACTCAGACCTGCAGAGACCTCAGCGAAACAACTGCCCCCCACCCCCCACAATTCAGCAGACATCTCACAAGGACACTCACACATACCCGAGAGAGAAACCTCACACACATACTTCCTTGGAGACTTCCAGAGAGACTCAGAGGCCTCGCACAGAGACTTCATATGAAGTTCTCAGCATCCTTTATGGAGACTTCTCAGAGACCCCACAGGGACCTCACACAAAGCCCTCCCACATAGCTCACTGCCAGCACGGGAGAATTAGCAGCCGCTGTCCACCCCTGAGCTCCTGGAAACTTTCACACATTGTCTGCAGTGCCCCCCATGCTTGTGCATCTTTGTCCTCATAGCCTTGCTTGGGAACAACAGAATCACAAACTGCACGTAGTTGTGTGCAAATTTTTTCCACTGAAACGTTTTCACTAGCCTGAATTCTGAAGTGTAGTTTACAATTGAAATACAAGTAAAACTGCCAACACCAAATGAGAGTGTGATTTTAGATGGTGTGCAGTCAAATGTCGTACGCCACACTTTTACTTTTGCTTCGGACAAATTCTCTAATTGGTGGGGAAGTGACTGACTACTTTGGAAGCAACAGAACAGTCCATCAAATGGGCTTCAGGACTCAAATATATAAATAGACATCTGATCTGAACTCAAACTCATTCCCCAAGGGGCTCATGAACCTAATTTTTTTGGAAGAGTGAAGGAACCCACATGAAAATAACAAAATGTACATCACATTGTGTCTGTCTGGCTTAATTTCTCAATGAAACAGCTGTCATATCTGAAGATATTCAGGGCAACATTCCTTTTATAGCTCTGCCGACATAATTAATATGATTTTTCTGTGAAATGTAATATTTCTAAGTTATGCAAAGTCCCAATGTTTATCTACCACAACAAACTGATAATATTTCGAAGGATGAAGAAATAGATCAAGAAATAATAATTAATGAAATACACATTTTCAGGTAGTACCATTTACAATAGCCAAGCGTAAATGAAAATATCTATATCTATACTTGAATAAAAAAACAACAGATTTATATGAGGAAAACTACAGAAATTACAAGAAATCAAGAGTGACCTCAGCAAATGGGATAATATCCCATGCTCCTTGACCAGACGACTCAATGTAGTACAGTTATCAGTTCTACTCAAGGCACTAGACAAGTTTAATTCACTCCTGATAAAATTACCCTCATCTTTCTTCAAAGAATTGCAAAACCACTGATTACTAACTTCATATGGTAAGGGCATAGGTCAGGGGTTGAACCTACAAACTTCTCCTTGGTAGAAAGATAAAACTGTTCTCATAAAAGACTTGTAGGCTGGCTTTGAGTTGGAATTTTGGGGTCATTTAGGATTTTTTTGTGGCATGTGATTTTTAGGGCTTTAAGGTCATTTGGGGTCATTTAATTTTTTTGCGCATTAGGGTGGTTTGGGCTTTAAGGGTGTTTTATAAGGTTTAAGGGAGTTTTTATGGGATTTAGGGGTGATTTTTTGGAGTGTATAGGTATTTTTTAGCAGGTAGGGGTGTTTTTAGTGATCTTACAGGGTTTCTTAGAGATTTTAGGGTATTTTAAAATATTTTATGTGTTTTTCCCCAGCATTTTATGTTTTGTTGGGGCTTTCATGTTGTCTTCAGGGCATTTATGTGGTTTTGGAAGTTCATGGTTTGGGAATCTTCTAGGGATATGATTTGGAAGTTCCACATGTTTTGGGAGGCATTTAGTGTGTTATTTGTGGCTTCAGAGTGTTATTTGAATTTTAGGGAATATTATGGCTTTTCAGACATTTTAAGGCTTTTAGGGTGATTTTAGTGTTTAAGGGTGTTTATTAGGCTTATATGTGTTTTTATGGCTTTTAGTGTTTTGTTAAAATTTTAGGGTGCTTCTTAAGGCATTAGAGTGTTTGGGGGGATTAGGTTTTGGTTTTCAGGGCTTTAGGGTTTTGTTGGATTATTTTTTGCTTTCATGGTGAATTCATGTCTATTAGGCTGTTGGACTTTTACAGGGTTTTATAGTGCTTCGGGTTGCTTTGTAGGGATGTTCTTGGGGTTTTAAAAGACTTTTAGCGTGTTTTTAGGGCTTCACGTGTTCTTTATTTTGCGTTTTAAGGCATTTGCATAATATTAGGGCATTTATTATGTTTTCGGGACGTAAGGAGTTTTTTTTAAGACTTATGGCGCATTAGGGTGTTTTAGAAAGCCTTTTACCATGTATTTAATGGTCTTAAGATGTTTTAGAGGGTCTTTAGGGGTGGTCTTAGCATTTTAGAAATATTTTAGACGTTTTAGGGTTTTTAAGGCATTTATAGTGTTTTTACGACTTTTAAGGTGTTTTTAGAACACGCCTGACAGGTACACACTATTTCAATCAGGCTCTGGTTAGTGCCTCTCAATCAATTGGTGACATGGGAGTCTGGATAATGGATTACCTTTACTCTGCAGATGAGAAAACTCACTCAAAAAGACACAGGTGTTGACCCACAGGCACACAACTGGTTAACAACAAAGACATATTCACAACCAGTGTTGGGAGCCAGAGCCCTAAGCCCCACATACCTGTCCCCAGCCGAACAGTCAATCTATCCTGAACCATCAAATGATCTGAGCAGATCCTCCCACCCAACTCACCTTCCCATGCCAAATATTTTATTTCAGAAGGTGGCAGTGAATCTGCAGCTCTGAGAGAGGGACATATCTGATCGGAGCACATGGAGCAGATGAAGGGGGAGGAGGGGAATGTGGAGCACATCCTGGCACACCAGGACTTGAGGATGATGTTCCCACTCAGAGAATCCAGTCCACATAGAAGACCACATGGCCAGCCCCACGATGAGACAAGACACCCCTCAAAGACCCATAGCCTTAGAGGGGACAACACTGAAGACACAGTGTGGGAAATGCGCCCGAACTAATCCTGCCACACCGAGGCATAACACTAAGGGGGTACAGCAGAAGAGCAAGAAAACGAAGCATCAAGGTCCCCAGGGAATGCCAAAGGATGACTTTGAGGCCAGTACTTGGTACACCAACAGACTGGACTGGAAAACACTCTTAAAGGCCAACAAACCGACCTTGAACTAACGATGAGCCACTTCTTTCTTGTTGAGTTGTTTTCATTCATTGTCATTGGATTTTGGTTGTTTTATTGCTTTTAGTGCTTGGTTTTGCTCTGTCTTGTTTTGTGTATGTTATTACATCTATAGGTCTGTCTAAATAAGATAGGCTGGACGAACAATCTGGAGGAGAGAAAACAGGACCAACACTTCTGGGGAGACATGGGAGAGAGGGAGGTGTGGGGAAAGGTAGTGGTGTTAAGAAACCCAGAGAAAAGGGAAGAACAGGTGATGCAAATCGGTGGTGAGGGGGATGTAGGAGGCCTGGTAGGGAGTGATCAAGGGAAATGGAACCAATGGAACCAAGAGGAATTACTGAATTACTGAAGCACAAATGAAAAGTGAGCATGGCAGTGGGCCCAAGAGGCAAATCAAAGGGAATAGAAAAGCAAGCTAGGAAGCAAGGGTCAATTATAGAGGTTTAAAAAAAGGCATGTACATATTTAAATATATGAGCATGGGGAAATAGATCTATGTCCCTATATTTATAGGTTTTGTATTAAGGTAGCAGATGCTCAAGGACTCCCTCGTTGCAAAAATACTGTTCTATTAAATTGGCATTCTATGATGCTCACCTTCCCTACACGATCACTGAACACAAAGCAGGTACATAAGCAAATGTGGTGAAGAAAGCTAATGGTGCCCAGCTATCAAATATATAGCATGTGAGGTCTTAAAGGCTTTAAGGAAAACAAGCGCCCATCTAGCTCAGAAGAAACAAAGCCCACATGGAAGAAGCACACCAGCTTGTGTGATCATGAGGTTTTGAAAAGATTTGGTAGCAGGCATCATCAGAACAAAAAAAATCTTATCATTGCGAATGAGCGGGGAGTGCTGGGTACAGACACAAAGCCCATTTACAGTCCTCTGGACATCCCTAACAGAAGGGTGTCAGGGAGGAGATAAACCAAGACAGGTACCAGATAATAACGATGAAACACAGCTTTCCCCTAGTTCCTACATGTTTCCTATCTCCCACTATCATGATCCCAATTCTAATTTACAAATCAGGCTAGACTAGAGAATGTACACTTGGACAGATAGGAACAGGAAACATGGGGAATCCAGGGTGGATGAGCCCTTGAGGACCAGTGTTATGAGTGCAGACTCGGGAAGGGTGGAGGGAGGGTAGGTTGGAAAACGGAAACCGTATACAGGGATCTACATTTAACCTCAACAGAAAAGTGGGTGAAGGAACATCAGACAGTGCAAGATATGAGAAAATAATTAGTAAATTATCAAGGGTAGCTCGAATGGATGGGGAAAAATGAGGAGCTGAGGCCAGGGGCTTGGGTGGGGTGGAGAGTGGATATTTTGAGAATAATGAGGGCAATGAATGTACAAATGTGCTTTACACAACCGATGTATATATGCATTGTGGTTAGTGTTGCATGAACAATTTAAAAAAAGGTCTGGACAGAGGGCACATGCAAGGATGATCTCAGGCTGGATTAGATCAGCAAAATCACCTCCTGGAGTTGCCTCACCCTGTGTCTATTCCTGAGTCAGGCATGAAGCTTAGGGCCCATAGTCCCAGGAGCTGGACAGGGAGGGAGGCGGGGTTCTGAGGTCATTCCATAGGGGCAATGGCCCTCCTGTCCTGCCGGGCCCACCCTCCTTTGTAATCCTGCTGGCTGGAGCACGGCTTTCATGGAGTCCACACCATGGGAGCTCTACTACTCATGGGGGATTGGCAGGAAGCCTCTGCTTATGCGCACACACCACCACCTAGCTGGAGGATCTCTGTGAACAAAGCCTGAGGCAGACAACAAGCCCACTAATTGATGCTGTAAGAGATACAATCAGCATCCAGAAACCTGCAACTGGGAGTAAGAGGCAGCATACTTGGCCCCAGCCACTCCCACTGCCATCTTCAAGGAGTGACATTCTAAAGCAGAGGGTTTTCAAAAGGCACTGCCAGGACTGTGGAATGAGCAGCTCATTTGTGGACATGGATACTGTGTGATCCAGAAGTATTACCTCTTCCTTTCCATTCAGGTGAGACAAAAAAAAGTTCCAAATAGAAAGCCATGCATCTAAACAGTATCCAATAGCCACTCATGTGCAGTGCTGCTGCCTCCAAAGAGCTTTCCTAGGTTTTTCTCTCTGTGGACAGATATACCTTGGTCCTTGGCTCTGCATGAGAAAGAATTCACGCCAAAGCCAGGTTTGTGATCCAATTGTGTTTTAGGAGAGATAGGGAGGCATGGTAGGCAACCCTGGTGGACCCCAGTGGCTGAATTGAATTTACTTGGCCTAGGTGGGTCAATGTGGGTGCAGCACCCACCCAGGTGTACCTGGCCTTCCTGACTGGAAACCTGGACCTCTGAGCACGCTCGGTGTGCCACTCTTTCCTGGGTGGCTAGCTTGGCCCTCTGAGCATGTATCATGGACAACCTAGTCCCTATGCTAGCTACCTAAAATTTACACCCTGAAGAGATATGGACCCAAATCTTTGGGGTACAAGGCGACGACATCTTTAGGTCCTTCCTGCTGGCAAAAGGGTGAAGTGGGGCTTTGGGTCCATACCCTTTCTACTCTGCTGGGAGGGGTTGTCCATTCAGGTCTAGGATGGATAAGGTTGAGGTGGTCCAGGAGATGGTGGTCCTAGAGGTGGCACACTTGGTTCAGAGGGCTTGGTAACTTGAGAACTTCTGGAAAAACAAACAAACGGACAAGAGGGTGAACAGTTTAACTGAGACAAGGCTAGGCTTGTGAGGTGGCAGTGCCCTTGAAATTAGGTGAGTGTCACAGGAAACAAAAAAAATCTTAGGATTATCAGGCATGTGTGTTTGTTCGTTCTAAGTATAGGCACGGGAGTAAAAGCATCCACAATTTCCCCTATGAGGGTACAGGGTTTGGGAACTACTGGGTGCACTGAGATCACTGTTTCATTTATGATCCTAATGTTTGGACCCACTGCTAAGAACCATGCTTCTATTTAATCCTATTATCCCTCAATTATTAACTTTGGTCAAACAAATTTTGTTTTCATTAATTACTTTCATAGTTATCTATCTATCTATCTATCTATACACACACATTTAATTGAATGGAATGAAAAGGTCATGCGTTATAGCGTTAAATTGTAATATTGGAATACTACAGCGGGAGTCAACAGGGATCAAAAGAAAGTAAGTGTCTGAGTCATTTTTAATTTTCTTGGCTTCAAATTGAATAAAAGACTTGTAAATTACCCAGAGACCAAATTCCCATGGTGCCTCCTACAACGGGTAGAATGTTCAGGGATGTTTCAGGGCTGGGAGATTAGTAACCCCTAAGTCCAGGATCCCTTAGGGCAGGGGTCCTCAAACTGTTTACACAGGGGGCCAGTTCACTGTCCCTCAGACCGTTGGAGCACCAGACTATAGTTAAAAAAAACCAAACTATGAACAAATTCCTATGCACATTGCACGAATCGGCTACTAAGTAGGACATGCAGAGGCAGCAAAAGCACCCTGAGGGTGGGATAAATGTCGTCAGGCCACATGTGCCCCACGGGCCACAGTTTGAGGATGCCTGCCTTAGGGGTTCCTGGGTGCACTGGGGATGAAGGTCTCTACTGCTCCTCAAAAGGAGAAATGCTGTAACTTCTGGCATTTCGGCCCACTTTCCAATCACTTTACAAAACTGTTCCAGGTGAATCAGGGTTAGAAGGGAAAGTGTACCATTCTCTGGCCACCATTCTCCTTTCTCAAATAAAGTTGCATAGTGTATCAGCTTTTGTTTGTGTAGCCTCTGTGTCAACTCTATCCCAATTGGACAGGATTCATGCAAGGGGGCAATTCCTGAGTATGAAGCTGCTAAGTCCCATCTAGAAAGCACAAAAGAAGGCTATGTAGAGCTTGCTGCCTCAAGGTCAATAAACCCCACTTGAGAGCGAGCCCTTTATTGCCCTGAATCTGTTGCCTCAGGAAGATGCCCCAGCAAGAAGTAAGGGATCAAAGACAACTCACTGAGGTCGACTTTAAGTCCAACCATTATTCTAGACAAGCTAGGAGAACCACTGCTTGGAATGGCCCCACGGCCCTCCAAGATGCCTGCTGGCGGGAGCAGACTCTCAAATCTCTGAAGGGAAGGGGCATCTGGAAGCTCAGGGAACCTTAAGGGAATTGGAATTTCTGTCTGGAACATCGTGGCAGTGGAACTGTGTAGTAAGAGCTTTCCCCAAAAGTGCCTTAAGCAGCAACACTGAAAGCCTAAAGGTAACAGTTACACAGGAAGGGTTCCATATGCCATTGGCCTAAGCCTGGGCCACGGAAAACCAGCCTGTAACAAGGAACAAACCTACACTGGTAGAACACTAACACTATAACGCCTCAAGTTTTAAATTCAGGAAATAATTTTAAACATTTTTATTCTTTACTTTCATAGTTATCAATATGTATATATGGCATTCAAATATATAAAACGTGCAATGTTTTTGAAATGTAACCAAATTGTCACATTGATAATTTATAAGTTTGGTACTAGATAAGTTTCAATTAAATGTTATAAAAATGTTGTGCTGGGCATTATAGGGCTAAAGCAGCTTGTTTGAAAAGCCAGGAGAAAGGGAATGGAGGGGAAAAGGGAAATATTTGGCTCCCAGGACAAGGCAGGGCTAACTCCCAGGTCTATTCAACCAGCTCCCTAGGCAGTGCCCTTCCACATGTTTGGGCTGGTGGGCACCATCTTGGCCAGGGTCACAGGCCCCGTTTCCCCATGGCCACAATGGCGGCTATATAGGATCTCTGGGAAAAGCTTAAACAGCCTTGACAAGAGTGAAGCCATTATGAGCTGACAGAAGGCACCATGTAAAGTAAATAAAGTAGCTATGAACTGTAAATGAACTAGCTGATATAGGGGAGGTAGGCTGTGCAGATGTGCCCAAGGGAATGTCCCAAAGGATATGGATGCTCAGAAGATTCGCGAGAGCGACCAGAGCAGTCTTTGTTCAACTAAGAATGACTAACTGCAACACCCTGCTTCTCTACTCTGCCTGCTTGCACACCTGCACATTGCAAAAGTATAAAAACCTTTGGACAATTAGACTGGGGCTGCTCAGGAAAAAAAAACTTTTTCTGTTGAACTTGCCAGCGGTCGGAGTAGTTTTCTTTCTGGGAATGGAGAGTGGCTACAACATTTCGAGGTGCACCGAGATCCAATTGCCACTGTCTGGGCTTGCTTAGAAAGGAAACCTCCTTAACAGGAGTGCTCTCCCCAGAACTACGGATTTCTGATTTCTCTAGGCCAGGGGTCCTTAAACTCTTTAAACAGGGACCAGTTCACTGTCCCTCTGATCAGTTGGAGGGCCGAACTATCGTTTCAATAAAACTATGAACAAATTCCTATGCTTCCTGCACATACCTTATTTTGAAGTTTAAAAAAAAAAACACAAACAAACGGGGCACAAACACTCGGCGGACAGGATCAAGGTCCTCGGCTATCCGCATGTGGCTCACAGGCTATTGTTTGAGGACCCCTGCTCTAGGCGCTCACAAAGAGAATGTAGTTTCAGCCCTAAAGCCTGGAGTCTCCGCAATTTGTTTAAAGGTGATTGGACAGAAGGAGTTCCTGATTTGCCCATGCAAGACTCGTTTTCCCTTCCCCTATTTCTCAGAGTTCATAGTTAAGTTTATGGGGAACCAGGACATCCCTATCTGATCCCTAAAATTGATGCGTGGAATGACATTGCCACTAATAAGCCAGCATAAACAAAAGACTTACTTCCTCCTGCAACAGAAAGGGTTCTTGTTTCAAGATTTCAGGAAACATGGCAGGACCAGAAAAAAAATAGACCCAAGGTCCTAAAACCACTAAGGTGGAGGCTGCCCTTCCCCAACCCCTCCCCATACCACTCCGTCTCGGCTTTATTCCTTTTTGCAGGAGGACTCTGGGAGTGGAAGAACTAGCTTACGACCCTTCATTATCACTGCCACCCTGTCAGGTGCATGGGGCTGGAGAGAGAGAAATACTCATAACTCCTTTCTGAGTCCACACCCCAACATACACTAGGGCTGGTATGGGATCTCGACCGCCCCACCCCTCAAGAAGGATGATTCGGCAGCAGCCATTCTACACTCAAGGCAAGCAGCCCCAACACCTGGGGAAGACCCCTGAGTCCCTTTTTGGGTATATATCCCCTTGTATTCCAGTGATTTGTATAATTGGAATCAACAAAATCCCTTTTTCTGACAAAGCAGGTCTGATTCCTTGATAGAAACGGTTTTCCATATGCATTAGCCCACCTCCAGAAATTGCCAGCAACTTCTCCAGGTGCTGTTCACAACACAGGTACAGTAGCCCTGCCAGAGAGAGGCCCAGTAAGCAGTCAATGGACATGATGGTCAGACAGCAGGCACTCCCCATGTGAGGGAAACTCTTTTTGCCACTGCATGAAAAATGTGAGATCCAAACTCCTTGCAAAGCACAGAAGGCCTAACCAGGTATCACCAGTTTCTCTTGCAGGCCCTCAGTGGAACAGCTAGAAAACCTATGAATTTATCTAAGGTCAGTGAGAATTTTCAGGCTCTTACAAGAGAATGTCTGCGTGCCTTTTTAGAGTGACTGATGGAAGCCTACGGGCTTTATATCCCTAACGGCCTGGAGGCCCCGAGAACAGGAGGGCAATAAGTATTGCCTTTATTACTCAGTCTGCCTCAGACATGAAAAAGAAGTGGGAAGGGTTTGACGGGAAAAATCTTAGTGATTTGGTACAAGTGGCTCAGCGGGTGTGTAACAACAGAGATGATCCTACCACGACAGAGACAAAGAAACTAGTTAAAATACTAGTAATTGCCATGAGAGACCCCAGAGACTCAGGAAAAGGAGAGCATGGCCCACTTACGGAGAGACTGACCTGTGGGCACCGCCAAGCCATGGGGCAGGATCA
The DNA here is from genome assembly GCF_050624435.1 of Tenrec ecaudatus. Classification (NCBI taxonomy): domain Eukaryota; kingdom Metazoa; phylum Chordata; class Mammalia; order Afrosoricida; family Tenrecidae; genus Tenrec; species Tenrec ecaudatus. The sequence goes on from NC_134532.1 coordinate 58,295,151, forward strand.
ATGTGCCTACTGCAGGAAAGAAGGACATTGGAAAAAACAGTGCCTTGAATACCCCAGGAGAAGCAGACAACCCTCCAATAGAGAGGACGGGCCTCATCCACACCTAGAAAATCCCAAGCAAGAGACAATAATGCTTGAAGAAGCTGAATGAAGGTGTCAGTGCTCTGTTTCACTTGGTCCCCAGGATCCCAGGCTAACTGTCCAAGTAGGAGGCCAGCCAGTCAATTTCTTAGTGGACACAGGGATTACCTTCTCAGGTTCAGAAAAGAGTACAGGCAAATTGTCAAAAGGAAAGATTTGAATTACTGTCAGCATATGATTGCTTCCAAAAATAACTCACACCAGAAGATTTGCATGGAGGTTAGGTGGGTTTCTCAAGACATCATGATAAAAAATATCTGTCTGCCCTTTGTCCCAGTTAGCCATATGATTTTTATGGCACTGGCCCCTGGCTTGGCTGTTGAGCCATGGAAACTGTTTTTGCAGGACGTGAGGCGGTGGCCTGTGGCCATCAGTGGAAGGACAAAATCTCCACAGTGGTCTTCCTGTTTCAATTTGGAGCCACCTATATCACCTCTCGGACATTATTGTTGTCCTGGGCTCAGAATCGCCACCCCAGGTCTAGAAGGCACCTAACAGATCCACACTATTTGAATCAGGCTCTGGTTAGCCCCTATCGATCACTTGGTGACATGGGAGTCTGGACAATGGAGTACCTTTACTTTTCGGATCAGAAAACTAACTCACAAAAACACAGGTGTTGACCCAGAGGCACACAACTGGTTAAAAACAAAGCCAAACTTACAACCATTTTCTGGAGCCAGAGTTCTGAGCCCCTCGTGGCTGTGCCCAGCCGAGCAGTCCCTCTCTCCTGGACACACCAAAGATCTGAGCAGATATTCCCCACAACCCCTCCCAAAGATTTTATTTCAGAGGATAGCATTGAATTTGCATCTCCTGGACAGAGACATTATCTGATCAGAGCACACAGAGATGAAGGGGAGAAGGGGAGAGTGGAGCACATCCTGTCCCACCAGACCTTGAGGATGATGTTCCCACTCAGAGAAGTCAGTTCACATAGAAGACCACATGGCCAGCCCCACGACGAGACACAACGTCCCTCAAAGACCCATAGCCCTAGAGGGGACAACACTGGAGACACAGTGTGGGAATTACCCCCAAACTGATCTCGCTACACCGAGGCATAACACTAAGGGGGTACAGCAGAAGAGCAAGTAAAAGGAGCAGCAAGATCCCAAGGAAATGCTAAAGGTGGACTTTAGGGTCAGGGTTTGGTGCCCCAAAAGACTGGACTAGAAAACACTTCTAAAGGCCAACACATAGTCCTTAAACTATCTATGAGCTTTTCTATCTTGTTGACCTTTGTTTTCTTTTATTGTAATTGGATTTTTGTTGTTTTGTTTATTTTGCTGCTTGGTTTTGTTCTTTCTTGTTTTTGTGCATGTTATTGCCTCTACAGGTCTGTCTAAATAAGATAGGCTGAACGAACAATCTGGAGGAGAAAAAAAAACGGAACTAGCACATCCTGGAGGACATGCGAGAGAGGGAGGTGGGAAGAAAGGTAGTGGTGTTAAGAATTCCAGAGACAAGGGAACAAAAAGTGATGGAATTCGGTGGTGAGGGGGATGCAGGAGGCCTGGTAGGGCGTGATCAAGGGTAATGTAACCAAGAGGAATTACTGAAACCCAAAGGAAGACTGAGCATGACAGTGGGCACAAGAGGAAAATCAAAGGGTATAGAAGAGTGAGCTGGGAAGCAAGGGCCAGTTATAGATGTCTAAATAAAGGCATGTACATATATTTACAAAGGGGCATGGGGAAATAGATCTATGTCCATATGTTTATAGATTTAGTATTAAGGTAGCAGATGGACATAGGGCCTCCGCTCAAGGACTCGTTCATTGCAAGAACATTGTTCTATTAAATTGGCATTAAACGATGCTCACCTTCCCTACACCATCACTGACCACAAAGCGGCTGCATAAGCAAATGTGATGAAGAAAGCCGATGGTGTCCAGCTACCAAAAGATATAGCGTGTGGGGTCTTAAAGGCTTGAAGGTAAAGAAGCAACCATCTAGCTCAGAAGCAACAGAGCCCACATGGAGGAAGCAAACCAGCCTGTGTGATCACAAAGTTTCAAAGGGATAAGGCAACAGGCATCATGAGAACAAAAAAATCTTATCATGGAGAATGAGAGGGGACGGCCGGGTATAGACCCAAAACCTATTTGCAGTGCACTGGACATCCCCTTACAGAAGGATCTCAGAGAGGAGATAAAAGAATACAGGGTATGAGACAGCAAAGAAAAACACAACTTTCCTCAAGTTCTTTTTTTTTTTTGTTTTTTTTGCGCACCCCGCGGGCGCCCAGTGCCGCCCCCTCCCCGGTCCCGCGGCGGCGGCGGCGGCTCGGGGCCGGGGGGGGGCGCCAGGGGAGGGGGCAGACACCAGGGGCAGCGGTGGCGGCGGCGGCTCCCAGCGCCATCTTGGGCTGATCGATGAATTGAACAAAGAGGATCAATTTCCGATCAAGCGAGTTATCAATGGGGGCCGGGGAGTGAGAGGGACTTGTCCCCGAGTCGGCCCCGCTTTCCCCGGCACCCCCCTCCTCCCCTCCGCCGCGGCCCCCCGGCCGCGAGGCAGCCCGGCGCCCCCGGGGAGGCCGCGACCGCCCGCAGCCCCCACCCCCGAGCGAGAGGCCGAGAGAGGAGAAGCCTGACCTGCAGCTGCTGTAAATCAAAGCGCTTCCAATATTGAAACATCGATCACACATTGGCCGCCATCTTGAGACATATTGAGATGGAGTGAGAGGCTGATAGAGAGGGGGCTGGAGTTCAGGAGCCCCCAGGAGGCAGCAGGCGGGTGGCGCCAAAACCCGGCCTGGAGCCGGCCGCCGCCGCCGCCACAGAGGAGCGCGGACTCCTCCTCACGGCACCACTGCCGCCAGGGCAAGCCGAGCCGGCCCCCGCCCCCCCGCCAGCGGCCGAACGAGCGACCCGCCCGCGACCCCCGCCCCTCCCAAACCCCAGCCCCGGCCGGCGGCCGCCCAGCTTGGCGCGGCCCGGCCCCGAGGGGGCGCTGGAGGGCGGCGAGAGGGCAGCCCCGCGGCCCCCCGAGGCCCAGTCCAGGCTCACCTGGCGCGGGGGGGGGGCGCGGAGTGAGGGGGCCCTGGCGGCGGCGGAGCGCAGCCCCCCCGCCCGCCTCTACGCCCGGGCGCTGGGTGCCGGCGACGCGCCGGGGGTCGTCGGTCGTCCTGCTGGGCGCCCGCCCGCCCGCGGAGCCACCGCGACCACCTGCCTGAGCCCAGACCCCCGCACGGCGCAGGCCTCAGCGCACCCGCGCGTGTGCCCGAAGCCTTGACCGTGGGCGGCGGCCCCTCCAACCGGGGCCTCAAGGACCCAGCATCCCAGAGCGCCCTTGCTGGGGGAGGGCAGGGGCGTGGGGAGGCATCAGCCCCTGACCCTCTAGAACTTGCACCCGCCAGCGTCCCACGCCGGGGCCCCAGAGTCCCCGCTCAACACCACCCGGTGACCCAGGGCCCCCGAGCTGTCGCCGCCGACTTGGCACTTAGGAGACATGCTCTCTGGAGGCGGTTGAGGCTTGTCTTGTGGCCAATAATCATCTCCTACGCCTTCCTTTCCAGTCACTAATTTGATGTCTTCACTTAAAGAAATGCCCATAAGTTGAGGTTTCAGAGGAGAGCTCCTTGAGCTCCCCAGACAACAAGGGGGCCGAGTGTCACCGTCATTATCCTGAGCTGGGAGGGAACACTAGTGTTCCGGAGGCTGGGAATCCGTCACTGCCTGCCCACAGCACAGACAGAGCAGGTGCTGGTTATAATTGTTTCTAGACGTCCTGCCATGCTCAGTTGAACGTCAAAGCCATAAACGTTGCCTGACTACAATCAAACTGGAGTACGCAGACATTTCTGCATCATTGCCGGGTGGAAATACACTGAGTGGAGTTGGATGAGATGGCAGCAAGTGCTTAAGGAGGGGGTGCTGTGGGAATACCAACAAGATGACTGAGAGTCTCCGTTTCCTTCTCTCGTCTGCTTTGTGTTTTCTTTCAGGACCAGAAGAAATGATGCATATGTAAGGAAAAAAACTTTTCATTTCCAGAGGAGTTTTCCACCCCACAATCTACCCGCAGCCTCCTTTGAGCAAGCCAGTAAAAGCTTTTTTTTTTTTTTTTTTTTTTAACCTGCCTTCTCACTATGACAATTTCCGGAGCTGCTATGTGGCTGTGTTTAAAAGTCCCCCTCGGGATCCAGAGTGCAATCCATATCACAAAGGCATCCTCCCAGTCCCAAATAGCAATGTGACCTCATTTCAGAAGGTTGTTCTTGTTTCCATAGACCCAGAATGGAGTTTAAGCTGTTGATCCTGACTGTGGTTGTCGACTCAGCCTCTCATGGGCACCTCATGGGCAGTGGAGCAAACTGTGCCAATCTGTGCTACCATCAGGACTGGGAGAGGAAGCCAACAGTAGTGGGCCATAGGTCAATGTGTGGATGGGGATGATCAGGTCTTTCTTCATTATTCTGTTTCAGTCTGGAAACACCACTGAAGCCTCAGTGTCGTAGCAACACACAAACCTTCACTGACAGTCTGGGGCACATTGGCTGCAAATCAAACCCGGGTCTTCCCGGTGAAAGACGATGAGAGGTCTACCACTGAAGCACCGTGGCCCTCACCTCAAACCAGGGCAGTCATTTCCGGAGCTCAAACCAGACCACAATGCAGGATGACTGAGATTGCCACCAGAATCTGATACTGATGCAGAAAAAAACCTAACTACCATTTTATTGACTCCCAATAGGACAAAGATCTGCCCCTTTGGGGTTTTGAGACTTTAAATCCTTACAGCAGGGGTCGCAACCTGTGGGTCGCGACCCCTTTGGGGATCAAATAACCCTTTAACAGGGGTCATCCAATTCATAACGATAGCAAAATTACAGTTATAAAGTAGCAATGAAAATAATTTTATGGTTGCAGGTGACCACAACATGAACTGTATTAAAGGGTGGCGGCATTCAGAAGGTTGAGAACCATTGCCTTACAGAAATAGACAACCTCATATTTCTCCCACGGACGGGCTAGTCAGTTCAAACCCCTGACCTTGCGATTAGCAGGTTAATGCATAGTCCACTACACCACCAGGGCTCCTAATGATATAATAAGAGATACTATTGTTAGATCTCTCGTGGGAGAAATATACCTCAGTCCTTGGCTTCGCGAGAGAAAAATTCACTCCACAGCCTGGATTGTGATCCAAGTGAGTTTTTTGAGAGAAGAAGTTTCAGGTTTACACAGGCACCTCAGGGCCCCTCACCCCTGCACAGCTTGCCTAGAAGCTGCTGGAGAGAAAGTCACTACGTGGGCTCCAGGATCCTGCCTTTTCTTTCTTTTCTTTTTTTTTGAAATCGTTTTATTAGGGGCTCATACAATTCTTATCACAATCCATACATACATCAATTGTGTAAAGCACATTGTACACTCACTGCCCTCATTATTCTCAAAACATTTGCCTCCACATAAGCCCTTGGCATCAATCAAGTCCTCATTTTTACCCCTTCCTCCCCGCTCCCCCATCCCTCAAGAAACCTTGATAATTTGTGAGTGGTGATATTGGGAGGGTAGCGGGAGGGTGGATTGGAAAGAGGGAACCGATTACAAGTATCTACATGTGACCTCCTCCCTGGGGGACGGACAACAGAAAAGTGGGTGAAGGGAGACATCGGAGAGGTCAAGATCCTGCCTTTTCAATTCCTCCATAGGGAGGCATGGTTGATGGTCCTGGTCAACCCCATTGGCTGGATTGAATTCACCTGGCCCAGATGGGCCAATCCAGGTGTAACACCCACCTAGGTTTACCACCCCTTCCTGGCCGGAAGTTTGAACCTGAGCATATGTAAAGGATGACCCAGTCCCTATGCTAAGCTACCTAACAGTATTTGCAAGATGCCGAGCAATGTTCTAAGCTTTTTGTATATAATAATTCAATTATTTCACTTAAGAAGCCTATGTGTGGACTCTATTCTTGCCTCATTTTACAGATGAAAAATCAGTGGCACAGGATGATAAAGTCATGAGCCTATGACCACACAGTGAGGAAGTGGAAAGGAGAGATTTGAACCCAGGCTGCAGAGCCCATGCCTTGGGTGCCTACAGCGCCACATAGGACACAGGAAAGCATGGAGCAGACTCGGCATAAGACCTTAGGGAGTTGGGAGGACTGTGCATGCATGTATATGCTAGGACTGCATGAGAGTAGCTGCTACTCAGATCCAGAAGAGAATACAAGGCTATTGCAAAAATTATTTTTGCCAAAAGAGGGTGGAATTCTGCATCTTGTGCGAAATCCCCCAACCTGCACATGGCACAGCTACTTCAGAAGGTTCCCAACAATGTGTGCTGTGCGGCAAACCAAACTGAGCTCAGGGGGAGCTGGTCTGTGGGTTTTGTTAGCCAGAAGGTGAGCAGTTTGAACTCACCAGCCACCACTCCAAGGGAGAAAGAGGAGGCTTTCTGCTCCCATGGACTTACAGTCTTTGAAGTGGCAGAGAGCATTTCCAAGCGGCCTATGATTAGGATCTAGGAGGGTGAGGGTGGATGGAGTTGGTTGAGACCTGGCTTCAGGGCATTTCCCAGAAGGGCTTCCTGCAGTGACTCTGCCTTCAGGAATGTCTGGTGACCCTGAGGGCAGCAAAGTCCTAAGCACACTCAGGCAGTGGTTCTCAACCTTCCTAATACAGGTCCTCTTGTTGTGGTGACCCCCTGACCATTAAATGATTTTCTTGCTACTTCATCACTGTAATTTTGCTACAGTTATGAATTGGACGAGCCCTGTGAAAGGGTCATATGACTCCCAAAGGGGTCGCAACCCACAGGGTGAGAACCACTGCACTAAGGGTTCCCCTTCCGGGCAGCTCTACCAGTGTCTGATGTGCATAGTTCTGTGAGGTGAGAGAAATGAACTTAGTGTCTGCTTCTGGTGACAGTTGATGTGGGTGGGCTTTCTCCCTATGTCAAATCCCTCTCAAGCCATTTGTCACCACAACAGAGGGAGCCACACACATAAAGCAAGAAGAGGAGGCAGCATAGCAGGACGGTAAGCAGAACAAAGATTGAATAAGCACAATTCACTTCAATCATGAATCGGGTGCCCTTGAGATGTGAGGAAGACCCCAGTCTAGTGACATTAGATCAGGTTTAGGGATTGAGTGACGGGACCCTCTTGGCTCCCCTCAGCCCCTATCTTGCTTTCCCATTGACCCTGCCCCTTACATCGTGATTGGTCCTTATTCCAGCATGATGGTTGGTTTCATAATCACAACATGTGGGAATGTGTTAGTCGATAGGTTATACAGGCACAGTCTCTGGAATGGGTAAGTGAGGAGGTGTGACTGGTGACATGACTGGTGGAATGGATCATGTGAAGTGATTTGAGATCGTTGTTCAGACCTGATAGGTCATCCAGGCCTCTAGTTGATCCTCGCAGTACTCTAGTTTAAGGAAACAGAATGTTAGGCATTTAAGTCATATTTGAGCTTAAATTTTGAGCAATAGGCTGTGGCTCACAGTGAGAGTCTATGTGGAGACCCTAAATCCATTTTGAGGGGCCACACATTCAGCCACCATTGAGTTCTTTCCTACTGCTGACTGGCAGTAGAAAGCTTGTCCATCAGGCAGTGGGCTTGCGTCCAATCCCCGGGCCAGACTCAGCGATATACGGTCGTGTGCACATCCCAATGAAGGTCCCGCTCATGCTCTCACAGGCCCTCCCGCAACTCCATGAATTGATCCGTCTTCAGGGACAGTTTTGTGACAAAGGTGTTTGTTTTCCATGTCTCATTTAAGCTTTCAGGAGCTCAGGTGGTGATGCTGGATAGTGTTGGACTATTAACAGCAAGGTCGCTGGTTCAAAGCCACTAGTCATTCCACAGGAGAAAGATGAGGTTATTGCTTCCTGTAAAGGTAGCAACTTCAGGATCCCTACACAGAGTCACTATGAGTCAGAGTCAGCAGGACAGAATGGGTGTCATTTTATTTAAGTAACTGTGGCTGTGGGTCCTTCCGACACCATTGTGGCCTCATGCGGATGCTCTCCTTCATCCAGAACAGCGGTTTGTGCCTTTTTCTTGTGTAAAACATAGCAAAGGAGTTCCTAATAAAATATAGTTGAATTGGGAGTCTTTTTTCCCTCAAACAAAGTAAATCCATAAATAGAAATGAGACTATGGTGCTAATAACCAGTTGGAGAGTTGAGAGAGCTGAACTCTCAATCCTGGTAGAAACCCATTGTGACTTTAAAAACTTGCTCAAGGTCATCCATAGCCTATGAGGTTGAGTTGAGCAGACACAAAACAGATGTGTTGGGGAGTAATTGTGTACATTAAGTAAACAATTTATCTTTCTAAAGATTCTGTCTAAAACTTACTTTAAATAGTAAGTTTTCCCCTGGGCTAGGGAAAGGTCAGGGAGCTTAACCCCCTAGTATCCACCCCCTCTCAGCATTCATCATGTTAGGCCAGAGGAGCCAAATCACACCCACTACCCAGGGAGCACTGCTTCCAAAAGCCCATTGCCTGTGCCGGGGCAGAGGGCAGGTACCCGGACCAGAAATGCTGACGGAGTGGAACCAGCGGGCTCAGCCCCCAGCTTCCTGAGAGAGCAGCTGTGATGGTTCACTTTTGGACAAATGTCAATGCATGACTTGGGCAGCACGAAAAGCAGATGTGCAGAGGTTGTTCGCTGTATTCCAGAAGTTCACACACTCCCCGCAGGCTCTTTGGCTCAATGGCAGGAAGCCGTTCGTGGCTTCCACCTTCAATCCCAAAAGGCCACTGCCGTCCAGTGGATTCCAACCACAGTGACCCTATATGGAGTTTTCAAGACTGTAAATCTTCATGGGAGCCAGCAGTCTCATTGTCCCCCTTGGGACAGGGAGCTAGCAGCCCGTTTCACCTCCAGGACCCCTTCCTCTCTAATTCTGGATCCAGTCCCTCCAAATATCCTGCCCTGCCCTTATCTAGGCTTCTTAAATGCGTTCCATGCTGCTTATGTTAGTCTGGGTGCCTTAGCAAAACAAATCCACAGAAACGCGTATGTATAAGAGAGAGTTTTATGTAAAGGGTGAGTGCACATCAGGAAAACATGCCCGCATTTGCTTATGCACCCGCTTTGTCTTCAGCGATCATGTCGAGATAGGCTGGTGGCTTCTTCCATGTGGGCTTTGTTGTTTCTTAGCTAGATGGCCCCTTGTTTATCTTCCAGTCTTTAAGACCCTGGACACTATATCTTTTGATAGCCGGGCCCAGGGTGCTTAACCACTACACCACAAGGGTTCATTAGCATGTGACTTATCTCCTGCCATTCACATTAGATGCTCAAAATAGCAGGAAACCAGGTTTCTCCTTTGTGGCCACACCAGATACTGACAGAACCAAGAACAGAGAAATGCTTAGTTATATATCTTGACTATCATTAGCATATTATATGCCTGGCAATCTGTAAGCCTTCGCTCCCCTGACCTCTCACAGCCTCGGTAAAATGAAGCTAATAAAAGTAGTGCTCTCACAAGCTTGGTAGGAGATTAAACAACTCACATAAGGGTACACAGCCTATCAACGTGGAGGCGAGATGAGGCAGTGTGTGGCTGCTGAACCCACACCCTTCACAACACCTCCATTAAAATGACTGAGGATGATGTTCCCAATCAGAGAAGCCAATCCACAGAGAAGACCACATGGGCAGCCCCACGATAGAAACGTCCCTCAAAGACCCTTAGCCTTAGAGGGGACAACACTGGACACACAGTGTGGGAACTGCGCCCGAACAGATCCTGCCACTTCGATGCATGACACTAAGAGAGTGCAGCGGAAGAGTAAGAAAACGGAACATCAAAGTCCCCGGGGAATGCCAAAGGTGGACTTTGTGGTCAGGGTTCGGTGCCCCCACAGACTGGACTGGAAAACACTCCTAAAGTTCACCACACAGTCCTTGTACTTTTCTTTCTGGTTAGTGTTGTTTTCTTTTAGTGTCATTGGATTTGGGTTGGGTTTTGTTTTCATTTTTGTTTGTTTTTTTTTCTTTTTGCTGCTTGGTTTAGCTCAGTCTTGTTTTGTGCATGTTATTACCTTTACAGGTCTGTCTAATTAAGAGAGGCTGGATGAACAATCTGGAGGAGTAAACATGTGACCGGCCCTTTCCATTGGGCATGGGAGTGAGCACGGTGGCGCGAAAGGAAGTGGTGTAAAGAAACCCAGAGACAAGGGTACAACAAGTGATGGAAAACGGTAGTGAGGGGGATGTAGGAGGCCTGGTAGGGCGTGATCAAAGGTAATGTAACCAAGAGGAATTACTGAAACCCAAAGGAAGACTGAGCATGTCAGTGGGCACAAGAGGAAAATCAAAGAGTATAGAAGAGTGAGCTGGGAAGCAAGGGCCAGTTATAGACGTCTAAATAAAGGCATGTACATATGTACATATATTTACAAAGGGGCATGGGGAAATAGATCTATGTCCATATGTTTATAGATTTAGTATTAAGGTAGCAGATGGACATAGGGCCTCCGCTCAAGGACTCCCTCATTGCAATAACACTGTTCTATTAAATTGGCATTCTAAGATGCTCACCTTCCCTACACAATCACTGACCACAAAGCGGCTGCATAAGCAAATGTGGTGAAGAAAGCCGATGGTGTCCAGCTACCTAAAGATATAGCGTGTGGGGTCTTAAAGGCCTGAGGGTAAAGAAACAGCCATCTGGCTCTGAAGCAACAGAGCCCACATGGAGAAAGCATACCAGCCTGTGTGATCACAAAGTTTTAAAGGGATAAGGCAACAGGCATCATGAGAACAAAAAAATCTTATCATGGAGAATGAGAGGGGACTGCCGGGTATAGACCCAAAACCTATTTGCAGTGCACTGGACATCCCCTTACAGAAGGATCTCAGAGTGGAGATTAAAGAATACAGGGTATGAGACAGCAAAGATGAAACACAACTTTCCTCTAGTTCTTAATGCTTTCTCTTGCCCCACTATCATGATCCCAGTTCTACCATACTAATCTGGCCAAACTAGAGAAGGTATTCTAGTACCGATAGGAATTTCAAACACGGGGGATCCAGAGTGGATGGGCCCTTTACCAGTGTTATGAGTGGAGATACTGGGAGGGTGGAGGAAGGGCAGGATGGAAAGTGAGAACCGATTACAAGGATCTTCATTGACCTCAAAAGAAAGGTGGGTGAAAATATGACAAAAGAATTAGTACATTTCCAAGGATTGATGAGGGATGGGTGGCGGGCATTGAGGGGGGAAAAATGAGGAGCTGAGGCCAGGGGCTTGGGTGGAGAGTGGATATTTTGTGAATAAGGAGGGCAATTAATGTACAGATGGGCTTCAAACAGATGATGTATTTATGGATTGTGGTTAGTGTTGTAGGAGCCACTAATGAAAAGATCATAAAAGAAACAAAAATAATCTTGGCAGAGGGCTCATGCAAGGATGATCTCAGGCTGGATTAGACCAGTCAAAACAGCTACTGGAGTCGCCTCACCCTGTGTCTATTACTGAGTCAGCCATGATGCTTAGGACCCACAGCCCCAGCAGCTGGCCAGAGAGGGAGGTGGATCTCTGAGGCCATTCCACAGGGGGAATGGTCCTCTGTCCTGCAGGGCCCACCCTCCTTTGTAAGCATGCTGCCTGGGGCAAGGCTTTCATGGAGTCCACACCATGGGAGCTCTACTACTCATGGGGGATTGGCAGGAAGCCTCTGCTCATGCGCACACACCACCAACTAGCTGGAGGATCTCCGTGAACAAAGCCTGAGGCAGACAACAAGCCCACTAACTGATGCTGTAAGAGATACAATCAGCATCCAGAAACCTGCAACTGGGAGTAAGAGGCAGCATACCTTGGTCCCAGCCCCTCCCACTCTAATCTACAAGGAGTGACATTGCAAAGCAGAGGGTTTTCATAAAGCACTTCCAGGACTGTGGAATGAGCAGCCTCGTTTGTGGACATGGATACTCTGTGATCCAGACGTACTACCTCCTCCCTTACAGTCAGCTGAGACAAAAACCCTTGCAAGCAGAAAGCCATGCATCTGAACAGTATCCACCAGCCACTCATGTGCAGCACAGCTGCCTCCAAAGAGCCTTCCTGAGTGAGAGAGAAATCATGCAGAAGCCTGGTCTGCACTCAAGAGAGTTTTATGAGCGTTAGGGAGGCGTGGTGGGCAAGTCTGGCCGACCCCAGTGGCTGAATTGAATTTACATGGCCTAGATTGGTCAATCCAGGTACAGGAACCACCCAGGTGACCTCCCCTTCATGGCCAGAAATCTGGACCTCTGAGCATGCACAGGGTGCCTCTCCTAACTGGGCTCTTATCTTGGCCCTATGGGCATGCATAACGGATGCCCCAGTCCCTAGTATAGCTACCTAACATTTGCCCCCCTGAAGAGATATGGACCCAAATCTTTGGGGGTACTGGGCGACGACATCTCTAGCTGCTTCCTGCTGGCAAAAGGGGCGAGGTTGGGCTTTGGGTCCATACCCTTCCTACACTGCTGGGAGGGGTTGTCCATTGAGGGCAACTTTATCCAGGATGGATAAGGTTGAGGTGGTCCAGGAGATGGTAGTCGTGGACCTGGCACACTTGGTTCAGAAGCTTTAATCACCCGATAACTTCTGAGAAAAACAAACGGTCTAAAAGGTGAACAGTTTGACTACGACAAGGCTAAGCTTGTGAGGTGGCAGTGGCCTTGAAATTAGGTGAGTGTCACAGGAAACAAAAATAATCTTAGGATTACCAGACATGTGTGTTTGTTCATTGCAAGTACAGGAAGAGGGATAAAAGCATTCACACTTTCCCCTAGGAGGGCACAGGTTTGGGCACTACTAGGTGCAGTCGGATCACTGATTCATTTATGATGCTAAGGTGTTGGACCCGCTGATAAGACCCATCCTTCTTTTTAACCCTATAACGCTTCAATTTTAATTTTGGGAAAAAATTTTCTTTTTGTTGTGGACTTTCATAGTTATAAATATATATATATGTATTAATATATACATTTTTTAATGTTATGAAAACATCATGCTTCGCGTTATAGAGTTAAATGGAAATAATGGGCTAGTGCAGGACGAGTCAAAAGTGACCAAAATAGAGTAACTGCCTAAGTCATTTTGAATTTTCTTGGGTTCAATTGGAGTAAAGGCTTGTAAATTACCCGGGGTCCAAATTCCCATGGTGCCTCCTACAATGGGTAGAATGTTCAGGGATGTTTCAGGGCTGGGAGATTAATAACCCCTAAGTCCAGGATACCTTAGGGCAGGGGTCCTTAAACTGTTTACCCAGGGGGCCAGTTCACTATCCCTCAGGCCTTTTGAAGGAAAGACTATAGTTTAAAAAAACAAATATTACGAACAAATTCATGTGCACACTGCACATCTTGATTTGAAGTTCAAAAAAATAATAAATGGGGCACATACACCCGGCAGAAAGGATCAACGTCCTCGGCTGTCTGCATGTGGCCCACAGGTTGTAGTTTGAGGACCCCTGCCCTCGGCATTCACCAAGAGGATGTGGTTTCAACCCAAAAGCTTGGAGACTCTACAATTTGTTTAAAAGTGATGGGGCAGAAGGAGTCCCTGATTGACCCACGCAAGACTAGTTTTCCCATCCCCTGTTACTAAGAGTTCATAGTTATGGTTAAAGGGAAACAGGATATCCCGATCTGATCCCGTTACTTCAAGTGTGGGCTGACATTGCCACTAAGAAGCCTGCAAATATAAAAGACTTACTCCCTCCCGCAAAGAAAGGGCCCTTGTTTCCAAGGTTTCAGGAAACATGGAAGGACCGGAAAAACAAACGGTCCAAGTTCCCAAAACCACATAGGTGGAGGCCATCCCTCCCCATCACCCTCCCCCACCCTCCCCTCCCCCATCCCTCCCCCACCCCTCCCCTCCCCTGCCCTCCCCATCACTCTCCCCTAATCGGCTTTATCCCATTTTGCAGGAGAACTCTGGGAGTGGGAGAGCTGGCTTCAAACCCTTTCTTTCAACCCCCGCCCTATAAGGTTTCTAGGGTCCAGAAATAGAAAACTTCTAACAGGCCCTTATTGAGTCACTCCCTCCCCCACCGGCCCCCCAAACTCACCCCCACCCCTAACAAGCAGCCCCCCACACACACTAGTACTGGTATGACTTCCATACTCATCAGCCCACCTGGAATGCTTGCCAACAACTTCTCCAGGTGCTGTTCACAACGGAGGAGGGTAGCCCTTCCAGACAGAGGCCCAGTAAGCAGTCAGTGAACCTGATGGTCAGCGAGCGGGCACTCCCCACTTGAGAGAAACTCTTTTGGCCACTACACCAACAATGTGGGATCTCAATTCCTAGCAAGGCCCAGAGGACTTTACCAGGTATCAACCATTGCTCTTACATGACCCTCGGCAGAAGAGCTAGGAAACCTATGAATTTATCTAAGGTCAGTGAGAATTTTCAGGTTCCTATAAGAGAATATCCGCCTGCCTTTCTAGAGTGGCTGAGGGAAGCCTACGGGCTTTATACCCCTAACGGCCCGGAGGCACTGAAAACAGGAGGGCAATAAGTATTGCCTTTATTACTCAGTCAGTCTGCCTCAGACATGACAAAGAAGTGGGAAGGGTTTGAAGGGAAAAATCTTAGCGATTTGGTACAAGTGGCTCATTGAGTGTATAACAACAGAGATGACCCTAGCACGACAGAGACAAAGAAGCTAGCTAAAATAATCGTAATTGACATGAGATACCCCAGAGACTCAGGAAAAGGAGAGCATGGCCCACTCACGGAGAGACTAACCTGTGGGCACCGCCAAGCCATGGGGAAGGACCAATGTGCCTACTGCAGGAAAGAAGGACACTGGAAAAATCAGTGCCTTGAAAACCCCAGGAGAGGTGCACGACCCTCCACTAGAGTGGATGGGCCTCATCTGCAAGTAGAAAGACCCAAGCAAGAGACAATAATGCTTGAAGAAGCTCAATGAAGGGGTCAGGGCTCTGTTTCACTTCGCCGCCAAAAGCCCAGGCTAACTCTCCAAGTAGGAGGCCAGGCAGTAAATTTCTTGGTGGACACAGGGGCCACCTTGTCAGGTTCAGAAAGGAATATGGGCACATTTTCAAGAAGAAAGATGTGAATTACTGTGAGCCTATGATTCCTTCCACAGATAACTCACACCAGAAGGTTTGCATGGAGGGTAGGTGGGTTTCCCAAGACAACAAAATAACAAATATCTATCAGCCCTTTGGCCCAGTTAGCCACCTGGTTATGATATCACTGGCTTCTGGCTCAGCTGCTGAGCCAGTGAAGCAGTTATAGCAGGAGAAGACTAGGTGGCCAGTGGCCATCAACGGAAGGAAGAAATCTCCACAGAGGGCTTCCTGTTTCAATATGGAGCCACGTATGTTACCTGCTGGACACCATCTCTATCCTGAGCTCATAATTGCCATCGCAGGTCTAGAATGCGGCACGCAGGTACACACTATATGAAACAGTCTCTGATTAACCCCTCTCGATAACTTGCTGACATAGGAGTCTGGATAATCCTGTACATTTACTTTGCAGATTTGAAAACTCACTCAAAAACACACGGGAGTTGACCGAGACACACACAACTGGTTAACAACAAAGTCATATTCACAACCAGCGTCTGGACCAAGAGCACGGTGCCCCACAGAACTGTGCCCATCGAGCAGTCAATATCTCCTGGACTCTCAAAAGATCTGAGCTGATACCCACCCCCCCACCCCCACATCCTTGCAGCCCCAAAAGATTGTATTTCACAGGATGGCACCGGATCTGCAGCTCGCGGTGAGGGACATATCTGATCAGAGAACACAGGGCCGGACAAGGGGGAGGAGGGGAGAATGGAGCACATCCTGGCCCAATACACCTTGAGGATGATGTTCCCAATCAGAGAAGCCAATCCACAGAGAAGACCACATGGGCAGCCCCACGATGAGAAACGTCCCTCAAAGACCCATAGCCTTAGAGGGGACAACACTGGACACACAGTGTGGGAACTGCGCCCGAACTGATCCTGCCACTTCGATGCATGACACTAAGAGAGTGCAGCGGAAGAGTAAGAAAACGGAGCATCAAAGTCCCCGGGGAATGCCAAAGGTGGACTTTGTGGTCAGGGTTCGGTGCCCCCACAGACTGGACTGGAAAACACTCCTAAAGTTCACCACACAGTCCTTGTACTTTTCTTTCTGGTTAGTGTTGTTTTCTTTTAGTGTCATTGGATTTGGGTTGGGTTTTGTTTTCATTTTTGTTTGTTTTTTTTTTCTTTTTGCTGCTTGGTTTAGCTCAGTCTTGTTTTGTGCATGTTATTACCTTTACAGGTCTGTCTAATTAAGAGAGGCTGGATGAACAATCTGGAGGAGTAAACATGTGACCGGCCCTTTCCATTGGGCATGGGAGTGAGCACGGTGGGGGGAAAGGAAGTGGTGTAAAGAAACCCAGAGACAAGGGTACAACAAGTGATGGAAAACGGTAGTGAGGGGGATGTAGGAGGCCTGGTAGGGCGTGATCAAAGGTAATGTAACCAAGAGGAATTACTGAAACCCAAAGGAAGACTGAGCATGTCAGTGGGCACAAGAGGAAAATCAAAGAGTATAGAAGAGTGAGCTGGGAAGCAAGGGCCAGTTATAGACGTCTAAATAAAGGCATGTACATATGTACATATATTTACAAAGGGGCATGGGGAAATAGATCTATGTCCATATGTTTATAGATTTAGTGTTAAGGTAGCAGATGGACATAGGGCCTCCGCTCAAGGACTCCCTCATTGCAATAACACTGTTCTATTAAATTGGCATTCTAAGATGCTCACCTTCCCTACACAATCACTGACCACAAAGCGGCTGCATAAGCAAATGTGGTGAAGAAAGCCGATGGTGTCCAGCTACCTAAAGATATAGCGTGTGCGGTCTTAAAGGCCTGAGGGTAAAGAAACAGCCATCTGGCTCTGAAGCAACAGAGCCCACATGGAGAAAGCATACCAGCCTGTGTGATCACAAAGTTTTAAAGGGATAAGGCAACAGGCATCATGAGAACAAAAAAATCTTATCATGGAGAATGAGAGGGGACTGCCGGGTATAGACCCAAAACCTATTTGCAGTGCACTGGACATCCCCTTACAGAAGGATCTCAGAGTGGAGATTAAAGAATACAGGGTATGAGACAGCAAAGATGAAACACAACTTTCCTCTAGTTCTTAATGCTTTCTCTTGCCCCACTATCATGATCCCAGTTCTACCATACTAATCTGGCCAAACTAGAGAAGGTATTCTAGTACCGATAGGAATTTCAAACACGGGGGATCCAGAGTGGATGGGCCCTTTACCAGTGTTATGAGTGGAGATACTGGGAGGGTGGAGGAAGGGCAGGATGGAAAGTGGGAACCGATTACAAGGATCTTCATTGACCTCAAAAGAAAGGTGGGTGAAAATATGACAAAAGAATTAGTACATTTCCAAGGATTGATGAGGGATGGGTGGCGGGCATTGAGGGGGGAAAAATGAGGAGCTGAGGCCAGGGGCTTGGGTGGAGAGTGGATATTTTGTGAATAAGGAGGGCAATTAATGTACAGATGGGCTTCAAACAGATGATGTATTTATGGATTGTGGTTAGTGTTGTAGGAGCCACTAATGAAAAGATCATAAAAGAAACAAAAATAATCTTGGCAGAGGGCTCATGCAAGGATGATCTCAGGCTGGATTAGACCAGTCAAAACAGCTACTGGAGTCGCCTCACCCTGTGTCTATTACTGAGTCAGCCATGATGCTTAGGACCCACAGCCCCAGCAGCTGGCCAGAGAGGGAGGTGGATCTCTGAGGCCATTCCACAGGGGGAATGGTCCTCTGTCCTGCAGGGCCCACCCTCCTTTGTAAGCATGCTGCCTGGGGCAAGGCTTTCATGGAGTCCACACCATGGGAGCTCTACTACTCATGGGGGATTGGCAGGAAGCCTCTGCTCATGCGCACACACCACCAACTAGCTGGAGGATCTCCGTGAACAAAGCCTGAGGCAGACAACAAGCCCACTAACTGATGCTGTAAGAGATACAATCAGCATCCAGAAACCTGCAACTGGGAGTAAGAGGCAGCATACCTTGGTCCCAGCCCCTCCCACTCTAATCTACAAGGAGTGACATTGCAAAGCAGAGGGTTTTCATAAAGCACTTCCAGGACTGTGGAATGAGCAGCCTCGTTTGTGGACATGGATACTCTGTGATCCAGACGTACTACCTCCTCCCTTACAGTCAGCTGAGACAAAAACCCTTGCAAGCAGAAAGCCATGCATCTGAACAGTATCCACCAGCCACTCATGTGCAGCACAGCTGCCTCCAAAGAGCCCTCCTGAGTGAGAGAGAAATCATGCAGAAGCCTGGTCTGCACTCAAGAGAGTTTTATGAGCGTTAGGGAGGCGTGGTGGGCAAGTCTGGCCGACCCCAGTGGCTGAATTGAATTTACATGGCCTAGATTGGTCAATCCAGGTACAGGAACCACCCAGGTGACCTCCCCTTCATGGCCAGAAATCTGGACCTCTGAGCATGCACAGGGTGCCTCTCCTAACTGGGCTCTTATCTTGGCCCTATGGGCACGCATAACGGATGCCCCAGTCCCTAGTATAGCTACCTAACATTTGCCCCCCTGAAGAGATATGGACCCAAATCTTTGGGGGTACTGGGCGACGACATCTCTAGCTGCTTCCTGCTGGCAAAAGGGGCGAGGTGGGGCTTTGGGTCCATACCCTTCCTACACTGCTGGGAGGGGTTGTCCATTGAGGGCAACTTTATCCAGGATGGATAAGGTTGAGGTGGTCCAGGAGATGGTAGTCGTGGACCTGGCACACTTGGTTCAGAAGCTTTAATCACCCGATAACTTCTGAGAAAAACAAACGGTCTAAAAGGTGAACAGTTTGACTACGACAAGGCTAAGCTTGTGAGGTGGCAGTGGCCTTGAAATTAGGTGAGTGTCACAGGAAACAAAAATAATCTTAGGATTACCAGACATGTGTGTTTGTTCATTGCAAGTACAGGAAGAGGGATAAAAGCATTCACACTTTCCCCTAGGAGGGCACAGGTTTGGGCACTACTAGGTGCAGTCGGATCACTGATTCATTTATGATGCTAAGGTCTTGGACCCGCTGATAAGACCCATCCTTCTTTTTAACCCTATAACGCTTCAATTTTAATTTTGGGAAAAAATTTTCTTTTTGTTGTGGACTTTCATAGTTATAAATATATATATATGTATTAATATATACATTTTTTAATGTTATGAAAACATCATGCTTCGCGTTATAGAGTTAAATGGAAATAATGGGCTAGTGCAGGACGAGTCAAAAGTGACCAAAATAGAGTAACTGCCTAAGTCATTTTGAATTTTCTTGGGTTCAATTGGAGTAAAGGCTTGTAAATTACCCGGGGTCCAAATTCCCATGGTGCCTCCTACAATGGGTAGAATGTTCAGGGATGTTTCAGGGCTGGGAGATTAATAACCCCTAAGTCCAGGATACCTTAGGGCAGGGGTCCTTAAACTGTTTACCCAGGGGGCCAGTTCACTATCCCTCAGGCCTTTTGAAGGAAAGACTATAGTTTAAAAAAACAAATATTACGAACAAATTCATGTGCACACTGCACATCTTGATTTGAAGTTCAAAAAAAAATAAATGGGGCACATACACCCGGCAGAAAGGATCAACGTCCTCGGCTGTCTGCATGTGGCCCACAGGTTGTAGTTTGAGGACCCCTGCCCTCGGCATTCACCAAGAGGATGTGGTTTCAACCCAAAAGCTTGGAGACTCTACAATTTGTTTAAAAGTGATGGGGCAGAAGGAGTCCCTGATTGACCCACGCAAGACTAGTTTTCCCATCCCCTGTTACTAAGAGTTCATAGTTATGGTTAAAGGGAAACAGGATATCCCGATCTGATCCCGTTACTTCAAGTGTGGGCTGACATTGCCACTAAGAAGCCTGCAAATATAAAAGACTTACTCCCTCCCGCAAAGAAAGGGCCCTTGTTTCCAAGGTTTCAGGAAACATGGAAGGACCGGAAAAACAAACGGTCCAAGTTCCCAAAACCACATAGGTGGAGGCCATCCCTCCCCATCACCCTCCCCCACCCTCCCCTCCCCCATCCCTCCCCCACCCCTCCCCTCCCCTCCCCTCCCCTCCCCATCACTCTCCCCTAATCGGCTTTATCCCATTTTGCAGGAGAACTCTGGGAGTGGGAGAGCTGGCTTCAAACCCTTTCTTTCAACCCCCGCCCTATAAGGTTTCTAGGGTCCAGAAATAGAAAACTTCTAACAGGCCCTTATTGAGTCACTCCCTCCCCCACCGGCCCCCCAAACTCACCCCCACCCCTAACAAGCAGCCCCCCCCACACACTAGTACTGGTATGACTTCCATACTCATCAGCCCACCTGGAATGCTTGCCAACAACTTCTCCAGGTGCTGTTCACAACGGAGGAGGGTAGCCCTTCCAGACAGAGGCCCAGTAAGCAGTCAGTGAACCTGATGGTCAGCGAGCGGGCACTCCCCACTTGAGAGAAACTCTTTTGGCCACTACACCAACAATGTGGGATCTCAATTCCTAGCAAGGCCCAGAGGACTTTACCAGGTATCAACCATTGCTCTTACATGACCCTCTGCAGAAGAGCTAGGAAACCTATGAATTTATCTAAGGTCAGTGAGAATTTTCAGGTTCCTATAAGAGAATATCCGCCTGCCTTTCTAGAGTGGCTGAGGGAAGCCTACGGGCTTTATACCCCTAACGGCCCGGAGGCACTGAAAACAGGAGGGCAATAAGTATTGCCTTTATTACTCAGTCAGTCTGCCTCAGACATGACAAAGAAGTGGGAAGGGTTTGAAGGGAAAAATCTTAGCGATTTGGTACAAGTGGCTCATTGAGTGTATAACAACAGAGATGACCCTAGCACGACAGAGACAAAGAAGCTAGCTAAAATAATCGTAATTGACATGAGATACCCCAGAGACTCAGGAAAAGGAGAGCATGGCCCACTCACGGAGAGACTAACCTGTGGGCACCGCCAAGCCATGGGGAAGGACCAATGTGCCTACTGCAGGAAAGAAGGACACTGGAAAAATCAGTGCCTTGAAAACCCCAGGAGAGGTGCACGACCCTCCACTAGAGTGGATGGGCCTCATCTGCACGTAGAAAGACCCAAGCAAGAGACAATAATGCTTGAAGAAGCTCAATGAAGGGGTCAGGGCTCTGTTTCACTTCGCCGCCAAAAGCCCAGGCTAACTCTCCAAGTAGGAGGCCAGGCAGTAAATTTCTTGGTGGACACAGGGGCCACCTTGTCAGGTTCAGAAAGGAATATGGGCACATTTTCAAGAAGAAAGATGTGAATTACTGTGAGCCTATGATTCTTTCCACAGATAACTCACACCAGAAGGTTTGCATGGAGGGTAGGTGGGTTTCCCAAGACAACAAAATAACAAATATCTATCAGCCCTTTGGCCCAGTTAGCCACCTGGTTATGATATCACTGGCTTCTGGCTCAGCTGCTGAGCCAGTGAAGCAGTTATAGCAGGAGAAGACTAGGTGGCCGGTGGCCATCAACGGAAGGACCAAATCTCCACAGTGGGCTTCCTGTTTCAATATGGAGCCACGTATGTTACCTGCTGGACACCATCTCTATCCTGAGCTCATAATTGCCATCGCAGGTCTAGAATGCGGCACGCAGGTACACACTATATGAAACAGTCTCTGATTAACCCCTCTCGATAACTTGCTGACATGGGAGTCTGGATAATCCTGTACATTTACTTTGCAGATTAAAAAACTCACTCAAAAACACACGGGAGTTGACCCAGAGACACACAACTGGTTAACAACAAAGTCATATTCACAACCAGCGTCTGGACCAAGAGCACGGTGCCCCACAGAACTGTGCCCATTGAGCAGTCAATATCTCCTGGACTCTCAAAAGATCTGAGCTGATACCCACCCCCCCACATCCTTGCAGCCCCAAAAGATTGTATTTCACAGGATGGCACCGGATCTGCAGCTCGCGGAGAGGGAAATATTTGATCAGAGAACACAGGGCAGAACAAGGGGGAGGAGGGGAGAATGGAGCACATCCTGGCCCAATACACCTTGAGGATGATGTTCCCAATCAGAGAAGCCAATCCACAGAGAAGACCACATGGGCAGCCCCACGATGAGAAACGTCCCTCAAAGACCCATAGCCTTAGAGGGGACAACACTGGACACACAGTGTGGGAACTGCGCCCGAACTGATCCTGCCACTTCGATGCATGACACTAAGAGAGTGCAGCGGAAGAGTAAGAAAACGGAGCATCAAAGTCCCCGGGGAATGCCAAAGGTGGACTTTGTGGTCAGGGTTCGGTGCCCCCACAGACTGGACTGGAAAACACTCCTAAAGTTCACCACACAGTCCTTGTACTTTTCTTTCTGGTTAGTGTTGTTTTCTTTTAGTGTCATTGGATTTGGGTTGGGTTTTGTTTTCATTTTTGTTTGTTTTTTTTTCTTTTTGCTGCTTGGTTTAGCTCAGTCTTGTTTTGTGCATGTTATTACCTTTACAGGTCTGTCTAATTAAGAGAGGCTGGATGAACAATCTGGAGGAGTAAACATGTGACCGGCCCTTTCCATTGGGCATGGGAGTGAGCACGGTGGGGGGAAAGGAAGTGGTGTAAAGAAACCCAGAGACAAGGGTACAACAAGTGATGGAAAACGGTAGTGAGGGGGATGTAGGAGGCCTGGTAGGGCGTGATCAAAGGTAATGTAACCAAGAGGAATTACTGAAACCCAAAGGAAGACTGAGCATGTCAGTGGGCACAAGAGGAAAATCAAAGAGTATAGAAGAGTGAGCTGGGAAGCAAGGGCCAGTTATAGACGTCTAAATAAAGGCATGTACATATGTACATATATTTACAAAGGGGCATGGGGAAATAGATCTATGTCCATATGTTTATAGATTTAGTATTAAGGTAGCAGATGGACATAGGGCCTCCGCTCAAGGACTCCCTCATTGCAATAACACTGTTCTATTAAATTGGCATTCTAAGATGCTCACCTTCCCTACACAATCACTGACCACAAAGCGGCTGCATAAGCAAATGTGGTGAAGAAAGCCGATGGTGTCCAGCTACCTAAAGATATAGCGTGTGGGGTCTTAAAGGCCTGAGGGTAAAGAAACAGCCATCTGGCTCTGAAGCAACAGAGCCCACATGGAGAAAGCATACCAGCCTGTGTGATCACAAAGTTTTAAAGGGATAAGGCAACAGGCATCATGAGAACAAAAAAATCTTATCATGGAGAATGAGAGGGGACTGCCGGGTATAGACCCAAAACCTATTTGCAGTGCACTGGACATCCCCTTACAGAAGGATCTCAGAGTGGAGATTAAAGAATACAGGGTATGAGACAGCAAAGATGAAACACAACTTTCCTCTAGTTCTTAATGCTTTCTCTTGCCCCACTATCATGATCCCAGTTCTACCATACTAATCTGGCCAAACTAGAGAAGGTATTCTAGTACCGATAGGAATTTCAAACACGGGGGATCCAGAGTGGATGGGCCCTTTACCAGTGTTATGAGTGGAGATACTGGGAGGGTGGAGGAAGGGCAGGATGGAAAGTGGGAACCGATTACAAGGATCTTCATTGACCTCAAAAGAAAGGTGGGTGAAAATATGACAAAAGAATTAGTACATTTCCAAGGATTGATGAGGGATGGGTGGCGGGCATTGAGGGGGGAAAAATGAGGAGCTGAGGCCAGGGGCTTGGGTGGAGAGTGGATATTTTGTGAATAAGGAGGGCAATTAATGTACAGATGGGCTTCAAACAGATGATGTATTTATGGATTGTGGTTAGTGTTGTAGGAGCCACTAATGAAAAGATCATAAAAGAAACAAAAATAATCTTGGCAGAGGGCTCATGCAAGGATGATCTCAGGCTGGATTAGACCAGTCAAAACAGCTACTGGAGTCGCCTCACCCTGTGTCTATTACTGAGTCAGCCATGATGCTTAGGACCCACAGCCCCAGCAGCTGGCCAGAGAGGGAGGTGGATCTCTGAGGCCATTCCACAGGGGGAATGGTCCTCTGTCCTGCAGGGCCCACCCTCCTTTGTAAGCATGCTGCCTGGGGCAAGGCTTTCATGGAGTCCACACCATGGGAGCTCTACTACTCATGGGGGATTGGCAGGAAGCCTCTGCTCATGCGCACACACCACCAACTAGCTGGAGGATCTCCGTGAACAAAGCCTGAGGCAGACAACAAGCCCACTAACTGATGCTGTAAGAGATACAATCAGCATCCAGAAACCTGCAACTGGGAGTAAGAGGCAGCATACCTTGGTCCCAGCCCCTCCCACTCTAATCTACAAGGAGTGACATTGCAAAGCAGAGGGTTTTCATAAAGCACTTCCAGGACTGTGGAATGAGCAGCCTAGTTTGTGGACATGGATACTCTGTGATCCAGACGTACTACCTCCTCCCTTACAGTCAGCTGAGACAAAAACCCTTGCAAGCAGAAAGCCATGCATCTGAACAGTATCCACCAGCCACTCATGTGCAGCACAGCTGCCTCCAAAGAGCCTTCCTGAGTGAGAGAGAAATCATGCAGAAGCCTGGTCTGCACTCAAGAGAGTTTTATGAGCGTTAGGGAGGCGTGGTGGGCAAGTCTGGCCGACCCCAGTGGCTGAATTGAATTTACATGGCCTAGATTGGTCAATCCAGGTACAGGAACCACCCAGGTGACCTCCCCTTCATGGCCAGAAATCTGGACCTCTGAGCATGCACAGGGTGCCTCTCCTAACTGGGCTCTTATCTTGGCCCTATGGGCACGCATAACGGATGCCCCAGTCCCTAGTATAGCTACCTAACATTTGCCCCCCTGAAGAGATATGGACCCAAATCTTTGGGGGTACTGGGCGACGACATCTCTAGCTGCTTCCTGCTGGCAAAAGGGGCGAGGTGGGGCTTTGGGTCCATACCCTTCCTACACTGCTGGGAGGGGTTGTCCATTGAGGGCAACTTTATCCAGGATGGATAAGGTTGAGGTGGTCCAGGAGATGGTAGTCGTGGACCTGGCACACTTGGTTCAGAAGCTTTAATCACCCGATAACTTCTGAGAAAAACAAACGGTCTAAAAGGTGAACAGTTTGACTACGACAAGGCTAAGCTTGTGAGGTGGCAGTGGCCTTGAAATTAGGTGAGTGTCACAGGAAACAAAAATAATCTTAGGATTACCAGACATGTGTGTTTGTTCATTGCAAGTACAGGAAGAGGGATAAAAGCATTCACACTTTCCCCTAGGAGGGCACAGGTTTGGGCACTACTAGGTGCAGTCGGATCACTGATTCATTTATGATGCTAAGGTCTTGGACCCGCTGATAAGACCCATCCTTCTTTTTAACCCTATAACGCTTCAATTTTAATTTTGGGAAAAAATTTTCTTTTTGTTGTGGACTTTCATAGTTATAAATATATATATATGTATTAATATATACATTTTTTAATGTTATGAAAACATCATGCTTCGCGTTATAGAGTTAAATGGAAATAATGGGCTAGTGCAGGACGAGTCAAAAGTGACCAAAATAGAGTAACTGCCTAAGTCATTTTGAATTTTCTTGGGTTCAATTGGAGTAAAGGCTTGTAAATTACCCGGGGTCCAAATTCCCATGGTGCCTCCTACAATGGGTAGAATGTTCAGGGATGTTTCAGGGCTGGGAGATTAATAACCCCTAAGTCCAGGATACCTTAGGGCAGGGGTCCTTAAACTGTTTACCCAGGGGGCCAGTTCACTATCCCTCAGGCCTTTTGAAGGAAAGACTATAGTTTAAAAAAACAAATATTACGAACAAATTCATGTGCACACTGCACATCTTGATTTGAAGTTCAAAAAAAAATAAATGGGGCACATACACCCGGCAGAAAGGATCAACGTCCTCGGCTGTCTGCATGTGGCCCACAGGTTGTAGTTTGAGGACCCCTGCCCTCGGCATTCACCAAGAGGATGTGGTTTCAACCCAAAAGCTTGGAGACTCTACAATTTGTTTAAAAGTGATGGGGCAGAAGGAGTCCCTGATTGACCCACGCAAGACTAGTTTTCCCATCCCCTGTTACTAAGAGTTCATAGTTATGGTTAAAGGGAAACAGGATATCCCGATCTGATCCCGTTACTTCAAGTGTGGGCTGACATTGCCACTAAGAAGCCTGCAAATATAAAAGACTTACTCCCTCCCGCAAAGAAAGGGCCCTTGTTTCCAAGGTTTCAGGAAACATGGAAGGACCGGAAAAACAAACGGTCCAAGTTCCCAAAACCACATAG
Source organism: Tenrec ecaudatus (assembly GCF_050624435.1). Taxonomy (NCBI): domain Eukaryota; kingdom Metazoa; phylum Chordata; class Mammalia; order Afrosoricida; family Tenrecidae; genus Tenrec; species Tenrec ecaudatus. The sequence continues at coordinate 58,321,548 of NC_134532.1, forward strand.
GTGGAGGCCATCCCTCCCCATCACCCTCCCCCACCCTCCCCTCCCCCATCCCTCCCCCACCCCTCCCCTCCCCTCCCCTCCCCTCCCCATCACTCTCCCCTAATCGGCTTTATCCCATTTTGCAGGAGAACTCTGGGAGTGGGAGAGCTGGCTTCAAACCCTTTCTTTCAACCCCCGCCCTATAAGGTTTCTAGGGTCCAGAAATAGAAAACTTCTAACAGGCCCTTATTGAGTCACTCCCTCCCCCACCGGCCCCCCAAACTCACCCCCACCCCTAACAAGCAGCCCCCCCCACACACTAGTACTGGTATGACTTCCATACTCATCAGCCCACCTGGAATGCTTGCCAACAACTTCTCCAGGTGCTGTTCACAACGGAGGAGGGTAGCCCTTCCAGACAGAGGCCCAGTAAGCAGTCAGTGAACCTGATGGTCAGCGAGCGGGCACTCCCCACTTGAGAGAAACTCTTTTGGCCACTACACCAACAATGTGGGATCTCAATTCCTAGCAAGGCCCAGAGGACTTTACCAGGTATCAACCATTGCTCTTACATGACCCTCTGCAGAAGAGCTAGGAAACCTATGAATTTATCTAAGGTCAGTGAGAATTTTCAGGTTCCTATAAGAGAATATCCGCCTGCCTTTCTAGAGTGGCTGAGGGAAGCCTACGGGCTTTATACCCCTAACGGCCCGGAGGCACTGAAAACAGGAGGGCAATAAGTATTGCCTTTATTACTCAGTCAGTCTGCCTCAGACATGACAAAGAAGTGGGAAGGGTTTGAAGGGAAAAATCTTAGCGATTTGGTACAAGTGGCTCATTGAGTGTATAACAACAGAGATGACCCTAGCACGACAGAGACAAAGAAGCTAGCTAAATAATCGTAATTGACATGAGATACCCCAGAGACTCAGGAAAAGGAGAGCATGGCCCACTCACGGAGAGACTAACCTGTGGGCACCGCCAAGCCATGGGGAAGGACCAATGTGCCTACTGCAGGAAAGAAGGACACTGGAAAAATCAGTGCCTTGAAAACCCCAGGAGAGGTGCACGACCCTCCACTAGAGTGGATGGGCCTCATCTGCACGTAGAAAGACCCAAGCAAGAGACAATAATGCTTGAAGAAGCTCAATGAAGGGGTCAGGGCTCTGTTTCACTTCGCCGCCAAAAGCCCAGGCTAACTCTCCAAGTAGGAGGCCAGGCAGTAAATTTCTTGGTGGACACAGGGGCCACCTTGTCAGGTTCAGAAAGGAATATGGGCACATTTTCAAGAAGAAAGATGTGAATTACTGTGAGCCTATGATTCTTTCCACAGATAACTCACACCAGAAGGTTTGCATGGAGGGTAGGTGGGTTTCCCAAGACAACAAAATAACAAATATCTATCAGCCCTTTGGCCCAGTTAGCCACCTGGTTATGATATCACTGGCTTCTGGCTCAGCTGCTGAGCCAGTGAAGCAGTTATAGCAGGAGAAGACTAGGTGGCCGGTGGCCATCAACGGAAGGACCAAATCTCCACAGTGGGCTTCCTGTTTCAATATGGAGCCACGTATGTTACCTGCTGGACACCATCTCTATCCTGAGCTCATAATTGCCATCGCAGGTCTAGAATGCGGCACGCAGGTACACACTATATGAAACAGTCTCTGATTAACCCCTCTCGATAACTTGCTGACATGGGAGTCTGGATAATCCTGTACATTTACTTTGCAGATTAAAAAACTCACTCAAAAACACACGGGAGTTGACCCAGAGACACACAACTGGTTAACAACAAAGTCATATTCACAACCAGCGTCTGGACCAAGAGCACGGTGCCCCACAGAACTGTGCCCATTGAGCAGTCAATATCTCCTGGACTCTCAAAAGATCTGAGCTGATACCCACCCCCCCACATCCTTGCAGCCCCAAAAGATTGTATTTCACAGGATGGCACCGGATCTGCAGCTCGCGGAGAGGGAAATATTTGATCAGAGAACACAGGGCAGAACAAGGGGGAGGAGGGGAGAATGGAGCACATCCTGGCCCAATACACCTTGAGGATGATGTTCCCAATCAGAGAAGCCAATCCACAGAGAAGACCACATGGGCAGCCCCACGATGAGAAACGTCCCTCAAAGACCCATAGCCTTAGAGGGGACAACACTGGACACACAGTGTGGGAACTGCGCCCGAACTGATCCTGCCACTTCGATGCATGACACTAAGAGAGTGCAGCGGAAGAGTAAGAAAACGGAGCATCAAAGTCCCCGGGGAATGCCAAAGGTGGACTTTGTGGTCAGGGTTCGGTGCCCCCACAGACTGGACTGGAAAACACTCCTAAAGTTCACCACACAGTCCTTGTACTTTTCTTTCTGGTTAGTGTTGTTTTCTTTTAGTGTCATTGGATTTGGGTTGGGTTTTGTTTTCATTTTTGTTTGTTTTTTTTTCTTTTTGCTGCTTGGTTTAGCTCAGTCTTGTTTTGTGCATGTTATTACCTTTACAGGTCTGTCTAATTAAGAGAGGCTGGATGAACAATCTGGAGGAGTAAACATGTGACCGGCCCTTTCCATTGGGCATGGGAGTGAGCACGGTGGGGGGAAAGGAAGTGGTGTAAAGAAACCCAGAGACAAGGGTACAACAAGTGATGGAAAACGGTAGTGAGGGGGATGTAGGAGGCCTGGTAGGGCGTGATCAAAGGTAATGTAACCAAGAGGAATTACTGAAACCCAAAGGAAGACTGAGCATGTCAGTGGGCACAAGAGGAAAATCAAAGAGTATAGAAGAGTGAGCTGGGAAGCAAGGGCCAGTTATAGACGTCTAAATAAAGGCATGTACATATGTACATATATTTACAAAGGGGCATGGGGAAATAGATCTATGTCCATATGTTTATAGATTTAGTATTAAGGTAGCAGATGGACATAGGGCCTCCGCTCAAGGACTCCCTCATTGCAATAACACTGTTCTATTAAATTGGCATTCTAAGATGCTCACCTTCCCTACACAATCACTGACCACAAAGCGGCTGCATAAGCAAATGTGGTGAAGAAAGCCGATGGTGTCCAGCTACCTAAAGATATAGCGTGTGGGGTCTTAAAGGCCTGAGGGTAAAGAAACAGCCATCTGGCTCTGAAGCAACAGAGCCCACATGGAGAAAGCATACCAGCCTGTGTGATCACAAAGTTTTAAAGGGATAAGGCAACAGGCATCATGAGAACAAAAAAATCTTATCATGGAGAATGAGAGGGGACTGCCGGGTATAGACCCAAAACCTATTTGCAGTGCACTGGACATCCCCTTACAGAAGGATCTCAGAGTGGAGATTAAAGAATACAGGGTATGAGACAGCAAAGATGAAACACAACTTTCCTCTAGTTCTTAATGCTTTCTCTTGCCCCACTATCATGATCCCAGTTCTACCATACTAATCTGGCCAAACTAGAGAAGGTATTCTAGTACCGATAGGAATTTCAAACACGGGGAATCCAGAGTGGATGGGCCCTTTACCAGTGTTATGAGTGGAGATACTGGGAGGGTGGAGGAAGGGCAGGATGGAAAGTGGGAACCGATTACAAGGATCTTCATTGACCTCAAAAGAAAGGTGGGTGAAAATATGACAAAAGAATTAGTACATTTCCAAGGATTGATGAGGGATGGGTGGCGGGCATTGAGGGGGGAAAAATGAGGAGCTGAGGCCAGGGGCTTGGGTGGAGAGTGGATATTTTGTGAATAAGGAGGGCAATTAATGTACAGATGGGCTTCAAACAGATGATGTATTTATGGATTGTGGTTAGTGTTGTAGGAGCCACTAATGAAAAGATCATAAAAGAAACAAAAATAATCTTGGCAGAGGGCTCATGCAAGGATGATCTCAGGCTGGATTAGACCAGTCAAAACAGCTACTGGAGTCGCCTCACCCTGTGTCTATTACTGAGTCAGCCATGATGCTTAGGACCCACAGCCCCAGCAGCTGGCCAGAGAGGGAGGTGGATCTCTGAGGCCATTCCACAGGGGGAATGGTCCTCTGTCCTGCAGGGCCCACCCTCCTTTGTAAGCATGCTGCCTGGGGCAAGGCTTTCATGGAGTCCACACCATGGGAGCTCTACTACTCATGGGGGATTGGCAGGAAGCCTCTGCTCATGCGCACACACCACCAACTAGCTGGAGGATCTCCGTGAACAAAGCCTGAGGCAGACAACAAGCCCACTAACTGATGCTGTAAGAGATACAATCAGCATCCAGAAACCTGCAACTGGGAGTAAGAGGCAGCATACCTTGGTCCCAGCCCCTCCCACTCTAATCTACAAGGAGTGACATTGCAAAGCAGAGGGTTTTCATAAAGCACTTCCAGGACTGTGGAATGAGCAGCCTCGTTTGTGGACATGGATACTCTGTGATCCAGACGTACTACCTCCTCCCTTACAGTCAGCTGAGACAAAAACCCTTGCAAGCAGAAAGCCATGCATCTGAACAGTATCCACCAGCCACTCATGTGCAGCACAGCTGCCTCCAAAGAGCCTTCCTGAGTGAGAGAGAAATCATGCAGAAGCCTGGTCTGCACTCAAGAGAGTTTTATGAGCGTTAGGGAGGCGTGGTGGGCAAGTCTGGCCGACCCCAGTGGCTGAATTGAATTTACATGGCCTAGATTGGTCAATCCAGGTACAGGAACCACCCAGGTGACCTCCCCTTCATGGCCAGAAATCTGGACCTCTGAGCATGCACAGGGTGCCTCTCCTAACTGGGCTCTTATCTTGGCCCTATGGGCATGCATAACGGATGCCCCAGTCCCTAGTATAGCTACCTAACATTTGCCCCCCTGAAGAGATATGGACCCAAATCTTTGGGGGTACTGGGCGACGACATCTCTAGCTGCTTCCTGCTGGCAAAAGGGGCGAGGTTGGGCTTTGGGTCCATACCCTTCCTACACTGCTGGGAGGGGTTGTCCATTGAGGGCAACTTTATCCAGGATGGATAAGGTTGAGGTGGTCCAGGAGATGGTAGTCGTGGACCTGGCACACTTGGTTCAGAAGCTTTAATCACCCGATAACTTCTGAGAAAAACAAACAGTCTAAAAGGTGAACAGTTTGACTACGACAAGGCTAAGCTTGTGAGGTGGCAGTGGCCTTGAAATTAGGTGAGTGTCACAGGAAACAAAAATAATCTTAGGATTACCAGACATGTGTGTTTGTTCATTGCAAGTACAGGAAGAGGGATAAAAGCATTCACACTTTCCCCTAGGAGGGCACAGGTTTGGGCACTACTAGGTGCAGTCGGATCACTGATTCATTTATGATGCTAAGGTCTTGGACCCGCTGATAAGACCCATCCTTCTTTTTAACCCTATAACGCTTCAATTTTAATTTTGGAAAAAAATTTTCTTTTTGTTGTGGACTTTCATAGTTATAAATATATATATATGTATTAATATATACATTTTTTAATGTTATGAAAACATCATGCTTCGCGTTATAGAGTTAAATGGAAATAATGGGCTAGTGCAGGACGAGTCAAAAGTGACCAAAATAGAGTAACTGCTTAAGCCATTTTGAATTTTCTTGGGTTCAATTGGAGTAAAGGCTTGTAAATTACCCGGGGTCCAAATTCCCATGGTGCCTCCTACAATGGGTAGAATGTTCAGGGATGTTTCAGGGCTGGGAGATTAATAACCCCTAAGTCCAGGATACCTTAGGGCAGGGGTCCTTAAACTGTTTACCCAGGGGGCCAGTTCACTATCCCTCAGGCCTTTTGAAGGAAAGACTATAGTTTAAAAAAACAAATATTACGAACAAATTCATGTGCACACTGCACATCTTGATTTGAAGTTCAAAAAAAAAAAAATGGGGCACATACACCCGGCAGAAAGGATCAACGTCCTCGGCTGTCTGCATGTGGCCCACAGGTTGTAGTTTGAGGACCCCTGCCCTCGGCATTCACCAAGAGGATGTGGTTTCAACCCAAAAGCTTGGAGACTCTACAATTTGTTTAAAAGTGATGGGGCAGAAGGAGTCCCTGATTGACCCACGCAAGACTAGTTTTCCCATCCCCTGTTACTAAGAGTTCATAGTTATGGTTAAAGGGAAACAGGATATCCCGATCTGATCCCGTTACTTCAAGTGTGGGCTGACATTGCCACTAAGAAGCCTGCAAATATAAAAGACTTACTCCCTCCCGCAAAGAAAGGGCCCTTGTTTCCAAGGTTTCAGGAAACATGGAAGGACCGGAAAAACAAACGGTCCAAGTTCCCAAAACCACATAGGTGGAGGCCATCCCTCCCCATCACCCTCCCCCACCCCTCCCCTCCCCCATCCCTCCCCCACCCCTCCCCTCCCCTCCCCTCCCCTCCCCATCACTCTCCCCTAATCGGCTTTATCCCATTTTGCAGGAGAACTCTGGGAGTGGGAGAGCTGGCTTCAAACCCTTTCTTTCAACCCCCGCCCTATAAGGTTTCTAGGGTCCAGAAATAGAAAACTTCTAACAGGCCCTTATTGAGTCACTCCCTCCCCCACCGGCCCCCCAAACTCACCCCCACCCCTAACAAGCAGCCCCCCCCACACACTAGTACTGGTATGACTTCCATACTCATCAGCCCACCTGGAATGCTTGCCAACAACTTCTCCAGGTGCTGTTCACAACGGAGGAGGGTAGCCCTTCCAGACAGAGGCCCAGTAAGCAGTCAGTGAACCTGATGGTCAGCGAGCGGGCACTCCCCACTTGAGAGAAACTCTTTTGGCCACTACACCAACAATGTGGGATCTCAATTCCTAGCAAGGCCCAGAGGACTTTACCAGGTATCAACCATTGCTCTTACATGACCCTCTGCAGAAGAGCTAGGAAACCTATGAATTTATCTAAGGTCAGTGAGAATTTTCAGGTTCCTATAAGAGAATATCCGCCTGCCTTTCTAGAGTGGCTGAGGGAAGCCTACGGGCTTTATACCCCTAACGGCCCGGAGGCACTGAAAACAGGAGGGCAATAAGTATTGCCTTTATTACTCAGTCAGTCTGCCTCAGACATGACAAAGAAGTGGGAAGGGTTTGAAGGGAAAAATCTTAGCGATTTGGTACAAGTGGCTCATTGAGTGTATAACAACAGAGATGACCCTAGCACGACAGAGACAAAGAAGCTAGCTAAAATAATCGTAATTGACATGAGATACCCCAGAGACTCAGGAAAAGGAGAGCATGGCCCACTCACGGAGAGACTAACCTGTGGGCACCGCCAAGCCATGGGGAAGGACCAATGTGCCTACTGCAGGAAAGAAGGACACTGGAAAAATCAGTGCCTTGAAAACCCCAGGAGAGGTGCACGACCCTCCACTAGAGTGGATGGGCCTCATCTGCACGTAGAAAGACCCAAGCAAGAGACAATAATGCTTGAAGAAGCTCAATGAAGGGGTCAGGGCTCTGTTTCACTTCGCCGCCAAAAGCCCAGGCTAACTCTCCAAGTAGGAGGCCAGGCAGTAAATTTCTTGGTGGACACAGGGGCCACCTTGTCAGGTTCAGAAAGGAATATGGGCACATTTTCAAGAAGAAAGATGTGAATTACTGTGAGCCTATGATTCCGTCCACAGATAACTCACACCAGAAGGTTTGCATGGAGGGTAGGTGGGTTTCCCAAGACAACAAAATAACAAATATCTATCAGCCCTTTGGCCCAGTTAGCCACCTGGTTATGATATCACTGGCTTCTGGCTCAGCTGCTGAGCCAGTGAAGCAGTTATAGCAGGAGAAGACTAGGTGGCCGGTGGCCATCAACGGAAGGACCAAATCTCCACAGTGGGCTTCCTGTTTCAATATGGAGCCACGTATGTTACCTGCTGGACACCATCTCTATCCTGAGCTCATAATTGCCATCGCAGGTCTAGAATGCGGCGCGCAGGTACACACTATATGAAACAGTCTCTGATTAACCCCTCTCGATAACTTGCTGACATGGGAGTCTGGATAATCCTGTACATTTACTTTGCAGATTAAAAAACTCACTCAAAAACACACGGGAGTTGACCCAGAGACACACAACTGGTTAACAACAAAGTCATATTCACAACCAGCGTCTGGACCAAGAGCACGGTGCCCCACAGAACTGTGCCCATTGAGCAGTCAATATCTCCTGGGCTCTCAAAAGATCTGAGCTGATACCCACCCCCCCACATCCTTGCAGCCCCAAAAGATTGTATTTCACAGGATGGCACCGGATCTGCAGCTCGCGGAGAGGGACATATTTGATCAGAGAACACAGGGCAGAACAAGGGGGAGGAGGGGAGAATGGAGCACATCCTGGCCCAATACACCTTGAGGATGATGTTCCCAATCAGAGAAGCCAATCCACAGAGAAGACCACATGGGCAGCCCCACGATGAGAAACGTCCCTCAAAGACCCATAGCCTTAGAGGGGACAACACTGGACACACAGTGTGGGAACTGCGCCCGAACTGATCCTGCCACTTCGATGCATGACACTAAGAGAGTGCAGCGGAAGAGTAAGAAAACGGAGCATCAAAGTCCCCGGGGAATGCCAAAGGTGGACTTTGTGGTCAGGGTTCGGTGCCCCCACAGACTGGACTGGAAAACACTCCTAAAGTTCACCACACAGTCCTTGTACTTTTCTTTCTGGTTAGTGTTGTTTTCTTTTAGTGTCATTGGATTTGGGTTGGGTTTTGTTTTCATTTTTGTTTGTTTTTTTTTCTTTTTGCTGCTTGGTTTAGCTCAGTCTTGTTTTGTGCATGTTATTACCTTTACAGGTCTGTCTAATTAAGAGAGGCTGGATGAACAATCTGGAGGAGTAAACATGTGACCGGCCCTTTCCATTGGGCATGGGAGTGAGCACGGTGGGGGGAAAGGAAGTGGTGTAAAGAAACCCAGAGACAAGGGTACAACAAGTGATGGAAAACGGTAGTGAGGGGGATGTAGGAGGCCTGGTAGGGCGTGATCAAAGGTAATGTAACCAAGAGGAATTACTGAAACCCAAAGGAAGACTGAGCATGTCAGTGGGCACAAGAGGAAAATCAAAGAGTATAGAAGAGTGAGCTGGGAAGCAAGGGCCAGTTATAGACGTCTAAATAAAGGCATGTACATATGTACATATATTTACAAAGGGGCATGGGGAAATAGATCTATGTCCATATGTTTATAGATTTAGTATTAAGGTAGCAGATGGACATAGGGCCTCCGCTCAAGGACTCCCTCATTGCAATAACACTGTTCTATTAAATTGGCATTCTAAGATGCTCACCTTCCCTACACAATCACTGACCACAAAGCGGCTGCATAAGCAAATGTGGTGAAGAAAGCCGATGGTGTCCAGCTACCTAAAGATATAGCGTGTGCGGTCTTAAAGGCCTGAGGGTAAAGAAACAGCCATCTGGCTCTGAAGCAACAGAGCCCACATGGAGAAAGCATACCAGCCTGTGTGATCACAAAGTTTTAAAGGGATAAGGCAACAGGCATCATGAGAACAAAAAAATCTTATCATGGAGAATGAGAGGGGACTGCCGGGTATAGACCCAAAACCTATTTGCAGTGCACTGGACATCCCCTTACAGAAGGATCTCAGAGTGGAGATTAAAGAATACAGGGTATGAGACAGCAAAGATGAAACACAACTTTCCTCTAGTTCTTAATGCTTTCTCTTGCCCCACTATCATGATCCCAGTTCTACCATACTAATCTGGCCAAACTAGAGAAGGTATTCTAGTACCGATAGGAATTTCAAACACGGGGGATCCAGAGTGGATGGGCCCTTTACCAGTGTTATGAGTGGAGATACTGGGAGGGTGGAGGAAGGGCAGGATGGAAAGTGGGAACCGATTACAAGGATCTTCATTGACCTCAAAAGAAAGGTGGGTGAAAATATGACAAAAGAATTAGTACATTTCCAAGGATTGATGAGGGATGGGTGGCGGGCATTGAGGGGGGAAAATGAGGAGCTGAGGCCAGGGGCTTGGGTGGAGAGTGGATATTTTGTGAATAAGGAGGGCAATTAATGTACAGATGGGCTTCAAACAGATGATGTATTTATGGATTGTGGTTAGTGTTGTAGGAGCCACTAATGAAAAGATCATAAAAGAAACAAAAATAATCTTGGCAGAGGGCTCATGCAAGGATGATCTCAGGCTGGATTAGACCAGTCAAAACAGCTACTGGAGTCGCCTCACCCTGTGTCTATTACTGAGTCAGCCATGATGCTTAGGACCCACAGCCCCAGCAGCTGGCCAGAGAGGGAGGTGGATCTCTGAGGCCATTCCACAGGGGGAATGGTCCTCTGTCCTGCAGGGCCCACCCTCCTTTGTAAGCATGCTGCCTGGGGCAAGGCTTTCATGGAGTCCACACCATGGGAGCTCTACTACTCATGGGGGATTGGCAGGAAGCCTCTGCTCATGCGCACACACCACCAACTAGCTGGAGGATCTCCGTGAACAAAGCCTGAGGCAGACAACAAGCCCACTAACTGATGCTGTAAGAGATACAATCAGCATCCAGAAACCTGCAACTGGGAGTAAGAGGCAGCATACCTTGGTCCCAGCCCCTCCCATTCTAATCTACAAGGAGTGACATTGCAAAGCAGAGGGTTTTCATAAAGCACTTCCAGGACTGTGGAATGAGCAGCCTCGTTTGTGGACATGGATACTCTGTGATCCAGACGTACTACCTCCTCCCTTACAGTCAGCTGAGACAAAAACCCTTGCAAGCAGAAAGCCATGCATCTGAACAGTATCCACCAGCCACTCATGTGCAGCACAGCTGCCTCCAAAGAGCCTTCCTGAGTGAGAGAGAAATCATGCAGAAGCCTGGTCTGCACTCAAGAGAGTTTTATGAGCGTTAGGGAGGCGTGGTGGGCAAGTCTGGCCGACCCCAGTGGCTGAATTGAATTTACATGGCCTAGATTGGTCAATCCAGGTACAGGAACCACCCAGGTGACCTCCCCTTCATGGCCAGAAATCTGGACCTCTGAGCATGCACAGGGTGCCTCTCCTAACTGGGCTCTTATCTTGGCCCTATGGGCATGCATAACGGATGCCCCAGTCCCTAGTATAGCTACCTAACATTTGCCCCCCTGAAGAGATATGGACCCAAATCTTTGGGGGTACTGGGCGACGACATCTCTAGCTGCTTCCTGCTGGCAAAAGGGGCGAGGTTGGGCTTTGGGTCCATACCCTTCCTACACTGCTGGGAGGGGTTGTCCATTGAGGGCAACTTTATCCAGGATGGATAAGGTTGAGGTGGTCCAGGAGATGGTAGTCGTGGACCTGGCACACTTGGTTCAGAAGCTTTAATCACCCGATAACTTCTGAGAAAAACAAACGGTCTAAAAGGTGAACAGTTTGACTACGACAAGGCTAAGCTTGTGAGGTGGCAGTGGCCTTGAAATTAGGTGAGTGTCACAGGAAACAAAAATAATCTTAGGATTACCAGACATGTGTGTTTGTTCATTGCAAGTACAGGAAGAGGGATAAAAGCATTCACACTTTCCCCTAGGAGGGCACAGGTTTGGGCACTACTAGGTGCAGTCGGATCACTGATTCATTTATGATGCTAAGGTCTTGGACCCGCTGATAAGACCCATCCTTCTTTTTAACCCTATAACGCTTCAATTTTAATTTTGGGAAAAAATTTTCTTTTTGTTGTGGACTTTCATAGTTATAAATATATATATATGTATTAATATATACATTTTTTAATGTTATGAAAACATCATGCTTCGCGTTATAGAGTTAAATGGAAATAATGGGCTAGTGCAGGACGAGTCAAAAGTGACCAAAATAGAGTAACTGCCTAAGTCATTTTGAATTTTCTTGGGTTCAATTGGAGTAAAGGCTTGTAAATTACCCGGGGTCCAAATTCCCATGGTGCCTCCTACAATGGGTAGAATGTTCAGGGATGTTTCAGGGCTGGGAGATTAATAACCCCTAAGTCCAGGATACCTTAGGGCAGGGGTCCTTAAACTGTTTACCCAGGGGGCCAGTTCACTATCCCTCAGGCCTTTTGAAGGAAAGACTATAGTTTAAAAAAACAAATATTACGAACAAATTCATGTGCACACTGCACATCTTGATTTGAAGTTCAAAAAAAAAAATAAATGGGGCACATACACCCGGCAGAAAGGATCAACGTCCTCGGCTGTCTGCATGTGGCCCACAGGTTGTAGTTTGAGGACCCCTGCCCTCGGCATTCACCAAGAGGATGTGGTTTCAACCCAAAAGCTTGGAGACTCTACAATTTGTTTAAAAGTGATGGGGCAGAAGGAGTCCCTGATTGACCCACGCAAGACTAGTTTTCCCATCCCCTGTTACTAAGAGTTCATAGTTATGGTTAAAGGGAACCAGGATATCCCGATCTGATCCCGTTACTTCAAGTGTGGGCTGACATTGCCACTAAGAAGCCTGCAAATATAAAAGACTTACTCCCTCCCGCAAAGAAAGGGCCCTTGTTTCCAAGGTTTCAGGAAACATGGAAGGACCGGAAAAACAAACGGTCCAAGTTCCCAAAACCACATAGGTGGAGGCCATCCCTCCCCATCACCCTCCCCCACCCCTCCCCTCCCCCATCCCTCCCCCACCCCTCCCCTCCCCTCCTCTCCCCTCCCCTCCCCTCCCCTCCCCATCACTCTCCCCTAATCGGCTTTTTCCCATTTTGCAGGAGAACTCTGGGAGTGGGAGAGCTGGCTTCAAACCCTTTCTTTCAACCCCCGCCCTATAAGGTTTCTAGGGTCCAGAAATAGAAAACTTCTAACAGGCCCTTATTGAGTCACTCCCTCCCCCACCGGCCCCCCAAACTCACCCCCACCCCTAACAAGCAGCCCCCCACACACACTAGTACTGGTATGACTTCCATACTCATCAGCCCACCTGGAATGCTTGCCAACAACTTCTCCAGGTGCTGTTCACAACGGAGGAGGGTAGCCCTTCCAGACAGAGGCCCAGTAAGCAGTCAGTGAACCTGATGGTCAGCGAGCGGGCACTCCCCACTTGAGAGAAACTCTTTTGGCCACTACACCAACAATGTGGGATCTCAATTCCTAGCAAGGCCCAGAGGACTTTACCAGGTATCAACCATTGCTCTTACATGACCCTCTGCAGAAGAGCTAGGAAACCTATGAATTTATCTAAGGTCAGTGAGAATTTTCAGGTTCCTATAAGAGAATATCCGCCTGCCTTTCTAGAGTGGCTGAGGGAAGCCTACGGGCTTTATACCCCTAACGGCCCGGAGGCACTGAAAACAGGAGGGCAATAAGTATTGCCTTTATTACTCAGTCAGTCTGCCTCAGACATGACAAAGAAGTGGGAAGGGTTTGAAGGGAAAAATCTTAGCGATTTGGTACAAGTGGCTCATTGAGTGTATAACAACAGAGATGACCCTAGCACGACAGAGACAAAGAAGCTAGCTAAAATAATCGTAATTGACATGAGATACCCCAGAGACTCAGGAAAAGGAGAGCATGGCCCACTCACGGAGAGACTAACCTGTGGGCACCGCCAAGCCATGGGGAAGGACCAATGTGCCTACTGCAGGAAAGAAGGACACTGGAAAAATCAGTGCCTTGAAAACCCCAGGAGAGGTGCACGACCCTCCACTAGAGTGGATGGGCCTCATCTGCACGTAGAAAGACCCAAGCAAGAGACAATAATGCTTGAAGAAGCTCAATGAAGGGGTCAGGGCTCTGTTTCACTTCGCCGCCAAAAGCCCAGGCTAACTCTCCAAGTAGGAGGCCAGGCAGTAAATTTCTTGGTGGACACAGGGGCCACCTTGTCAGGTTCAGAAAGGAATATGGGCACATTTTCAAGAAGAAAGATGTGAATTACTGTGAGCCTATGATTCCGTCCACAGATAACTCACACCAGAAGGTTTGCATGGAGGGTAGGTGGGTTTCCCAAGACAACAAAATAACAAATATCTATCAGCCCTTTGGCCCAGTTAGCCACCTGGTTATGATATCACTGGCTTCTGGCTCAGCTGCTGAGCCAGTGAAGCAGTTATAGCAGGAGAAGACTAGGTGGCCGGTGGCCATCAACTGAAGGACCAAATCTCCACAGTGGGCTTCCTGTTTCAATATGGAGCCACGTATGTTACCTGCTGGACACCATCTCTATCCTGAGCTCATAATTGCCATCGCAGGTCTAGAATGCGGCACGCAGGTACACACTATATGAAACAGTCTCTGATTAACCCCTCTCGATAACTTGCTGACATGGGAGTCTGGATAATCCTGTACATTTACTTTGCAGATTAAAAAACTCACTCAAAAACACACAGGAGTTGACCCAGAGACACACAACTGGTTAACAACAAAGTCATATTCACAACCAGCGTCTGGACCAAGAGCACGGTGCCCCACAGAACTGTGCCCATTGAGCAGTCAATATCTCCTGGACTCTCAAAAGATCTGAGCTGATACCCAGCCCCCCACATCCTTGCAGCCCCAAAAGATTGTATTTCACAGGATGGCACCGGATCTGCAGCTCGCGGAGAGGGACATATTTGATCAGAGAACACAGGGCAGAACAAGGGGGAGGAGGGGAGAATGGAGCACATCCTGGCCCAATACACCTTGAGGATGATGTTCCCAATCAGAGAAGCCAATCCACAGAGAAGACCACATGGGCAGCCCCACGATGAGAAACGTCCCTCAAAGACCCATAGCCTTAGAGGGGACAACACTGGACACACAGTGTGGGAACTGCGCCCGAACTGATCCTGCCACTTCGATGCATGACACTAAGAGAGTGCAGCGGAAGAGTAAGAAACCGGAGCATCAAAGTCCCCGGGGAATGCCAAAGGTGGACTTTGTGGTCAGGGTTCGGTGCCCCCACAGACTGGACTGGAAAACACTCCTAAAGTTCACCACACAGTCCTTGTACTTTTCTTTCTGGTTAGTGTTGTTTTCTTTTAGTGTCATTGGATTTGGGTTGGGTTTTGTTTTCATTTTTGTTTGTTTTTTTTTCTTTTTGCTGCTTGGTTTAGCTCAGTCTTGTTTTGTGCATGTTATTACCTTTACAGGTCTGTCTAATTAAGAGAGGCTGGATGAACAATCTGGAGGAGTAAACATGTGACCGGCCCTTTCCATTGGGCATGGGAGTGAGCACGGTGGGGGGAAAGGAAGTGGTGTAAAGAAACCCAGAGACAAGGGTACAACACGTGATGGAAAACGGTAGTGAGGGGGATGTAGGAGGCCTGGTAGGGCGTGATCAAAGGTAATGTAACCAAGAGGAATTACTGAAACCCAAAGGAAGACTGAGCATGTCAGTGGGCACAAGAGGAAAATCAAAGAGTATAGAAGAGTGAGCTGGGAAGCAAGGGCCAGTTATAGACGTCTAAATAAAGGCATGTACATATGTACATATATTTACAAAGGGGCATGGGGAAATAGATCTATGTCCATATGTTTATAGATTTAGTATTAAGGTAGCAGATGGACATAGGGCCTCCGCTCAAGGACTCCCTCATTGCAATAACACTGTTCTATTAAATTGGCATTCTAAGATGCTCACCTTCCCTACACAATCACTGACCACAAAGCGGCTGCATAAGCAAATGTGGTGAAGAAAGCCGATGGTGTCCAGCTACCTAAAGATATAGCGTGTGGGGTCTTAAAGGCCTGAGGGTAAAGAAACAGCCATCTGGCTCTGAAGCAACAGAGCCCACATGGAGAAAGCATACCAGCCTGTGTGATCACAAAGTTTTAAAGGGATAAGGCAACAGGCATCATGAGAACAAAAAAATCTTATCATGGAGAATGAGAGGGGACTGCCGGGTATAGACCCAAAACCTATTTGCAGTGCACTGGACATCCCCTTACAGAAGGATCTCAGAGTGGAGATTAAAGAATACAGGGTATGAGACAGCAAAGATGAAACACAACTTTCCTCTAGTTCTTAATGCTTTCTCTTGCCCCACTATCATGATCCCAGTTCTACCATACTAATCTGGCCAAACTAGAGAAGGTATTCTAGTACCGATAGGAATTTCAAACACGGGGGATCCAGAGTGGATGGGCCCTTTACCAGTGTTATGAGTGGAGATACTGGGAGGGTGGAGGAAGGGCAGGATGGAAAGTGAGAACCGATTACAAGGATCTTCATTGACCTCAAAAGAAAGGTGGGTGAAAATATGACAAAAGAATTAGTACATTTCCAAGGATTGATGAGGGATGGGTGGCGGGCATTGAGGGGGGAAAAATGAGGAGCTGAGGCCAGGGGCTTGGGTGGAGAGTGGATATTTTGTGAATAAGGAGGGCAATTAATGTACAGATGGGCTTCAAACAGATGATGTATTTATGGATTGTGGTTAGTGTTGTAGGAGCCACTAATGAAAAGATCATAAAAGAAACAAAAATAATCTTGGCAGAGGGCTCATGCAAGGATGATCTCAGGCTGGATTAGACCAGTCAAAACAGCTACTGGAGTCGCCTCACCCTGTGTCTATTACTGAGTCAGCCATGATGCTTAGGACCCACAGCCCCAGCAGCTGGCCAGAGAGGGAGGTGGATCTCTGAGGCCATTCCACAGGGGGAATGGTCCTCTGTCCTGCAGGGCCCACCCTCCTTTGTAAGCATGCTGCCTGGGGCAAGGCTTTCATGGAGTCCACACCATGGGAGCTCTACTACTCATGGGGGATTGGCAGGAAGCCTCTGCTCATGCGCACACACCACCAACTAGCTGGAGGATCTCCGTGAACAAAGCCTGAGGCAGACAACAAGCCCACTAACTGATGCTGTAAGAGATACAATCAGCATCCAGAAACCTGCAACTGGGAGTAAGAGGCAGCATACCTTGGTCCCAGCCCCTCCCACTCTAATCTACAAGGAGTGACATTGCAAAGCAGAGGGTTTTCATAAAGCACTTCCAGGACTGTGGAATGAGCAGCCTCGTTTGTGGACATGGATACTCTGTGATCCAGACGTACTACCTCCTCCCTTACAGTCAGCTGAGACAAAAACCCTTGCAAGCAGAAAGCCATGCATCTGAACAGTATCCACCAGCCACTCATGTGCAGCACAGCTGCCTCCAAAGAGCCTTCCTGAGTGAGAGAGAAATCATGCAGAAGCCTGGTCTGCACTCAAGAGAGTTTTATGAGCGTTAGGGAGGCGTGGTGGGCAAGTCTGGCCGACCCCAGTGGCTGAATTGAATTTACATGGCCTAGATTGGTCAATCCAGGTACAGGAACCACCCAGGTGACCTCCCCTTCATGGCCAGAAATCTGGACCTCTGAGCATGCACAGGGTGCCTCTCCTAACTGGGCTCTTATCTTGGCCCTATGGGCATGCATAACGGATGCCCCAGTCCCTAGTATAGCTACCTAACATTTGCCCCCCTGAAGAGATATGGACCCAAATCTTTGGGGGTACTGGGCGACGACATCTCTAGCTGCTTCCTGCTGGCAAAAGGGGCGAGGTTGGGCTTTGGGTCCATACCCTTCCTACACTGCTGGGAGGGGTTGTCCATTGAGGGCAACTTTATCCAGGATGGATAAGGTTGAGGTGGTCCAGGAGATGGTAGTCGTGGACCTGGCACACTTGGTTCAGAAGCTTTAATCACCCGATAACTTCTGAGAAAAACAAACAGTCTAAAAGGTGAACAGTTTGACTACGACAAGGCTAAGCTTGTGAGGTGGCAGTGGCCTTGAAATTAGGTGAGTGTCACAGGAAACAAAAATAATCTTAGGATTACCAGACATGTGTGTTTGTTCATTGCAAGTACAGGAAGAGGGATAAAAGCATTCACACTTTCCCCTAGGAGGGCACAGGTTTGGGCACTACTAGGTGCAGTCGGATCACTGATTCATTTATGATGCTAAGGTCTTGGACCCGCTGATAAGACCCATCCTTCTTTTTAACCCTATAACGCTTCAATTTTAATTTTGGGAAAAAATTTTCTTTTTGTTGTGGACTTTCATAGTTATAAATATATATATATGTATTAATATATACATTTTTTAATGTTATGAAAACATCATGCTTCGCGTTATAGAGTTAAATGGAAATAATGGGCTAGTGCAGGACGAGTCAAAAGTGACCAAAATAGAGTAACTGCCTAATTCATTTTGAATTTTCTTGGGTTCAATTGGAGTAAAGGCTTGTAAATTACCCGGGGTCCAAATTCCCATGGTGCCTCCTACAATGGGTAGAATGTTCAGGGATGTTTCAGGGCTGGGAGATTAATAACCCCTAAGTCCAGGATACCTTAGGGCAGGGGTCCTTAAACTGTTTACCCAGGGGGCCAGTTCACTATCCCTCAGGCCTTTTGAAGGAAAGACTATAGTTTAAAAAAACAAATATTACGAACAAATTCATGTGCACACTGCACATCTTGATTTGAAGTTCAAAAAAAAAATAAATGGGGCACATACACCCGGCAGAAAGGATCAACGTCCTCGGCTGTCTGCATGTGGCCTACAGGTTGTAGTTTGAGGACCCCTGCTCTCGGCATTCACCAAGAGGATGTGGTTTCAACCCAAAAGCTTGGAGACTCTACAATTTGTTTAAAAGTGATGGGGCAGAAGGAGTCCCTGATTGACCCACGCAAGACTAGTTTTCCCATCCCCTGTTACTAAGAGTTCATAGTTATGGTTAAAGGGAACCAGGATATCCCGATCTGATCCCGTTACTTCAAGTGTGGGCTGACATTGCCACTAAGAAGCCTGCAAATATAAAAGACTTACTCCCTCCCGCAAAGAAAGGGCCCTTGTTTCCAAGGTTTCAGGAAACATGGAAGGACCGGAAAAACAAACGGTCCAAGTTCCCAAAACCACATAGGTGGAGGCCATCCCTCCCCATCGCCCTCCCCCACCCCTCCCCTCCCCCATCCCTCCCCCACCCCTCCCCTCCCCTCCTCTCCCCTCCCCTCCCCTCCCCTCCCCATCACTCTCCCCTAATCGGCTTTTTCCCATTTTGCAGGAGAACTCTGGGAGTGGGAGAGCTGGCTTCAAACCCTTTCTTTCAACCCCCGCCCTATAAGGTTTCTAGGGTCCAGAAATAGAAAACTTCTAACAGGCCCTTATTGAGTCACTCCCTCCCCCACCGGCCCCCCAAACTCACCCCCACCCCTAACAAGCAGCCCCCCACACACACTAGTACTGGTATGACTTCCATACTCATCAGCCCACCTGGAATGCTTGCCAACAACTTCTCCAGGTGCTGTTCACAACGGAGGAGGGTAGCCCTTCCAGACAGAGGCCCAGTAAGCAGTCAGTGAACCTGATGGTCAGCGAGCGGGCACTCCCCACTTGAGAGAAACTCTTTTGGCCACTACACCAACAATGTGGGATCTCAATTCCTAGCAAGGCCCAGAGGACTTTACCAGGTATCAACCATTGCTCTTACATGACCCTCTGCAGAAGAGCTAGGAAACCTATGAATTTATCTAAGGTCAGTGAGAATTTTCAGGTTCCTATAAGAGAATATCCGCCTGCCTTTCTAGAGTGGCTGAGGGAAGCCTACGGGCTTTATACCCCTAACGGCCCGGAGGCACTGAAAACAGGAGGGCAATAAGTATTGCCTTTATTACTCAGTCAGTCTGCCTCAGACATGACAAAGAAGTGGGAAGGGTTTGAAGGGAAAAATCTTAGCGATTTGGTACAAGTGGCTCATTGAGTGTATAACAACAGAGATGACCCTAGCACGACAGAGACAAAGAAGCTAGCTAAAATAATCGTAATTGACATGAGATACCCCAGAGACTCAGGAAAAGGAGAGCATGGCCCACTCACGGAGAGACTAACCTGTGGGCACCGCCAAGCCATGGGGAAGGACCAATGTGCCTACTGCAGGAAAGAAGGACACTGGAAAAATCAGTGCCTTGAAAACCCCAGGAGAGGTGCACGACCCTCCACTAGAGTGGATGGGCCTCATCTGCACGTAGAAAGACCCAAGCAAGAGACAATAATGCTTGAAGAAGCTCAATGAAGGGGTCAGGGCTCTGTTTCACTTCGCCGCCAAAAGCCCAGGCTAACTCTCCAAGTAGGAGGCCAGGCAGTAAATTTCTTGGTGGACACAGGGGCCACCTTGTCAGGTTCAGAAAGGAATATGGGCACATTTTCAAGAAGAAAGATGTGAATTACTGTGAGCCTATGATTCCTTCCACAGATAACTCACACCAGAAGGTTTGCATGGAGGGTAGGTGGGTTTCCCAAGACAACAAAATAACAAATATCTATCAGCCCTTTGGCCCAGTTAGCCACCTGGTTATGATATCACTGGCTTCTGGCTCAGCTGCTGAGCCAGTGAAGCAGTTATAGCAGGAGAAGACTAGGTGGCCGGTGGCCATCAACGGAAGGACCAAATCTCCACAGTGGGCTTCCTGTTTCAATATGGAGCCACGTATGTTACCTGCTGGACACCATCTCTATCCTGAGCTCATAATTGCCATCGCAGGTCTAGAATGCGGCGCGCAGGTACACACTATATGAAACAGTCTCTGATTAACCCCTCTCGATAACTTGCTGACATGGGAGTCTGGATAATCCTGTACATTTACTTTGCAGATTAGAAAACTCACTCAAAAACACACAGGAGTTGACCCAGAGACACACAACTGGTTAACAACAAAGTCATATTCACAACCAGCGTCTGGACCAAGAGCACGGTGCCCCACAGAACTGTGCCCATCGAGCAGTCAATATCTCCTGGACTCTCAAAAGATCTGAGCTGATACCCACCCCCCCACCCCCACATCCTTGCAGCCCCAAAAGATTGTATTTCACAGGATGGCACCGGATCTGCAGCTCGCGGAAAGGGACATATCTGATCAGAGAACACAGGGCAGAACAAGGGGGAGGAGGGGAGAATGGAGCACACCCTGGCCCAATACACCTTGAGGATGATGTTCCCAATCAGAGAAGCCAATCCACAGAGAAGACCACATGGGCAGCCCCACGATGAGAAACGTCCCTCAAAGACCCATAGCCTTAGAGGGGACAACACTGGACACACAGTGTGGGAACTGCGCCCGAACTGATCCTGCCACTTCGATGCATGACACTAAGAGAGTGCAGCGGAAGAGTAAGAAACCGGAGCATCAAAGTCCCCGGGGAATGCCAAAGGTGGACTTTGTGGTCAGGGTTCGGTGCCCCCACAGACTGGACTGGAAAACACTCCTAAAGTTCACCACACAGTCCTTGTACTTTTCTTTCTGGTTAGTGTTGTTTTCTTTTAGTGTCATTGGATTTGGGTTGGGTTTTGTTTTCATTTTTGTTTGTTTTTTTTTCTTTTTGCTGCTTGGTTTAGCTCAGTCTTGTTTTGTGCATGTTATTACCTTTACAGGTCTGTCTAATTAAGAGAGGCTGGATGAACAATCTGGAGGAGTAAACATGTGACCGGCCCTTTCCATTGGGCATGGGAGTGAGCACGGTGGGGGGAAAGGAAGTGGTGTAAAGAAACCCAGAGACAAGGGTACAACAAGTGATGGAAAACGGTAGTGAGGGGGATGTAGGAGGCCTGGTAGGGCGTGATCAAAGGTAATGTAACCAAGAGGAATTACTGAAACCCAAAGGAAGACTGAGCATGTCAGTGGGCACAAGAGGAAAATCAAAGAGTATAGAAGAGTGAGCTGGGAAGCAAGGGCCAGTTATAGACGTCTAAATAAAGGCATGTACATATGTACATATATTTACAAAGGGGCATGGGGAAATAGATCTATGTCCATATGTTTATAGATTTAGTATTAAGGTAGCAGATGGACATAGGGCCTCCGCTCAAGGACTCCCTCATTGCAATAACACTGTTCTATTAAATTGGCATTCTAAGATGCTCACCTTCCCTACACAATCACTGACCACAAAGCGGCTGCATAAGCAAATGTGGTGAAGAAAGCCGATGGTGTCCAGCTACCTAAAGATATAGCGTGTGGGGTCTTAAAGGCCTGAGGGTAAAGAAACAGCCATCTGGCTCTGAAGCAACAGAGCCCACATGGAGAAAGCATACCAGCCTGTGTGATCACAAAGTTTTAAAGGGATAAGGCAACAGGCATCATGAGAACAAAAAAATCTTATCATGGAGAATGAGAGGGGACTGCCGGGTATAGACCCAAAACCTATTTGCAGTGCACTGGACATCCCCTTACAGAAGGATCTCAGAGTGGAGATTAAAGAATACAGGGTATGAGACAGCAAAGATGAAACACAACTTTCCTCTAGTTCTTAATGCTTTCTCTTGCCCCACTATCATGATCCCAGTTCTACCATACTAATCTGGCCAAACTAGAGAAGGTATTCTAGTACCGATAGGAATTTCAAACACGGGGGATCCAGAGTGGATGGGCCCTTTACCAGTGTTATGAGTGGAGATACTGGGAGGGTGGAGGAAGGGCAGGATGGAAAGTGGGAACCGATTACAAGGATCTTCATTGACCTCAAAAGAAAGGTGGGTGAAAATATGACAAAAGAATTAGTACATTTCCAAGGATTGATGAGGGATGGGTGGCGGGCATTGAGGGGGGAAAAATGAGGAGCTGAGGCCAGGGGCTTGGGTGGAGAGTGGATATTTTGTGAATAAGGAGGGCAATTAATGTACAGATGGGCTTCAAACAGATGATGTATTTATGGATTGTGGTTAGTGTTGTAGGAGCCACTAATGAAAAGATCATAAAAGAAACAAAAATAATCTTGGCAGAGGGCTCATGCAAGGATGATCTCAGGCTGGATTAGACCAGTCAAAACAGCTACTGGAGTCGCCTCACCCTGTGTCTATTACTGAGTCAGCCATGATGCTTAGGACCCACAGCCCCAGCAGCTGGCCAGAGAGGGAGGTGGATCTCTGAGGCCATTCCACAGGGGGAATGGTCCTCTGTCCTGCAGGGCCCACCCTCCTTTGTAAGCATGCTGCCTGGGGCAAGGCTTTCATGGAGTCCACACCATGGGAGCTCTACTACTCATGGGGGATTGGCAGGAAGCCTCTGCTCATGCGCACACACCACCAACTAGCTGGAGGATCTCCGTGAACAAAGCCTGAGGCAGACAACAAGCCCACTAACTGATGCTGTAAGAGATACAATCAGCATCCAGAAACCTGCAACTGGGAGTAAGAGGCAGCATACCTTGGTCCCAGCCCCTCCCACTCTAATCTACAAGGAGTGACATTGCAAAGCAGAGGGTTTTCATAAAGCACTTCCAGGACTGTGGAATGAGCAGCCTCGTTTGTGGACATGGATACTCTGTGATCCAGACGTACTACCTCCTCCCTTACAGTCAGCTGAGACAAAAACCCTTGCAAGCAGAAAGCCATGCATCTGAACAGTATCCACCAGCCACTCATGTGCAGCACAGCTGCCTCCAAAGAGCCTTCCTGAGTGAGAGAGAAATCATGCAGAAGCCTGGTCTGCACTCAAGAGAGTTTTATGAGCGTTAGGGAGGCGTGGTGGGCAAGTCTGGCCGACCCCAGTGGCTGAATTGAATTTACATGGCCTAGATTGGTCAATCCAGGTACAGGAACCACCCAGGTGACCTCCCCTTCATGGCCAGAAATCTGGACCTCTGAGCATGCACAGGGTGCCTCTCCTAACTGGGCTCTTATCTTGGCCCTATGGGCATGCATAACGGATGCCCCAGTCCCTAGTATAGCTACCTAACATTTGCCCCCCTGAAGAGATATGGACCCAAATCTTTGGGGGTACTGGGCGACGACATCTCTAGCTGCTTCCTGCTGGCAAAAGGGGCGAGGTTGGGCTTTGGGTCCATACCCTTCCTACACTGCTGGGAGGGGTTGTCCATTGAGGGCAACTTTATCCAGGATGGATAAGGTTGAGGTGGTCCAGGAGATGGTAGTCGTGGACCTGGCACACTTGGTTCAGAAGCTTTAATCACCCGATAACTTCTGAGAAAAACAAACAGTCTAAAAGGTGAACAGTTTGACTACGACAAGGCTAAGCTTGTGAGGTGGCAGTGGCCTTGAAATTAGGTGAGTGTCACAGGAAACAAAAATAATCTTAGGATTACCAGACATGTGTGTTTGTTCATTGGAAGTACAGGAAGAGGGATAAAAGCATTCACACTTTCCCCTAGGAGGGCACAGGTTTGGGCACTACTAGGTGCAGTCGGATCACTGATTCATTTATGATGCTAAGGTCTTGGACCCGCTGATAAGACCCATCCTTCTTTTTAACCCTATAACGCTTCAATTTTAATTTTGGGAAAAAATTTTCTTTTTGTTGTGGACTTTCATAGTTATAAATATATATATATGTATTAATATATACATTTTTTAATGTTATGAAAACATCATGCTTCGCGTTATAGAGTTAAATGGAAATAATGGGCTAGTGCAGGACGAGTCAAAAGTGACCAAAATAGAGTAACTGCCTAATTCATTTTGAATTTTCTTGGGTTCAATTGGAGTAAAGGCTTGTAAATTACCCGGGGTCCAAATTCCCATGGTGCCTCCTACAATGGGTAGAATGTTCAGGGATGTTTCAGGGCTGGGAGATTAATAACCCCTAAGTCCAGGATACCTTAGGGCAGGGGTCCTTAAACTGTTTACCCAGGGGGCCAGTTCACTATCCCTCAGGCCTTTTGAAGGAAAGACTATAGTTTAAAAAAACAAATATTACGAACAAATTCATGTGCACACTGCACATCTTGATTTGAAGTTCAAAAAAAAAATAAATGGGGCACATACACCCGGCAGAAAGGATCAACGTCCTCGGCTGTCTGCATGTGGCCTACAGGTTGTAGTTTGAGGACCCCTGCTCTCGGCATTCACCAAGAGGATGTGGTTTCAACCCAAAAGCTTGGAGACTCTACAATTTGTTTAAAAGTGATGGGGCAGAAGGAGTCCCTGATTGACCCACGCAAGACTAGTTTTCCCATCCCCTGTTACTAAGAGTTCATAGTTATGGTTAAAGGGAACCAGGATATCCCGATCTGATCCCGTTACTTCAAGTGTGGGCTGACATTGCCACTAAGAAGCCTGCAAATATAAAAGACTTACTCCCTCCCGCAAAGAAAGGGCCCTTGTTTCCAAGGTTTCAGGAAACATGGAAGGACCGGAAAAACAAACGGTCCAAGTTCCCAAAACCACATAGGTGGAGGCCATCCCTCCCCATCGCCCTCCCCCACCCCTCCCCTCCCCCATCCCTCCCCCACCCCTCCCCTCCCCTCCTCTCCCCTCCCCTCCCCTCCCCATCACTCTCCCCTAATCGGCTTTTTCCCATTTTGCAGGAGAACTCTGGGAGTGGGAGAGCTGGCTTCAAACCCTTTCTTTCAACCCCCGCCCTATAAGGTTTCTAGGGTCCAGAAATAGAAAACTTCTAACAGGCCCTTATTGAGTCACTCCCTCCCCCACCGGCCCCCCAAACTCACCCCCACCCCTAACAAGCAGCCCCCCACACACACTAGTACTGGTATGACTTCCATACTCATCAGCCCACCTGGAATGCTTGCCAACAACTTCTCCAGGTGCTGTTCACAACGGAGGAGGGTAGCCCTTCCAGACAGAGGCCCAGTAAGCAGTCAGTGAACCTGATGGTCAGCGAGCGGGCACTCCCCACTTGAGAGAAACTCTTTTGGCCACTACACCAACAATGTGGGATCTCAATTCCTAGCAAGGCCCAGAGGACTTTACCAGGTATCAACCATTGCTCTTACATGACCCTCTGCAGAAGAGCTAGGAAACCTATGAATTTATCTAAGGTCAGTGAGAATTTTCAGGTTCCTATAAGAGAATATCCGCCTGCCTTTCTAGAGTGGCTGAGGGAAGCCTACGGGCTTTATACCCCTAACGGCCCGGAGGCACTGAAAACAGGAGGGCAATAAGTATTGCCTTTATTACTCAGTCAGTCTGCCTCAGACATGACAAAGAAGTGGGAAGGGTTTGAAGGGAAAAATCTTAGCGATTTGGTACAAGTGGCTCATTGAGTGTATAACAACAGAGATGACCCTAGCACGACAGAGACAAAGAAGCTAGCTAAAATAATCGTAATTGACATGAGATACCCCAGAGACTCAGGAAAAGGAGAGCATGGCCCACTCACGGAGAGACTAACCTGTGGGCACCGCCAAGCCATGGGGAAGGACCAATGTGCCTACTGCAGGAAAGAAGGACACTGGAAAAATCAGTGCCTTGAAAACCCCAGGAGAGGTGCACGACCCTCCACTAGAGTGGATGGGCCTCATCTGCACGTAGAAAGACCCAAGCAAGAGACAATAATGCTTGAAGAAGCTCAATGAAGGGGTCAGGGCTCTGTTTCACTTCGCCGCCAAAAGCCCAGGCTAACTCTCCAAGTAGGAGGCCAGGCAGTAAATTTCTTGGTGGACACAGGGGCCACCTTGTCAGGTTCAGAAAGGAATATGGGCACATTTTCAAGAAGAAAGATGTGAATTACTGTGAGCCTATGATTCCTTCCACAGATAACTCACACCAGAAGGTTTGCATGGAGGGTAGGTGGGTTTCCCAAGACAACAAAATAACAAATATCTATCAGCCCTTTGGCCCAGTTAGCCACCTGGTTATGATATCACTGGCTTCTGGCTCAGCTGCTGAGCCAGTGAAGCAGTTATAGCAGGAGAAGACTAGGTGGCCGGTGGCCATCAACGGAAGGACCAAATCTCCACAGTGGGCTTCCTGTTTCAATATGGAGCCACGTATGTTACCTGCTGGACACCATCTCTATCCTGAGCTCATAATTGCCATCGCAGGTCTAGAATGCGGCGCGCAGGTACACACTATATGAAACAGTCTCTGATTAACCCCTCTCGATAACTTGCTGACATGGGAGTCTGGATAATCCTGTACATTTACTTTGCAGATTAGAAAACTCACTCAAAAACACACAGGAGTTGACCCAGAGACACACAACTGGTTAACAACAAAGTCATATTCACAACCAGCGTCTGGACCAAGAGCACGGTGCCCCACAGAACTGTGCCCATTGAGCAGTCAATATCTCCTGGACTCTCAAAAGATCTGAGCTGATACCCACCCCCCCACATCCTTGCAGCCCCAAAAGATTGTATTTCACAGGATGGCACCGGATCTGCAGCTCGCGGAGAGGGACATATTTGATCAGAGAACACAGGGCAGAACAAGGGGGAGGAGGGGAGAATGGAGCACATCCTGGCCCAATACACCTTGAGGATGATGTTCCCAATCAGAGAAGCCAATCCACAGAGAAGACCACATGGGCAGCCCCACGATGAGAAACGTCCCTCAAAGACCCATAGCCTTAGAGGGGACAACACTGGACACACAGTGTGGGAACTGCGCCCGAACTGATCCTGCCACTTCGATGCATGACACTAAGAGAGTGCAGCGGAAGAGTAAGAAACCGGAGCATCAAAGTCCCCGGGGAATGCCAAAGGTGGACTTTGTGGTCAGGGTTCGGTGCCCCCACAGACTGGACTGGAAAACACTCCTAAAGTTCACCACACAGTCCTTGTACTTTTCTTTCTGGTTAGTGTTGTTTTCTTTTAGTGTCATTGGATTTGGGTTGGGTTTTGTTTTCATTTTTGTTTGTTTTTTTTTCTTTTTGCTGCTTGGTTTAGCTCAGTCTTGTTTTGTGCATGTTATTACCTTTACAGGTCTGTCTAATTAAGAGAGGCTGGATGAACAATCTGGAGGAGTAAACATGTGACCGGCCCTTTCCATTGGGCATGGGAGTGAGCACGGTGGGGGGAAAGGAAGTGGTGTAAAGAAACCCAGAGACAAGGGTACAACACGTGATGGAAAACGGTAGTGAGGGGGATGTAGGAGGCCTGGTAGGGCGTGATCAAAGGTAATGTAACCAAGAGGAATTACTGAAACCCAAAGGAAGACTGAGCATGTCAGTGGGCACAAGAGGAAAATCAAAGAGTATAGAAGAGTGAGCTGGGAAGCAAGGGCCAGTTATAGACGTCTAAATAAAGGCATGTACATATGTACATATATTTACAAAGGGGCATGGGGAAATAGATCTATGTCCATATGTTTATAGATTTAGTATTAAGGTAGCAGATGGACATAGGGCCTCCGCTCAAGGACTCCCTCATTGCAATAACACTGTTCTATTAAATTGGCATTCTAAGATGCTCACCTTCCCTACACAATCACTGACCACAAAGCGGCTGCATAAGCAAATGTGGTGAAGAAAGCCGATGGTGTCCAGCTACCTAAAGATATAGCGTGTGGGGTCTTAAAGGCCTGAGGGTAAAGAAACAGCCATCTGGCTCTGAAGCAACAGAGCCCACATGGAGAAAGCATACCAGCCTGTGTGATCACAAAGTTTTAAAGGGATAAGGCAACAGGCATCATGAGAACAAAAAAATCTTATCATGGAGAATGAGAGGGGACTGCCGGGTATAGACCCAAAACCTATTTGCAGTGCACTGGACATCCCCTTACAGAAGGATCTCAGAGTGGAGATTAAAGAATACAGGGTATGAGACAGCAAAGATGAAACACAACTTTCCTCTAGTTCTTAATGCTTTCTCTTGCCCCACTATCATGATCCCAGTTCTACCATACTAATCTGGCCAAACTAGAGAAGGTATTCTAGTACCGATAGGAATTTCAAACACGGGGGATCCAGAGTGGATGGGCACTTTACCAGTGTTATGAGTGGAGATACTGGGAGGGTGGAGGAAGGGCAGGATGGAAAGTGGGAACCGATTACAAGGATCTTCATTGACCTCAAAAGAAAGGTGGGTGAAAATATGACAAAAGAATTAGTACATTTCCAAGGATTGATGAGGGATGGGTGGCGGGCATTGAGGGGGGAAAAATGAGGAGCTGAGGCCAGGGGCTTGGGTGGAGAGTGGATATTTTGTGAATAAGGAGGGCAATTAATGTACAGATGGGCTTCAAACAGATGATGTATTTATGGATTGTGGTTAGTGTTGTAGGAGCCACTAATGAAAAGATCATAAAAGAAACAAAAATAATCTTGGCAGAGGGCTCATGCAAGGATGATCTCAGGCTGGATTAGACCAGTCAAAACAGCTACTGGAGTCGCCTCACCCTGTGTCTATTACTGAGTCAGCCATGATGCTTAGGACCCACAGCCCCAGCAGCTGGCCAGAGAGGGAGGTGGATCTCTGAGGCCATTCCACAGGGGGAATGGTCCTCTGTCCTGCAGGGCCCACCCTCCTTTGTAAGCATGCTGCCTGGGGCAAGGCTTTCATGGAGTCCACACCATGGGAGCTCTACTACTCATGGGGGATTGGCAGGAAGCCTCTGCTCATGCGCACACACCACCAACTAGCTGGAGGATCTCCGTGAACAAAGCCTGAGGCAGACAACAAGCCCACTAACTGATGCTGTAAGAGATACAATCAGCATCCAGAAACCTGCAACTGGGAGTAAGAGGCAGCATACCTTGGTCCCAGCCCCTCCCACTCTAATCTACAAGGAGTGACATTGCAAAGCAGAGGGTTTTCATAAAGCACTTCCAGGACTGTGGAATGAGCAGCCTCGTTTGTGGACATGGATACTCTGTGATCCAGACGTACTACCTCCTCCCTTACAGTCAGCTGAGACAAAAACCCTTGCAAGCAGAAAGCCATGCATCTGAACAGTATCCACCAGCCACTCATGTGCAGCACAGCTGCCTCCAAAGAGCCTTCCTGAGTGAGAGAGAAATCATGCAGAAGCCTGGTCTGCACTCAAGAGAGTTTTATGAGCGTTAGGGAGGCGTGGTGGGCAAGTCTGGCCGACCCCAGTGGCTGAATTGAATTTACATGGCCTAGATTGGTCAATCCAGGTACAGGAACCACCCAGGTGACCTCCCCTTCATGGCCAGAAATCTGGACCTCTGAGCATGCACAGGGTGCCTCTCCTAACTGGGCTCTTATCTTGGCCCTATGGGCATGCATAACGGATGCCCCAGTCCCTAGTATAGCTACCTAACATTTGCCCCCCTGAAGAGATATGGACCCAAATCTTTGGGGGTACTGGGCGACGACATCTCTAGCTGCTTCCTGCTGGCAAAAGGGGCGAGGTGGGGCTTTGGGTCCATACCCTTCCTACACTGCTGGGAGGGGTTGTCCATTGAGGGCAACTTTATCCAGGATGGATAAGGTTGAGGTGGTCCAGGAGATGGTAGTCGTGGACCTGGCACACTTGGTTCAGAAGCTTTAATCACCCGATAACTTCTGAGAAAAACAAACAGTCTAAAAGGTGAACAGTTTGACTACGACAAGGCTAAGCTTGTGAGGTGGCAGTGGCCTTGAAATTAGGTGAGTGTCACAGGAAACAAAAATAATCTTAGGATTACCAGACATGTGTGTTTGTTCATTGGAAGTACAGGAAGAGGGATAAAAGCATTCACACTTTCCCCTAGGAGGGCACAGGTTTGGGCACTACTAGGTGCAGTCGGATCACTGATTCATTTATGATGCTAAGGTCTTGGACCCGCTGATAAGACCCATCCTTCTTTTTAACCCTATAACGCTTCAATTTTAATTTTGGGAAAAAATTTTCTTTTTGTTGTGGACTTTCATAGTTATAAATATATATATATGTATTAATATATACATTTTTTAATGTTATGAAAACATCATGCTTCGCGTTATAGAGTTAAATGGAAATAATGGGCTAGTGCAGGACGAGTCAAAAGTGACCAAAATAGAGTAACTGCCTAATTCATTTTGAATTTTCTTGGGTTCAATTGGAGTAAAGGCTTGTAAATTACCCGGGGTCCAAATTCCCATGGTGCCTCCTACAATGGGTAGAATGTTCAGGGATGTTTCAGGGCTGGGAGATTAATAACCCCTAAGTCCAGGATACCTTAGGGCAGGGGTCCTTAAACTGTTTACCCAGGGGGCCAGTTCACTATCCCTCAGGCCTTTTGAAGGAAAGACTATAGTTTAAAAAAACAAATATTACGAACAAATTCATGTGCACACTGCACATCTTGATTTGAAGTTCAAAAAAAAAATAAATGGGGCACATACACCCGGCAGAAAGGATCAACGTCCTCGGCTGTCTGCATGTGGCCTACAGGTTGTAGTTTGAGGACCCCTGCTCTCGGCATTCACCAAGAGGATGTGGTTTCAACCCAAAAGCTTGGAGACTCTACAATTTGTTTAAAAGTGATGGGGCAGAAGGAGTCCCTGATTGACCCACGCAAGACTAGTTTTCCCATCCCCTGTTACTAAGAGTTCATAGTTATGGTTAAAGGGAACCAGGATATCCCGATCTGATCCCGTTACTTCAAGTGTGGGCTGACATTGCCACTAAGAAGCCTGCAAATATAAAAGACTTACTCCCTCCCGCAAAGAAAGGGCCCTTGTTTCCAAGGTTTCAGGAAACATGGAAGGACCGGAAAAACAAACGGTCCAAGTTCCCAAAACCACATAGGTGGAGGCCATCCCTCCCCATCGCCCTCCCCCACCCCTCCCCTCCCCCATCCCTCCCCCACCCCTCCCCTCCCCTCCTCTCCCCTCCCCTCCCCTCCCCTCCCCATCACTCTCCCCTAATCGGCTTTTTCCCATTTTGCAGGAGAACTCTGGGAGTGGGAGAGCTGGCTTCAAACCCTTTCTTTCAACCCCCGCCCTATAAGGTTTCTAGGGTCCAGAAATAGAAAACTTCTAACAGGCCCTTATTGAGTCACTCCCTCCCCCACCGGCCCCCCAAACTCACCCCCACCCCTAACAAGCAGCCCCCCACACACACTAGTACTGGTATGACTTCCATACTCATCAGCCCACCTGGAATGCTTGCCAACAACTTCTCCAGGTGCTGTTCACAACGGAGGAGGGTAGCCCTTCCAGACAGAGGCCCAGTAAGCAGTCAGTGAACCTGATGGTCAGCGAGCGGGCACTCCCCACTTGAGAGAAACTCTTTTGGCCACTACACCAACAATGTGGGATCTCAATTCCTAGCAAGGCCCAGAGGACTTTACCAGGTATCAACCATTGCTCTTACATGACCCTCTGCAGAAGAGCTAGGAAACCTATGAATTTATCTAAGGTCAGTGAGAATTTTCAGGTTCCTATAAGAGAATATCCGCCTGCCTTTCTAGAGTGGCTGAGGGAAGCCTACGGGCTTTATACCCCTAACGGCCCGGAGGCACTGAAAACAGGAGGGCAATAAGTATTGCCTTTATTACTCAGTCAGTCTGCCTCAGACATGACAAAGAAGTGGGAAGGGTTTGAAGGGAAAAATCTTAGCGATTTGGTACAAGTGGCTCATTGAGTGTATAACAACAGAGATGACCCTAGCACGACAGAGACAAAGAAGCTAGCTAAAATAATCGTAATTGACATGAGATACCCCAGAGACTCAGGAAAAGGAGAGCATGGCCCACTCACGGAGAGACTAACCTGTGGGCACCGCCAAGCCATGGGGAAGGACCAATGTGCCTACTGCAGGAAAGAAGGACACTGGAAAAATCAGTGCCTTGAAAACCCCAGGAGAGGTGCACGACCCTCCACTAGAGTGGATGGGCCTCATCTGCACGTAGAAAGACCCAAGCAAGAGACAATAATGCTTGAAGAAGCTCAATGAAGGGGTCAGGGCTCTGTTTCACTTCGCCGCCAAAAGCCCAGGCTAACTCTCCAAGTAGGAGGCCAGGCAGTAAATTTCTTGGTGGACACAGGGGCCACCTTGTCAGGTTCAGAAAGGAATATGGGCACATTTTCAAGAAGAAAGATGTGAATTACTGTGAGCCTATGATTCCTTCCACAGATAACTCACACCAGAAGGTTTGCATGGAGGGTAGGTGGGTTTCCCAAGACAACAAAATAACAAATATCTATCAGCCCTTTGGCCCAGTTAGCCACCTGGTTATGATATCACTGGCTTCTGGCTCAGCTGCTGAGCCAGTGAAGCAGTTATAGCAGGAGAAGACTAGGTGGCCGGTGGCCATCAACGGAAGGACCAAATCTCCACAGTGGGCTTCCTGTTTCAATATGGAGCCACGTATGTTACCTGCTGGACACCATCTCTATCCTGAGCTCATAATTGCCATCGCAGGTCTAGAATGCGGCGCGCAGGTACACACTATATGAAACAGTCTCTGATTAACCCCTCTCGATAACTTGCTGACATGGGAGTCTGGATAATCCTGTACATTTACTTTGCAGATTAGAAAACTCACTCAAAAACACACAGGAGTTGACCCAGAGACACACAACTGGTTAACAACAAAGTCATATTCACAACCAGCGTCTGGACCAAGAGCACGGTGCCCCACAGAACTGTGCCCATTGAGCAGTCAATATCTCCTGGACTCTCAAAAGATCTGAGCTGATACCCACCCCCCCACATCCTTGCAGCCCCAAAAGATTGTATTTCACAGGATGGCACCGGATCTGCAGCTCGCGGAGAGGGACATATTTGATCAGAGAACACAGGGCAGAACAAGGGGGAGGAGGGGAGAATGGAGCACACCCTGGCCCAATACACCTTGAGGATGATGTTCCCAATCAGAGAAGCCAATCCACAGAGAAGACCACATGGGCAGCCCCACGATGAGAAACGTCCCTCAAAGACCCATAGCCTTAGAGGGGACAACACTGGACACACAGTGTGGGAACTGCGCCCGAACTGATCCTGCCACTTCGATGCATGACACTAAGAGAGTGCAGCGGAAGAGTAAGAAACCGGAGCATCAAAGTCCCCGGGGAATGCCAAAGGTGGACTTTGTGGTCAGGGTTCGGTGCCCCCACAGACTGGACTGGAAAACACTCCTAAAGTTCACCACACAGTCCTTGTACTTTTCTTTCTGGTTAGTGTTGTTTTCTTTTAGTGTCATTGGATTTGGGTTGGGTTTTGTTTTCATTTTTGTTTGTTTTTTTTTCTTTTTGCTGCTTGGTTTAGCTCAGTCTTGTTTTGTGCATGTTATTACCTTTACAGGTCTGTCTAATTAAGAGAGGCTGGATGAACAATCTGGAGGAGTAAACATGTGACCGGCCCTTTCCATTGGGCATGGGAGTGAGCACGGTGGGGGGAAAGGAAGTGGTGTAAAGAAACCCAGAGACAAGGGTACAACACGTGATGGAAAACGGTAGTGAGGGGGATGTAGGAGGCCTGGTAGGGCGTGATCAAAGGTAATGTAACCAAGAGGAATTACTGAAACCCAAAGGAAGACTGAGCATGTCAGTGGGCACAAGAGGAAAATCAAAGAGTATAGAAGAGTGAGCTGGGAAGCAAGGGCCAGTTATAGACGTCTAAATAAAGGCATGTACATATGTACATATATTTACAAAGGGGCATGGGGAAATAGATCTATGTCCATATGTTTATAGATTTAGTATTAAGGTAGCAGATGGACATAGGGCCTCCGCTCAAGGACTCCCTCATTGCAATAACACTGTTCTATTAAATTGGCATTCTAAGATGCTCACCTTCCCTACACAATCACTGACCACAAAGCGGCTGCATAAGCAAATGTGGTGAAGAAAGCCGATGGTGTCCAGCTACCTAAAGATATAGCGTGTGGGGTCTTAAAGGCCTGAGGGTAAAGAAACAGCCATCTGGCTCTGAAGCAACAGAGCCCACATGGAGAAAGCATACCAGCCTGTGTGATCACAAAGTTTTAAAGGGATAAGGCAACAGGCATCATGAGAACAAAAAAATCTTATCATGGAGAATGAGAGGGGACTGCCGGGTATAGACCCAAAACCTATTTGCAGTGCACTGGACATCCCCTTACAGAAGGATCTCAGAGTGGAGATTAAAGAATACAGGGTATGAGACAGCAAAGATGAAACACAACTTTCCTCTAGTTCTTAATGCTTTCTCTTGCCCCACTATCATGATCCCAGTTCTACCATACTAATCTGGCCAAACTAGAGAAGGTATTCTAGTACCGATAGGAATTTCAAACACGGGGGATCCAGAGTGGATGGGCCCTTTACCAGTGTTATGAGTGGAGATACTGGGAGGGTGGAGGAAGGGCAGGATGGAAAGTGGGAACCGATTACAAGGATCTTCATTGACCTCAAAAGAAAGGTGGGTGAAAATATGACAAAAGAATTAGTACATTTCCAAGGATTGATGAGGGATGGGTGGCGGGCATTGAGGGGGGAAAAATGAGGAGCTGAGGCCAGGGGCTTGGGTGGAGAGTGGATATTTTGTGAATAAGGAGGGCAATTAATGTACAGATGGGCTTCAAACAGATGATGTATTTATGGATTGTGGTTAGTGTTGTAGGAGCCACTAATGAAAAGATCATAAAAGAAACAAAAATAATCTTGGCAGAGGGCTCATGCAAGGATGATCTCAGGCTGGATTAGACCAGTCAAAACAGCTACTGGAGTCGCCTCACCCTGTGTCTATTACTGAGTCAGCCATGATGCTTAGGACCCACAGCCCCAGCAGCTGGCCAGAGAGGGAGGTGGATCTCTGAGGCCATTCCACAGGGGGAATGGTCCTCTGTCCTGCAGGGCCCACCCTCCTTTGTAAGCATGCTGCCTGGGGCAAGGCTTTCATGGAGTCCACACCATGGGAGCTCTACTACTCATGGGGGATTGGCAGGAAGCCTCTGCTCATGCGCACACACCACCAACTAGCTGGAGGATCTCCGTGAACAAAGCCTGAGGCAGACAACAAGCCCACTAACTGATGCTGTAAGAGATACAATCAGCATCCAGAAACCTGCAACTGGGAGTAAGAGGCAGCATACCTTGGTCCCAGCCCCTCCCACTCTAATCTACAAGGAGTGACATTGCAAAGCAGAGGGTTTTCATAAAGCACTTCCAGGACTGTGGAATGAGCAGCCTCGTTTGTGGACATGGATACTCTGTGATCCAGACGTACTACCTCCTCCCTTACAGTCAGCTGAGACAAAAACCCTTGCAAGCAGAAAGCCATGCATCTGAACAGTATCCACCAGCCACTCATGTGCAGCACAGCTGCCTCCAAAGAGCCTTCCTGAGTGAGAGAGAAATCATGCAGAAGCCTGGTCTGCACTCAAGAGAGTTTTATGAGCGTTAGGGAGGCGTGGTGGGCAAGTCTGGCCGACCCCAGTGGCTGAATTGAATTTACATGGCCTAGATTGGTCAATCCAGGTACAGGAACCACCCAGGTGACCTCCCCTTCATGGCCAGAAATCTGGACCTCTGAGCATGCACAGGGTGCCTCTCCTAACTGGGCTCTTATCTTGGCCCTATGGGCATGCATAACGGATGCCCCAGTCCCTAGTATAGCTACCTAACATTTGCCCCCCTGAAGAGATATGGACCCAAATCTTTGGGGGTACTGGGCGACGACATCTCTAGCTGCTTCCTGCTGGCAAAAGGGGCGAGGTGGGGCTTTGGGTCCATACCCTTCCTACACTGCTGGGAGGGGTTGTCCATTGAGGGCAACTTTATCCAGGATGGATAAGGTTGAGGTGGTCCAGGAGATGGTAGTCGTGGACCTGGCACACTTGGTTCAGAAGCTTTAATCACCCGATAACTTCTGAGAAAAACAAACGGTCTAAAAGGTGAACAGTTTGACTACGACAAGGCTAAGCTTGTGAGGTGGCAGTGGCCTTGAAATTAGGTGAGTGTCACAGGAAACAAAAATAATCTTAGGATTACCAAACATGTGTGTTTGTTCATTGCAAGTACAGGAAGAGGGATAAAAGCATTCACACTTTCCCCTAGGAGGGCACAGGTTTGGGCACTACTAGGTGCAGTCGGATCACTGATTCATTTATGATGCTAAGGTCTTGGACCCGCTGATAAGACCCATCCTTCTTTTTAACCCTATAACGCTTCAATTTTAATTTTGGGAAAAAATTTTCTTTTTGTTGTGGACTTTCATAGTTATAAATATATATATATGTATTAATATATACATTTTTTAATGTTATGAAAACATCATGCTTCGCGTTATAGAGTTAAATGGAAATAATGGGCTAGTGCAGGACGAGTCAAAAGTGACCAAAATAGAGTAACTGCCTAATTCATTTTGAATTTTCTTGGGTTCAATTGGAGTAAAGGCTTGTAAATTACCCGGGGTCCAAATTCCCATGGTGCCTCCTACAATGGGTAGAATGTTCAGGGATGTTTCAGGGCTGGGAGATTAATAACCCCTAAGTCCAGGATACCTTAGGGCAGGGGTCCTTAAACTGTTTACCCAGGGGGCCAGTTCACTATCCCTCAGGCCTTTTGAAGGAAAGACTATAGTTTAAAAAAACAAATATTACGAACAAATTCATGTGCACACTGCACATCTTGATTTGAAGTTCAAAAAAAAAATAAATGGGGCACATACACCCGGCAGAAAGGATCAACGTCCTCGGCTGTCTGCATGTGGCCCACAGGTTGTAGTTTGAGGACCCCTGCTCTCGGCATTCACCAAGAGGATGTGGTTTCAACCCAAAAGCTTGGAGACTCTACAATTTGTTTAAAAGTGATGGGGCAGAAGGAGTCCCTGATTGACCCACGCAAGACTAGTTTTCCCATCCCCTGTTACTAAGAGTTCATAGTTATGGTTAAAGGGAACCAGGATATCCCGATCTGATCCCGTTACTTCAAGTGTGGGCTGACATTGCCACTAAGAAGCCTGCAAATATAAAAGACTTACTCCCTCCCGCAAAGAAAGGGCCCTTGTTTCCAAGGTTTCAGGAAACATGGAAGGACCGGAAAAACAAACGGTCCAAGTTCCCAAAACCACATAGGTGGAGGCCATCCCTCCCCATCGCCCTCCCCCACCCCTCCCCTCCCTCACCCCTCCCCTCCCCCATCCCTCCCCCTCCCCTCCCCTCCCCTCCCCTCCCCATCACTCTCCCCTAATCGTCTTTATCCCATTTTGCAGGAGAACTCTGGGAGTGGGAGAGCTGGCTTCAAACCCTTTCTTTCAACCCCCCGCCCTATAAGGTTTCTAGGGTCCAGAAATAGAAAACTTCTAACAGGCCCTTATTGAGTCACTCCCTCCCCCACCGGCCCCCCAAACTCACCCCCACCCCTAACAAGCAGCCCCCCACACACACTAGTACTGGTATGACTTCCATACTCATCAGCCCACCTGGAATGCTTGCCAACAACTTCTCCAGGTGCTGTTCACAACGGAGGAGGGTAGCCCTTCCAGACAGAGGCCCAGTAAGCAGTCAGTGAACCTGATGGTCAGCGAGCGGGCACTCCCCACTTGAGAGATACTCTTTTGGCCACTACACCAACAATGTGGGATCTCAATTCCTAGCAAGGCCCAGAGGACTTTACCAGGTATCAACCATTGCTCTTACATGACCCTCTGCAGAAGAGCTAGGAAACCTATGAATTTATCTAAGGTCAGTGAGAATTTTCAGGTTCCTATAAGAGAATATCCGCCTGCCTTTCTAGAGTGGCTGAGGGAAGCCTACGGGCTTTATACCCCTAACGGCCCGGAGGCACTGAAAACAGGAGGGCATTAAGTATTGCCTTTATTACTCAGTCAGTCTGCCTCAGACATGACAAAGAAGTGGGAAGGGTTTGAAGGGAAAAATCTTAGCGATTTGGTACAAGTGGCTCATTGAGTGTATAACAACAGAGATGACCCTAGCACGACAGAGACAAAGAAGCTAGCTAAAATAATCGTAATTGACATGAGATACCCCAGAGACTCAGGAAAAGGAGAGCATGGCCCACTCACGGAGAGACTAACCTGTGGGCACCGCCAAGCCATGGGGAAGGACCAATGTGCCTACTGCAGGAAAGAAGGACACTGGAAAAATCAGTGCCTTGAAAACCCCAGGAGAGGTGCACGACCCTCCACTAGAGTGGATGGGCCTCATCTGCACGTAGAAAGACCCAAGCAAGAGACAATAATGCTTGAAGAAGCTCAATGAAGGGGTCAGGGCTCTGTTTCACTTCGCCGCCAAAAGCCCAGGCTAACTCTCCAAGTAGGAGGCCAGGCAGTAAATTTCTTGGTGGACACAGGGGCCACCTTGTCAGGTTCAGAAAGGAATATGGGCACATTTTCAAGAAGAAAGATGTGAATTACTGTGAGCCTATGATTCCTTCCACAGATAACTCACACCAGAAGGTTTGCATGGAGGGTAGGTGGGTTTCCCAAGACAACAAAATAACAAATATCTATCAGCCCTTTGGCCCAGTTAGCCACCTGGTTATGATATCACTGGCTTCTGGCTCAGCTGCTGAGCCAGTGAAGCAGTTATAGCAGGAGAAGACTAGGTGGCCGGTGGCCATCAACGGAAGGACCAAATCTCCACAGTGGGCTTCCTGTTTCAATATGGAGCCACGTATGTTACCTGCTGGACACCATCTCTATCCTGAGCTCATAATTGCCATCGCAGGTCTAGAATGCGGCGCGCAGGTACACACTATATGAAACAGTCTCTGATTAACCCCTCTCGATAACTTGCTGACATGGGAGTCTGGATAATCCTGTACATTTACTTTGCAGATTAGAAAACTCACTCAAAAACACACAGGAGTTGACCCAGAGACACACAACTGGTTAACAACAAAGTCATATTCACAACCAGCGTCTGGACCAAGAGCACGGTGCCCCACAGAACTGTGCCCATTGAGCAGTCAATATCTCCTGGACTCTCAAAAGATCTGAGCTGATACCCACCCCCCCACATCCTTGCAGCCCCAAAAGATTGTATTTCACAGGATGGCACCGGATCTGCAGCTCGCGGAGAGGGACATATTTGATCAGAGAACACAGGGCAGAACAAGGGGGAGGAGGGGAGAATGGAGCACACCCTGGCCCAATACACCTTGAGGATGATGTTCCCAATCAGAGAAGCCAATCCACAGAGAAGACCACATGGGCAGCCCCACGATGAGAAACGTCCCTCAAAGACCCATAGCCTTAGAGGGGACAACACTGGACACACAGTGTGGGAACTGCGCCCGAACTGATCCTGCCACTTCGATGCATGACACTAAGAGAGTGCAGCGGAAGAGTAAGAAACCGGAGCATCAAAGTCCCCGGGGAATGCCAAAGGTGGACTTTGTGGTCAGGGTTCGGTGCCCCCACAGACTGGACTGGAAAACACTCCTAAAGTTCACCACACAGTCCTTGTACTTTTCTTTCTGGTTAGTGTTGTTTTCTTTTAGTGTCATTGGATTTGGGTTGGGTTTTGTTTTCATTTTTGTTTGTTTTTTTTTCTTTTTGCTGCTTGGTTTAGCTCAGTCTTGTTTTGTGCATGTTATTACCTTTACAGGTCTGTCTAATTAAGAGAGGCTGGATGAACAATCTGGAGGAGTAAACATGTGACCGGCCCTTTCCATTGGGCATGGGAGTGAGCACGGTGGGGGGAAAGGAAGTGGTGTAAAGAAACCCAGAGACAAGGGTACAACACGTGATGGAAAACGGTAGTGAGGGGGATGTAGGAGGCCTGGTAGGGCGTGATCAAAGGTAATGTAACCAAGAGGAATTACTGAAACCCAAAGGAAGACTGAGCATGTCAGTGGGCACAAGAGGAAAATCAAAGAGTATAGAAGAGTGAGCTGGGAAGCAAGGGCCAGTTATAGACGTCTAAATAAAGGCATGTACATATGTACATATATTTACAAAGGGGCATGGGGAAATAGATCTATGTCCATATGTTTATAGATTTAGTATTAAGGTAGCAGATGGACATAGGGCCTCCGCTCAAGGACTCCCTCATTGCAATAACACTGTTCTATTAAATTGGCATTCTAAGATGCTCACCTTCCCTACACAATCACTGACCACAAAGCGGCTGCATAAGCAAATGTGGTGAAGAAAGCCGATGGTGTCCAGCTACCTAAAGATATAGCGTGTGGGGTCTTAAAGGCCTGAGGGTAAAGAAACAGCCATCTGGCTCTGAAGCAACAGAGCCCACATGGAGAAAGCATACCAGCCTGTGTGATCACAAAGTTTTAAAGGGATAAGGCAACAGGCATCATGAGAACAAAAAAATCTTATCATGGAGAATGAGAGGGGACTGCCGGGTATAGACCCAAAACCTATTTGCAGTGCACTGGACATCCCCTTACAGAAGGATCTCAGAGTGGAGATTAAAGAATACAGGGTATGAGACAGCAAAGATGAAACACAACTTTCCTCTAGTTCTTAATGCTTTCTCTTGCCCCACTATCATGATCCCAGTTCTACCATACTAATCTGGCCAAACTAGAGAAGGTATTCTAGTACCGATAGGAATTTCAAACACGGGGGATCCAGAGTGGATGGGCCCTTTACCAGTGTTATGAGTGGAGATACTGGGAGGGTGGAGGAAGGGCAGGATGGAAAGTGGGAACCGATTACAAGGATCTTCATTGACCTCAAAAGAAAGGTGGGTGAAAATATGACAAAAGAATTAGTACATTTCCAAGGATTGATGAGGGATGGGTGGCGGGCATTGAGGGGGGAAAAATGAGGAGCTGAGGCCAGGGGCTTGGGTGGAGAGTGGATATTTTGTGAATAAGGAGGGCAATTAATGTACAGATGGGCTTCAAACAGATGATGTATTTATGGATTGTGGTTAGTGTTGTAGGAGCCACTAATGAAAAGATCATAAAAGAAACAAAAATAATCTTGGCAGAGGGCTCATGCAAGGATGATCTCAGGCTGGATTAGACCAGTCAAAACAGCTACTGGAGTCGCCTCACCCTGTGTCTATTACTGAGTCAGCCATGATGCTTAGGACCCACAGCCCCAGCAGCTGGCCAGAGAGGGAGGTGGATCTCTGAGGCCATTCCACAGGGGGAATGGTCCTCTGTCCTGCAGGGCCCACCCTCCTTTGTAAGCATGCTGCCTGGGGCAAGGCTTTCATGGAGTCCACACCATGGGAGCTCTACTACTCATGGGGGATTGGCAGGAAGCCTCTGCTCATGCGCACACACCACCAACTAGCTGGAGGATCTCCGTGAACAAAGCCTGAGGCAGACAACAAGCCCACTAACTGATGCTGTAAGAGATACAATCAGCATCCAGAAACCTGCAACTGGGAGTAAGAGGCAGCATACCTTGGTCCCAGCCCCTCCCACTCTAATCTACAAGGAGTGACATTGCAAAGCAGAGGGTTTTCATAAAGCACTTCCAGGACTGTGGAATGAGCAGCCTCGTTTGTGGACATGGATACTCTGTGATCCAGACGTACTACCTCCTCCCTTACAGTCAGCTGAGACAAAAACCCTTGCAAGCAGAAAGCCATGCATCTGAACAGTATCCACCAGCCACTCATGTGCAGCACAGCTGCCTCCAAAGAGCCTTCCTGAGTGAGAGAGAAATCATGCAGAAGCCTGGTCTGCACTCAAGAGAGTTTTATGAGCGTTAGGGAGGCGTGGTGGGCAAGTCTGGCCGACCCCAGTGGCTGAATTGAATTTACATGGCCTAGATTGGTCAATCCAGGTACAGGAACCACCCAGGTGACCTCCCCTTCATGGCCAGAAATCTGGACCTCTGAGCATGCACAGGGTGCCTCTCCTAACTGGGCTCTTATCTTGGCCCTATGGGCATGCATAACGGATGCCCCAGTCCCTAGTATAGCTACCTAACATTTGCCCCCCTGAAGAGATATGGACCCAAATCTTTGGGGGTACTGGGCGACGACATCTCTAGCTGCTTCCTGCTGGCAAAAGGGGCGAGGTGGGGCTTTGGGTCCATACCCTTCCTACACTGCTGGGAGGGGTTGTCCATTGAGGGCAACTTTATCCAGGATGGATAAGGTTGAGGTGGTCCAGGAGATGGTAGTCGTGGACCTGGCACACTTGGTTCAGAAGCTTTAATCACCCGATAACTTCTGAGAAAAACAAACGGTCTAAAAGGTGAACAGTTTGACTACGACAAGGCTAAGCTTGTGAGGTGGCAGTGGCCTTGAAATTAGGTGAGTGTCACAGGAAACAAAAATAATCTTAGGATTACCAAACATGTGTGTTTGTTCATTGCAAGTACAGGAAGAGGGATA
This sequence comes from Tenrec ecaudatus, assembly GCF_050624435.1. Lineage (NCBI taxonomy): Eukaryota > Metazoa > Chordata > Mammalia > Afrosoricida > Tenrecidae > Tenrec > Tenrec ecaudatus. The sequence continues at coordinate 58,364,242 of NC_134532.1, forward strand.
AAAGCATTCACACTTTCCCCTAGGAGGGCACAGGTTTGGGCACTACTAGGTGCAGTCGGATCACTGATTCATTTATGATGCTAAGGTCTTGGACCCGCTGATAAGACCCATCCTTCTTTTTAACCCTATAACGCTTCAATTTTAATTTTGGGAAAAAATTTTCTTTTTGTTGTGGACTTTCATAGTTATAAATATATATATATGTATTAATATATACATTTTTTAATGTTATGAAAACATCATGCTTCGCGTTATAGAGTTAAATGGAAATAATGGGCTAGTGCAGGACGAGTCAAAAGTGACCAAAATAGAGTAACTGCCTAATTCATTTTGAATTTTCTTGGGTTCAATTGGAGTAAAGGCTTGTAAATTACCCGGGGTCCAAATTCCCATGGTGCCTCCTACAATGGGTAGAATGTTCAGGGATGTTTCAGGGCTGGGAGATTAATAACCCCTAAGTCCAGGATACCTTAGGGCAGGGGTCCTTAAACTGTTTACCCAGGGGGCCAGTTCACTATCCCTCAGGCCTTTTGAAGGAAAGACTATAGTTTAAAAAAACAAATATTACGAACAAATTCATGTGCACACTGCACATCTTGATTTGAAGTTCAAAAAAAAAATAAATGGGGCACATACACCCGGCAGAAAGGATCAACGTCCTCGGCTGTCTGCATGTGGCCCACAGGTTGTAGTTTGAGGACCCCTGCTCTCGGCATTCACCAAGAGGATGTGGTTTCAACCCAAAAGCTTGGAGACTCTACAATTTGTTTAAAAGTGATGGGGCAGAAGGAGTCCCTGATTGACCCACGCAAGACTAGTTTTCCCATCCCCTGTTACTAAGAGTTCATAGTTATGGTTAAAGGGAACCAGGATATCCCGATCTGATCCCGTTACTTCAAGTGTGGGCTGACATTGCCACTAAGAAGCCTGCAAATATAAAAGACTTACTCCCTCCCGCAAAGAAAGGGCCCTTGTTTCCAAGGTTTCAGGAAACATGGAAGGACCGGAAAAACAAACGGTCCAAGTTCCCAAAACCACATAGGTGGAGGCCATCCCTCCCCATCGCCCTCCCCCACCCCTCCCCTCCCTCACCCCTCCCCTCCCCCATCCCTCCCCCTCCCCTCCCCTCCCCTCCCCTCCCCATCACTCTCCCCTAATCGTCTTTATCCCATTTTGCAGGAGAACTCTGGGAGTGGGAGAGCTGGCTTCAAACCCTTTCTTTCAACCCCCCGCCCTATAAGGTTTCTAGGGTCCAGAAATAGAAAACTTCTAACAGGCCCTTATTGAGTCACTCCCTCCCCCACCGGCCCCCCAAACTCACCCCCACCCCTAACAAGCAGCCCCCCACACACACTAGTACTGGTATGACTTCCATACTCATCAGCCCACCTGGAATGCTTGCCAACAACTTCTCCAGGTGCTGTTCACAACGGAGGAGGGTAGCCCTTCCAGACAGAGGCCCAGTAAGCAGTCAGTGAACCTGATGGTCAGCGAGCGGGCACTCCCCACTTGAGAGATACTCTTTTGGCCACTACACCAACAATGTGGGATCTCAATTCCTAGCAAGGCCCAGAGGACTTTACCAGGTATCAACCATTGCTCTTACATGACCCTCTGCAGAAGAGCTAGGAAACCTATGAATTTATCTAAGGTCAGTGAGAATTTTCAGGTTCCTATAAGAGAATATCCGCCTGCCTTTCTAGAGTGGCTGAGGGAAGCCTACGGGCTTTATACCCCTAACGGCCCGGAGGCACTGAAAACAGGAGGGCATTAAGTATTGCCTTTATTACTCAGTCAGTCTGCCTCAGACATGACAAAGAAGTGGGAAGGGTTTGAAGGGAAAAATCTTAGCGATTTGGTACAAGTGGCTCATTGAGTGTATAACAACAGAGATGACCCTAGCACGACAGAGACAAAGAAGCTAGCTAAAATAATCGTAATTGACATGAGATACCCCAGAGACTCAGGAAAAGGAGAGCATGGCCCACTCACGGAGAGACTAACCTGTGGGCACCGCCAAGCCATGGGGAAGGACCAATGTGCCTACTGCAGGAAAGAAGGACACTGGAAAAATCAGTGCCTTGAAAACCCCAGGAGAGGTGCACGACCCTCCACTAGAGTGGATGGGCCTCATCTGCACGTAGAAAGACCCAAGCAAGAGACAATAATGCTTGAAGAAGCTCAATGAAGGGGTCAGGGCTCTGTTTCACTTCGCCGCCAAAAGCCCAGGCTAACTCTCCAAGTAGGAGGCCAGGCAGTAAATTTCTTGGTGGACACAGGGGCCACCTTGTCAGGTTCAGAAAGGAATATGGGCACATTTTCAAGAAGAAAGATGTGAATTACTGTGAGCCTATGATTCCTTCCACAGATAACTCACACCAGAAGGTTTGCATGGAGGGTAGGTGGGTTTCCCAAGACAACAAAATAACAAATATCTATCAGCCCTTTGGCCCAGTTAGCCACCTGGTTATGATATCACTGGCTTCTGGCTCAGCTGCTGAGCCAGTGAAGCAGTTATAGCAGGAGAAGACTAGGTGGCCGGTGGCCATCAACGGAAGGACCAAATCTCCACAGTGGGCTTCCTGTTTCAATATGGAGCCACGTATGTTACCTGCTGGACACCATCTCTATCCTGAGCTCATAATTGCCATCGCAGGTCTAGAATGCGGCGCGCAGGTACACACTATATGAAACAGTCTCTGATTAACCCCTCTCGATAACTTGCTGACATGGGAGTCTGGATAATCCTGTACATTTAGTTTGCAGATTAGAAAACTCACTCAAAAACACACGGGAGTTGACCCAGAGACACACAACTGGTTAACAACAAAGTCATATTCACAACCAGCGTCTGGACCAAGAGCACGGTGCCCCACAGAACTGTGCCCATCGAGCAGTCAATATCTCCTGGACTCTCAAAAGATCTGAGCTGATACCCACCCCCCCACCCCCACATCCTTGCAGCCCCAAAAGATTGTATTTCACAGGATGGCACCGGATCTGCAGCTCGCGGAAAGGGACATATCTGATCAGAGAACACAGGGCAGAACAAGGGGGAGGAGGGGAGAATGGAGCACACCCTGGCCCAATACACCTTGAGGATGATGTTCCCAATCAGAGAAGCCAATCCACAGAGAAGACCACATGGGCAGCCCCACGATGAGAAACGTCCCTCAAAGACCCATAGCCTTAGAGGGGACAACACTGGACACACAGTGTGGGAACTGCGCCCGAACTGATCCTGCCACTTCGATGCATGACACTAAGAGAGTGCAGCGGAAGAGTAAGAAACCGGAGCATCAAAGTCCCCGGGGAATGCCAAAGGTGGACTTTGTGGTCAGGGTTCGGTGCCCCCACAGACTGGACTGGAAAACACTCCTAAAGTTCACCACACAGTCCTTGTACTTTTCTTTCTGGTTAGTGTTGTTTTCTTTTAGTGTCATTGGATTTGGGTTGGGTTTTGTTTTCATTTTTGTTTGTTTTTTTTTCTTTTTGCTGCTTGGTTTAGCTCAGTCTTGTTTTGTGCATGTTATTACCTTTACAGGTCTGTCTAATTAAGAGAGGCTGGATGAACAATCTGGAGGAGTAAACATGTGACCGGCCCTTTCCATTGGGCATGGGAGTGAGCACGGTGGGGGGAAAGGAAGTGGTGTAAAGAAACCCAGAGACAAGGGTACAACAAGTGATGGAAAACGGTAGTGAGGGGGATGTAGGAGGCCTGGTAGGGCGTGATCAAAGGTAATGTAACCAAGAGGAATTACTGAAACCCAAAGGAAGACTGAGCATGTCAGTGGGCACAAGAGGAAAATCAAAGAGTATAGAAGAGTGAGCTGGGAAGCAAGGGCCAGTTATAGACGTCTAAATAAAGGCATGTACATATGTACATATATTTACAAAGGGGCATGGGGAAATAGATCTATGTCCATATGTTTATAGATTTAGTATTAAGGTAGCAGATGGACATAGGGCCTCCGCTCAAGGACTCCCTCATTGCAATAACACTGTTCTATTAAATTGGCATTCTAAGATGCTCACCTTCCCTACACAATCACTGACCACAAAGCGGCTGCATAAGCAAATGTGGTGAAGAAAGCCGATGGTGTCCAGCTACCTAAAGATATAGCGTGTGGGGTCTTAAAGGCCTGAGGGTAAAGAAACAGCCATCTGGCTCTGAAGCAACAGAGCCCACATGGAGAAAGCATACCAGCCTGTGTGATCACAAAGTTTTAAAGGGATAAGGCAACAGGCATCATGAGAACAAAAAAATCTTATCATGGAGAATGAGAGGGGACTGCCGGGTATAGACCCAAAACCTATTTGCAGTGCACTGGACATCCCCTTACAGAAGGATCTCAGAGTGGAGATTAAAGAATACAGGGTATGAGACAGCAAAGATGAAACACAACTTTCCTCTAGTTCTTAATGCTTTCTCTTGCCCCACTATCATGATCCCAGTTCTACCATACTAATCTGGCCAAACTAGAGAAGGTATTCTAGTACCGATAGGAATTTCAAACACGGGGAATCCAGAGTGGATGGGCCCTTTACCAGTGTTATGAGTGGAGATACTGGGAGGGTGGAGGAAGGGCAGGATGGAAAGTGGGAACCGATTACAAGGATCTTCATTGACCTCAAAAGAAAGGTGGGTGAAAATATGACAAAAGAATTAGTACATTTCCAAGGATTGATGAGGGATGGGTGGCGGGCATTGAGGGGGGAAAAATGAGGAGCTGAGGCCAGGGGCTTGGGTGGAGAGTGGATATTTTGTGAATAAGGAGGGCAATTAATGTACAGATGGGCTTCAAACAGATGATGTATTTATGGATTGTGGTTAGTGTTGTAGGAGCCACTAATGAAAAGATCATAAAAGAAACAAAAATAATCTTGGCAGAGGGCTCATGCAAGGATGATCTCAGGCTGGATTAGACCAGTCAAAACAGCTACTGGAGTCGCCTCACCCTGTGTCTATTACTGAGTCAGCCATGATGCTTAGGACCCACAGCCCCAGCAGCTGGCCAGAGAGGGAGGTGGATCTCTGAGGCCATTCCACAGGGGGAATGGTCCTCTGTCCTGCAGGGCCCACCCTCCTTTGTAAGCATGCTGCCTGGGGCAAGGCTTTCATGGAGTCCACACCATGGGAGCTCTACTACTCATGGGGGATTGGCAGGAAGCCTCTGCTCATGCGCACACACCACCAACTAGCTGGAGGATCTCCGTGAACAAAGCCTGAGGCAGACAACAAGCCCACTAACTGATGCTGTAAGAGATACAATCAGCATCCAGAAACCTGCAACTGGGAGTAAGAGGCAGCATACCTTGGTCCCAGCCCCTCCCACTCTAATCTACAAGGAGTGACATTGCAAAGCAGAGGGTTTTCATAAAGCACTTCCAGGACTGTGGAATGAGCAGCCTCGTTTGTGGACATGGATACTCTGTGATCCAGACGTACTACCTCCTCCCTTACAGTCAGCTGAGACAAAAACCCTTGCAAGCAGAAAGCCATGCATCTGAACAGTATCCACCAGCCACTCATGTGCAGCACAGCTGCCTCCAAAGAGCCTTCCTGAGTGAGAGAGAAATCATGCAGAAGCCTGGTCTGCACTCAAGAGAGTTTTATGAGCGTTAGGGAGGCGTGGTGGGCAAGTCTGGCCGACCCCAGTGGCTGAATTGAATTTACATGGCCTAGATTGGTCAATCCAGGTACAGGAACCACCCAGGTGACCTCCCCTTCATGGCCAGAAATCTGGACCTCTGAGCATGCACAGGGTGCCTCTCCTAACTGGGCTCTTATCTTGGCCCTATGGGCATGCATAACGGATGCCCCAGTCCCTAGTATAGCTACCTAACATTTGCCCCCCTGAAGAGATATGGACCCAAATCTTTGGGGGTACTGGGCGATGACATCTCTAGCTGCTTCCTGCTGGCAAAAGGGGCGAGGTGGGGCTTTGGGTCCATACCCTTCCTACACTGCTGGGAGGGGTTGTCCATTGAGGGCAACTTTATCCAGGATGGATAAGGTTGAGGTGGTCCAGGAGATGGTAGTCGTGGACCTGGCACACTTGGTTCAGAAGCTTTAATCACCCGATAACTTCTGAGAAAAACAAACGGTCTAAAAGGTGAACAGTTTGACTACGACAAGGCTAAGCTTGTGAGGTGGCAGTGGCCTTGAAATTAGGTGAGTGTCACAGGAAACAAAAATAATCTTAGGATTACCAGACATGTGTGTTTGTTCATTGGAAGTACAGGAAGAGGGATAAAAGCATTCACTCTTTCCTCTAGGAGGGCACAGGTTTGGGCACTACTAGGTGCAGTCGGATCACTGATTCATTTATGATGCTAAGGTCTTGGACCCGCTGATAAGACCCATCCTTCTTTTTAACCCTATAACGCTTCAATTTTAATTTTGGGAAAAAATTTTCTTTTTGTTGTGGACTTTCATAGTTATAAATATATATATATATGTATTAATATATACATTTTTTAATGTTATGAAAACATCATGCTTCGCGTTATAGAGTTAAATGGAAATAATGGGCTAGTGCAGGACGAGTCAAAAGTGACCAAAATAGAGTAACTGCCTAAGCCATTTTGAATTTTCTTGGGTTCAATTGGAGTAAAGGCTTGTAAATTACCCGGGGTCCAAATTCCCATGGTGCCTCCTACAACGGGTAGAATGTTCAGGCATGTTTCAGGGCTGGGAGATTAATAACCCCTAAGTCCAGTATACCTTAGGGCAGGGGTCGTTAAACTGTTTACCCAGGGGGCCAGTTCACTATCCCTCAGGCCTTTTGAAGGAAAGACTATAGTTTAAAAAAACAAATATTACGAACAAATTCATGTGTACACTGCACATCTTGATTTGAAGTTCAAAAAAAAAAATAAATGGGGCACATACACCCGGCAGAAAGGATCAACGTCCTCGGCTGTCTGCATGTGGCCCACAGGTTGTAGTTTGAGGACCCCTGCTCTCGGCATTCACCAAGAGGATGTGGTTTCAACCCAAAAGCTTGGAGACTCTACAATTTGTTTAAAAGTGATGGGGCTGAAGGAGTCCCTGATTGACCCACACAAGACTAGTTTCCCCATCCCCTATTACTAAGAGTTCATAGTTATGGTTAAAGGGAACCAGGATATCCCGATCTGATCCCGTTACTTCAAGTGTGGGCTGACATTGCCACTAAGAAGCCTGCAAATATAAAAGACTTACTCCCTCCCGCAAAGAAAGGGCCCTTGTTTCCAAGATTTCAGGAAACATGGAAGGACCGGAAAAACAAACGGTCCAAGTTCCCAAAACCACATAGGTGGAGGCCATCCCTCCCCATCACCCTCCCCCACCCCTCCCCTCCCTCACCCCTCCCCTCCCCCAACCCTTCCCCACCCCTCCCCTCCCCTCCCCTCCCCATCACTCTCCCCTAATCGGCTTTATCCCATTTTGCAGGAGAACTCTGGGAGTGGGAGAGCTGGCTTCAAACCCTTTCTTTCAACCCCCGCCCTATAAGGTTTCTAGGGTCCAGAAATAGAAAACTTCTAACAGGCCCTTATTGAGTCACTCCCTCCCCCACCGGCCCCCCAAACTCACCCCCACCCCTAACCAGCAGCCCCCCACACACACTAGTACTGGTATGACTTCCATACTCATCAGCCCACCTGGAATGCTTGCCAACAACTTCTCCAGGTGCTGTTCACAACGGAGGAGGGTAGCCCTTCCAGACAGAGGCCCAGTAAGCAGTCAGTGAACCTGATGGTCAGCGAGCGGGCACTCCCCACTTGAGAGAAACTCTTTTGGCCACTACACCAACGATGTGGGATCTCAATTCCTAGCAAGGCCCAGAGGACTTTACCAGGTATCAACCATTGCTCTTACATGACCCTCGGCAGAAGAGCTAGGAAACCTATGAATTTATCTAAGGTCAGTGAGAATTTTCAGGTTCCTATAAGAGAATATCCGCCTGCCTTTCTAGAGTGGCTGAGGGAAGCCTACGGGCTTTATACCCCTAACGGCCCGGAGGCACTGAAAACAGGAGGGCAATAAGTATTGCCTTTATTACTCAGTCAGTCTGCCTCAGACATGACAAAGAAGTGGGAAGGGTTTGAAGGGAAAAATCTTAGCGATTTGGTACAAGTGGCTCATTGAGTGTATAACAACAGAGATGACCCTAGCACGACAGAGACAAAGAAGCTAGCTAAAATAATCGTAATTGACATGAGATACCCCAGAGACTCAGGAAAAGGAGAGCATGGCCCACTCACGGAGAGACTAACCTGTGGGCACCGCCAAGCCATGGGGAAGGACCAATGTGCCTACTGCAGGAAAGAAGGACACTGGAAAAATCAGTGCCTTGAAAACCCCAGGAGAGGTGCACGACCCTCCACTAGAGTGGATGGGCCTCATCTGCACGTAGAAAGACCCAAGCAAGAGACAATAATGCTTGAAGAAGCTCAATGAAGGGGTCAGGGCTCTGTTTCACTTCGCCGCCAAAAGCCCAGGCTAACTCTCCAAGTAGGAGGCCAGGCAGTAAATTTCTTGGTGGACACAGGGGCCACCTTGTCAGGTTCAGAAAGGAATATGGGCACATTTTCAAGAAGAAAGATGTGAATTACTGTGAGCCTATGATTCCTTCCACAGATAACTCACACCAGAAGGTTTGCATGGAGGGTAGGTGGGTTTCCCAAGACAACAAAATAACAAATATCTATCAGCCCTTTGGCCCAGTTAGCCACCTGGTTATGATATCACTGGCTTCTGGCTCAGCTGCTGAGCCAGTGAAGCAGTTATAGCAGGAGAAGACTAGGTGGCCGGTGGCCATCAACGGAAGGACCAAATCTCCACAGTGGGCTTTCTGTTTCAATATGGAGCCACGTATGTTACCTGCTGGACACCATCTCTATCCTGAGCTCATAATTGCCATCGCAGGTCTAGAATGCGGCGCGCAGGTACACACTATATGAAACAGTCTCTGATTAACCCCTCTCGAAAACTTGCTGACATGGGAGTCTGGATAATCCTGTACATTTACTTTGCAGATTAGAAAACTCACTCAAAAACACACGGAAGTTGACCCAGAGACACACAACTGGTTAACAACAAAGTCATATTCACAACCAGCGTCTGGACCAAGAGCACGGTGCCCCACAGAACTGTGCCCATCGAGCAGTCAATATCTCCTGGACTCTCAAAAGATCTGAGCTGATACCCACCCCCCCACCCCCACATCCTTGCAGCCCCAAAAGATTGTATTTCACAGGATGGCACCGGATCTGCAGCTCGCGGAGAGGGACATATCTGATCAGAGAACACAGGGCAGAACAAGGGGGAGGAGGGGAGAATGGAGCACACCCTGGCCCAATACACCTTGAGGATGATGTTCCCAATCAGAGAAGCCAATCCACAGAGAAGACCACATGGGCAGCCCCACGATGAGAAACGTCCCTCAAAGACCCATAGCCTTAGAGGGGACAACACTGGACACACAGTGTGGGAACTGCGCCCGAACTGATCCTGCCACTTCGATGCATGACACTAAGAGAGTGCAGCGGAAGAGTAAGAAACCGGAGCATCAAAGTCCCCGGGGAATGCCAAAGGTGGACTTTGTGGTCAGGGTTCGGTGCCCCCACAGACTGGACTGGAAAACACTCCTAAAGTTCACCACACAGTCCTTGTACTTTTCTTTCTGGTTAGTGTTGTTTTCTTTTAGTGTCATTGGATTTGGGTTGGGTTTTGTTTTCATTTTTGTTTGTTTTTTTTTTCTTTTTGCTGCTTGGTTTAGCTCAGTCTTGTTTTGTGCATGTTATTACCTTTACAGGTCTGTCTAATTAAGAGAGGCTGGATGAACAATCTGGAGGAGTAAACATGTGACCGGCCCTTTCCATTGGGCATGGGAGTGAGCACGGTGGGGGGAAAGGAAGTGGTGTAAAGAAACCCAGAGACAAGGGTACAACAAGTGATGGAAAACGGTAGTGAGGGGGATGTAGGAGGCCTGGTAGGGCGTGATCAAAGGTAATGTAACCAAGAGGAATTACTGAAACCCAAAGGAAGACTGAGCATGTCAGTGGGCACAAGAGGAAAATCAAAGAGTATAGAAGAGTGAGCTGGGAAGCAAGGGCCAGTTATAGACGTCTAAATAAAGGCATGTACATATGTACATATATTTACAAAGGGGCATGGGGAAATAGATCTATGTCCATATGTTTATAGATTTAGTATTAAGGTAGCAGATGGACATAGGGCCTCCGCTCAAGGACTCCCTCATTGCAATAACACTGTTCTATTAAATTGGCATTCTAAGATGCTCACCTTCCCTACACAATCACTGACCACAAAGCGGCTGCATAAGTTCTGTTGAACTTGCCCGCGGTCTGGGTGGCTTTCTTTCTGGGAAGAGACAGTAGCTACAACAGACACAGGTGGCGCCATTCTGCCTGGGAGTGGAGTCATGTGGCTGGGAAAATGGAAGCCGCAGATTGTGGCCTAGCCGAAAGCCAGCCTGGAGCCAACCACCCAGCCAGAGACCTGCCCAAACCAACAGGGTAGATGTGGGTGCTCCCAGCCATCCTGCTTGGCGGAGCCGCAGCACACCACTGTGTCCCAGTCTTGGTGCAACAGACTCCATTTTGAGGCCTGCACCTCCATCTTAGCTCTCAAGACTGACCCCTAACCGACCTCCCCTCCCCTGCTCTACCCCAAATTCCTGGAACCAGCTCGTCCCAAAGCCAGAATGTTTTCTGAATATATGGTCACTCCACCCCTCCGTCACATATAGATAAGATTAACAACCCCTCTGAAGCACCTATGTGCGCAGATCCTCCCCAGCCATGATCGAAATACTCTACGGACAACCTTTTCTTTTCTCGCCTCTTCCTGCAACTGATTGCCCTCTGCTAGCTTCGTACCTTCCATACTTGTCCTTGCTCCGCAACCTTCTTAGACAACACGAAAACTCCCCCATCCCTGAACCATCTCCGACCTCTGCTGATCACCAAAAACCAGTGCATCCTGGAAATGCTGTGTTAATTAAATCCCTAGCACCCAGACCCTTAGCACCCCGGTGGGAAGGCCCTTACACTGTAGTGCTCACTACTCCCTTGGCAGTCAAGGGTCTTGGAATAGATTCCTGGGTACTTTTGTCCCGAGTCAAGGCAGCAGTGAACTCTGACCATGGCTCCCAGTGGTCTGGCTCAGTCTACTGGTCCTATGTCTCTCCGCCTCACTCGCCTCACCAAGCCAGCCAGCTAAACCTAATATAATTTCCCCTTTTGCTAGCGATTTTAATTGACTGAAAACTATACCAATTACGCCCGCACTAAGCGTTATGATTATTTGCTGGCCACCGCTGACTGCCCACCCACAGGGTGCAGAACACCCATATACTTAAATTTCCCTGACTTTAAGCGGCATCAAGGAAAAGCTGATCCCATTATTTGCTACCTGTATGACCAGAAGGCAACTACCCAATGTGCAAAAGGTGAATACAGAAAAATGTAGGGTGTCCTTGGTCTTCCTGCCAGATACTTTACCTTTCCCTTTGTCCCCAGGGATGATTCTACTACCATAAATCTAAATACACTCTCACAATCCCAGACCCCTGGGATAGCCGCTGGACACCTCTGGTTCCAGGAGCGTGGTGCGCCACTCGCCGAGAGAAATTTCCAGACGCCAAACTCTATGTATGGAGGTCGCTACTCCAGGTCCAATCCACCATCCACTGTAATATTCAGATCCAAGACCTTCAACTCACTAAGCAAATTTCTAAACCTTCTGAGTCTCCCTTCTCCCAGCTTACCCTGCTACAGCAGGGACTGGCCATCGCCACTTTGCTGGACTAGCCAACCTCTCCACCTGCTGCATGCGTGCAGCCCTAGAACGCCCTCCTCTGGTAGCAGTACCAGGTCCTGCCCTGTCATTTTCATCCAACGTAAAGACCACAAAACCCATAACCATCCCCAATATTCCTCTGTACATCCAACGAGAAAACACACAAGTGCCCTTTTGCTACTCCAATCCATCGACACAGACATGTAATGTCACCCAAATCCCCTCCAAACCACTAACAGCGCCAGAAAAAAATTTTCTTTTGGTGCAACTATACACTAAGCATTTAAACATCAGTTCTACCTTACCCTTTTGTGCCTGCCCGTCACTCTGGTTCCGCAGCTCACTACATACACTCCGGCTGAGGTCCAGGACAAATACATCCAGGTATACAGTCGCCAAACTAAAAGAGCAGTTTTTCTTCCGATAGCAGTGAGAATCTCCTTAGCCTCAGCAGCAGGTGCAGTAGGACTCAGCGGCGGGACCCTTAGACCCTCTATCACCACAGCAGACAAGTTATCCACACGCTTCCAGCTGGCAGTCGATGCCTCTGCCAAATCTCTAGCCTCCCTGCAGAAACAAACAACCTCTGTTGCCCAAGTTGCCTTGCAGAGCCGCTGCACTTTAGACCTCATCACTGCTGAAAAAGGAGGAACCTGCTAATTCCTCCAGGAGGAATGCCGTTATTACATCAATAAGCTGGGAATTGTGGAAACTAGAGTCCAGACCCTCAACAAGCTAAACCGTGAGCTGCAAAACAACAGATTCAGAACAGACGGATCCTCTTCCTGGTGGAACTCTTCTCTGTACTCCTTCCTAGCCCCCATACTAGAACCCATAATTTTAGTAGTAATTTTGCTCTTAATTGCTCCTTGTCTCATTCAGCTCCTGCAAAGTTGACTCCGCGAAATCACCCGTATAGCAGTCCACCAGCAACAACAACCTCTCCACCCTGTGCCAGGCCGCAACTCCCAGTACTCTGCCTGGAAAAGCCCCTCCCCTTGCTCTTCGCCCACTACCCACAGGAAGCAGTTACAGAAATGGACTAATGTTGTCCCTTTTCCCTATAGGGTCAGTCTAAAACGTCCTGTCTTGGCACAACAGACTCCATTTTAGCTCTCAAGACTGACCCCTAACTGACCTCCCCTCCTCTGCTCAACCCCAAATTCCTGGAACCAGCTCCTCCCAAAGCCAGAAGGTTTTCTGAAGATATGGTCACTCCACGCGTCCCTGACATATGTAGGTAAGATTAACGACCTTCTCCCTTCGGAAGCACCTGTGTGCGCAGATCCACCCCCCCCCCAAGCTATGATTCTCCCCAGCTGTGCCTGCCAGCAGTGGGCATAAAAACGCCGCCAGGATTTTTTCCCTGGCGTGGCTTCAATAGCTCAATACCCTGAGTTGCTGAACCCGCCACAAGTTCGCAATAAAGCCTGCTTCTAAAACTTAATTAATTGGGTCTTTGATTCTGTTTTCGAGTCCAAATAAACTTTTACACTGAGCCTCGAGAAGGCTTTGGGAGTCAAAATCCTCCCAGCCTCCAGGCAGCAGCGTCCCAGCCCCCACCCAAATGCAGCCCGGGAAGGCAGGCACAGAGAGGCACATCAAGTCCCGCACACCAGCAAGAAACGGCGCAAAGACCGACACCAGCAAGAAACGGCGCAAAGACCGACACCAGCAGGAAACGGCGCAAAGACTGACACCAGCAAGAAATGGTGCAAAGACCGACACAAAAGGCTGGGGCTGCGGCAATACGCTACAAGCGTCCCCAGGGACCTCCACCGTATTGGGTGGGGCGCCACTTGGATTGGCTCACCTAGGCCAGGTGAACTCAACCCAACAATTCTCCCAAGGGTGGTGAGGTGAAAGGAGCCCAGAGGGGCCCACAACCCGTGAGACCAGCATGGGAAGGCCCACTCCTGGGGCCGGCTTACCTCATAGCTTCCAGTCACACAGCACCGCTTCTGTTCGAACATCACCGCTTCTGTTGGACCTCACCTGGGGCAGGTGTGCCTCGGTCCTCGGCTCCACGCCAGAAACAGCTCACGCCGAGGCCTGGTTTGGGATCCTCTTGAGTTTTATGAGCGGTTAGGGAGGCGTGGTCGATGACGTAGTTCGACCTCATTAGCTGTATTGTTGAATTGAATTCACCTGGCCTAGGTGAGCCAATGCAGGTACAGCGCCCACCCAGGCGTAGCTCCCCCTGCTGGCTGGAAACCTGAACTTCTGAGCATGCAGTGAGCCTCTACTTCATGAGCCGGTAGCTCAGACCTCTGAGCTTGTGTAATGGGCCTGCCAGTCCCTATGCTAGCTCCCTAACAGGTTTTCCAGCCAAAGGTCTGCCTTCTGGGGCTGTTCTACAGAAAGCACTTGGTTCCTGACCCCTACGCATTCGGGGTGGTGGATGCCCTTGCTTCCATGCTTGCTTCTATGTAATTCTGGAATGGTCCTTGTTTCACACGGTCGGCGAGGTCAGGAATTCTGGGCTGGTTGGCTACCAGGCACAAAATAAATAGCCAACGGATTGAAATCTCAACCCCTATATTGGTTTATTATGGACCACACAGACTTGTCTTCTGGAACTTCCCCTAGGCCGAGGGAGCCCCCGGGAGGGGAGCCCTAGGCTTAGGGTTCCCCCTGGGAGGGGGGAGCCCTAGGCCGAGGGAGCCCCAGCCCTGGGGAGCCCTAGGCTTAGGGTTCCCCCTGGGAGGGGGGAGCCCTAGGCCGAGGGAGCCCCCGGGAGGGGAGCCCTAGGCTTAGGGTTCCCCCTGGGAGGGGGGAGCCCTAGGCCGAGGGAGCCCCAGCCCTGGGGAGCCGTAGGCTTAGGGTTCCCCCTGGGAGGGGGGAGCCCTAGGCCGAGGGAGCCCCCGGGAGGGGAGCCCTAGGCTTAGGGTTTCCCCTGGGAGGGGGGAGCCCTAGGCCGAGGGAGCCCCCGGCAGGGGAGCCCTAGGCTTAGGGTTCCCCTTGGGAGGGGGGAGCCCTAGGCCGAGGGAGCCCCAGCCCTGGGGAGCCCTAGGCTTAGGGTTCCCCCTGGGAGGGGGGAGCCCTAGGCCGAGGGAGCCCCAGCCCTGGGGAGCCCTAGGCTTAGGGTTCCCCCTGGGAGGAGGGAGCCCTAGGCCGAGGGAGCCCCCGGGAGGGGAGCCCTAGGCTTAGGGTTCCCCCTGGGAGGGGGGAGCCCTAGGCCGAGGGAGCCCCAGCCCTGGGGAGCCCTAGGCTTAGGGTTCCCCCTGGGAGGGGCGAGCCCTAGGCCGAGGGAGCCCCCGGGAGGGGAGCCCTAGGCTTAGGGTTCCCCCTGGGAGGGGGGAGCCCTAGGCCGAGGGAGCCCCAGCCCTGGGGAGCCCTAGGCTTAGGGTTCCCCCTGGGAGGGGGGAGCCCTAGGCCGAGGGAGCCCCCGGGAGGGGAGCCCTAGGCTTAGGTTTCCCCCTGGGAGGGGGGAGCCCTAGGCCGAGGGAGCCCCAGCCCTAGGGAGCCCTAGGCTTAGGGTTCCCCCTGGGAGGGGGGAGCCCTAGGCCGAGGGAGCACCCGGGAGGGGAGCCCTAGGCTTAGGGTTCCCCCTGGGAGGGGGGAGCCCTAGGCCGAGGGAGCCCCCGGGAGGGGAGCCCTAGGCTTAGGGTTCCCCCTGGGAGGGGGGAGCCCTAGGCCGAGGGAGCCCCCGGGAGGGGAGCCCTAGGCTTAGGGTTCCCCCTGGGAGGGGGGAGCCCTAGGCCGAGGGAGCCCCAGCCCTGGGGAGCCCTAGGCTTAGGGTTCCCCCTGGGAGGGGGGAGCCCTAGGCCGAGGGAGCCCCAGCCCTGGGGAGCCCTAGGCTTAGGGTTCCCCCTGGGAGGGGGGAGCCCTAGGCCGAGGGAGCCCCAGCCCTGGGGAGCCCTAGGCTTAGGGTTCCCCCTGGGAGGGGGGAGCCCTAGGCCGAGGGAGCCCCAGCCCTGGGGAGCCCTAGGCTTAGGGTTCCCCCTGGGAGGGGGGAGCCCTAGGCCGAGGGAGCCCCAGCCCTGGGGAGCCCTAGGCTTAGGGTTCCCCCTGGGAGGGGGGAGCCCTAGGCCGAGGGAGCCCCAGCCCTGGGGAGCCCTAGGCTTAGGGTTCCCCCTGGGAGGGGGGAGCCCTAGGCCGAGGGAGCCCCAGCCCTGGGGAGCCCTAGGCTTAGGGTTTCCCCTGGGAGGGGGGAGCCCTAGGCCGAGGGAGCCCCAGCCCTGGGGAGCCCTAGGCTTAAGGTTCCCCCTGGGAGGGGGGAGCCCTAGGCCGAGGGAGCCCCAGCCCTGGGGAGCCCTAGGCTTAGGGTTCCCCCTGGGAGGGGGGAGCCCTAGGCCGAGGGAGCCCCAGCCCTGGGGAGCCCTAGGCTTAGGGTTCCCCCTGGGAGGGGGGAGCCCTAGGCCGAGGGAGCCCCCGGGAGGGGAGCCCTAGGCTTAGGGTTCCCCCTGGGAGGGGGGAGCCCTAGGCCGAGGGAGCCCCAGCCCTGGGGAGCCCTAGGCTTAGGGTTCCCCCTGGGAGGGGGGAGCCCTAGGCTGAGGGAGCCCCCGGGAGGGGAGCCCTAGGCTTAGGGTTCCCCCTGGGAGGGGGGAGCCCTAGGCCGAGGGAGCCCCAGCCCTGGGGAGCCCTAGGCTTAGGGTTCCCCCTGGGAGGGGGGAGCCCTAGGCCGAGGGAGCCACCGGGAGGGGAGCCCTAGGCTTAGGGTTCCCCCTGGGAGGGGGGAGCCCTAGGCCGAGGGAGCCCCAGCCCTGGGGAGCCCTAGGCTTAGGGTTCCCCCTGGGTGGGGGGAGCCCTAGGCCGAGGGAGCCCCCGGGAGGGGAGCCCTAGGCTTAGGGTTCCCCCTGGGAGGGGGGAGCCCTAGGCCGAGGGAGCCCCCAGCCCTGGGGAGCCCTAGGCTTAGGGCTTCCCCCTGGGAGGGGGGAGCCCTAGGCCGAGGGAGCCCCCAGCCCTGGGGAGCCCTAGGCTTAGGGCTTCCCCCTGGGAGGGGGGAGCCCTAGGCCGAGGGAGCCCCCAGCCCTGGGGAGTCCTAGGCTTAGGGCTTCCCCCTGGGAGGGGGGAGCCCTAGGCCGAGGGAGCCCCCAGCCCTGGGGAGCCCTAGGCTTAGGGCTTCCCCCTGGGAGGGGGGAGCCCTAGGCCGAGGGAGCCCCCAGCCCTGGGGAGCCCTAGGCTTAGGGCTTCCCCCTGGGAGGGGGGAGCCCTAGGCCGAGGGAGCCCCCAGCCCTGGGGAGCCCTAGGTTTAGGGCTTCCCCCTGGGAGGGGGGAGCCCTAGGCCGAGGGAGCCCCCAGCCCTGGGGAGCCCTAGGCTTAGGGCTTCCCCCTGGGAGGGGGGAGCCCTATGCCGAGGGAGCCCCCGGCAGGGGAGCCCTAGGCTTAGGGTTCCCCCTGGGAGGGGGGAGCCCTAGGCCGAGGGAGCCCCAGCCCTGGGGAGCCCTAGGCTTAGGGTTCCCCCTGGGAGGGGGGAGCCCTAGGCCGAGGGAGCCCCCGGGAGGGGAGCCCTAGGCTAAGGGTTCCCCCTGGGAGGGGGGAGCCCTAGGTCGAGGGAGCCCTAGCCCTGGGGAGCCCTAGGCTTAGGGTTCCCCCTTGGAGGGGGGAGCCCTAGGCCGAGGAGCCCCCAGGAGGGGAGCCCTAGGCTTAGGGTTCCCCCTGGGAGGGGGGAGCCCTAGGCCGAGGGAGCCCCAGCCCTGGGGAGCCCTAGGCTTAGGGTTCCCCCTGGGAGGGGGGAGCCCTAGGCCGAGGGAGCCCCCGGGAGGGGAGCCCTAGGCTTAGGGTTCCCCCTGGGAGGGGGGAGCCCTAGGCCGAGGGAGCCCCCGGGAGGGGAGCCCTAGGCTTAGGGTTCCGCCTGGGAGGGGGGAGCCCTAGGCCGAGGGAGCCCCCGGGAGGGGAGCCCTAGGCTTAGGGTTCCCCCTGGGAGGGGGGAGCCCTAGGTCGAGGGAGCCCCAGCCCTGGGGAGCCCTAGGCTTAGGGTTCCCCCTGGGAGGGGGGAGCCCTAGGCCGAGGGAGCCCCCGGGAGGGGAGCCCTAGGCTTAGGGTTCCCCCTGGGAGGGGGGAGCCCTAGGCCGAGGGAGCCCCAGCCCTGGGGAGCCCTAGGCTTAGGGTTCCCCCTGGGAGGGGGGAGCCCTAGGCCGAGGGAGCCCCCGGGAGGGGAGCCCTAGGCTTAGGGTTCCCCCTGGGAGGGGGGAGCCCTAGGCCAAGGGAGCCCCAGCCCTGGGGAGCCCTAGGCTTAGGGTTCCCCCTGGGAGGGGGGAGCCCTAGGCCGAGGGAGCCCCCGGGAGGGGAGCCCTAGGCTTAGGGTTCCCCCTGGGAGGGGGGAGCCCTAGGCCGAGGGAGCCCCAGCCCTGGGGAGCCCTAGGCTTAGGGTTCCCCCTGGGAGGGGGGAGCCCTAGGCCGAGGGAGCCCCCGGGAGGGGAGCCCTAGGCTTAGGGTTCCCCCTGGGAGGGGGGAGCCCTAGGCCGAGGGAGCCCCAGCCCTGGGGAGCCCTAGGCTTAGGGTTCCCCCTGGGAGGGGGGAGCCCTAGGCCGAGGGAGCCCCAGCCCTGGGGAGCCCTAGGCTTAGGGTTCCCCCTGGGAGGGGGGAGCCCTAGGCCGAGGGAGCCCCAGCCCTGGGGAGCCCTAGGCTTAGGGTTCCCCCTGGGAGGGGGGAGCCCTAGGCCGAGGGAGCCCCAGCCCTGGGGAGCCCTAGGCTTTGGGTTCCCCCTGGGAGGGGGGAGCCCTAGGCCGAGGGAGCCCCAGCCCTGGGGAGCCCTAGGCTTAGGGTTCCCCCTGGGAGGGGGGAGCCCTAGGCCGAGGGAGCCCCCGGGAGGGGAGCCCTAGGCTTAGGGTTCCCCCTGGGAGGGGGGAGCCCTAGGCCGAGGAAGCCCCAGCCCTGGGGAGCCCTAGGCTTAGGGTTCCCCCTGGGAGGGAGGAGCCCTAGGCCGAGGGAGCCCCCGGGAGGGGAGCCCTAGGCTTAGGGTTCCCCCTGGGAGGGGGGAGCACTAGGCCGAGGGAGCCCCAGCCCTGGGGAGCCCTAGGCTTAGGGTTCCCCCTGGGAGGGGGGAGCCCTAGGCCGAGGGAGCCCCAGCCCTGGGGAGCCCTAGGCTTAGGGTTCCCCCTGGGAGGGGGGAGCCCTAGGCCGAGGGAGCCCCAGCCCTGGGGAGCCCTAGGCTTAGGGTTCCCCCTGGGAGGGGGGAGCCCTAGGCCGAGGGAGCCCCCGGGAGGGGAGCCCTAGGCTTAGGGTTCCCCCTGGGAGGGGGGAGCCCTAGGCCGAGGGAGCCCCAGCCCTGGGGAGCCCTAGGCTTAGGGTTCCCCCTGGGAGGGGGGAGCCCTAGGCTGAGGGAGCCCCCGGGAGGGGAGCCCTAGGCTTAGGGTTCCCCCTGGGAGGGGGGAGCCCTAGGCCGAGGGAGCCCCAGCCCTGGGGAGCCCTAGGCTTAGGGTTCCCCCTGGGAGGGGGGAGCCCTAGGCCGAGGGAGCCCCAGCCCTGGGGAGCCCTAGGCTTAGGGTTCCCCCTGGGAGGGGGGAGCCCTAGGCCGAGGGAGCCCCCGGGAGGGGAGCCCTAGGCTTAGGGTTCCCCCTGGGAGGGGGGAGCCCTAGGCCGAGGGAGCCCCAGCCCTGGGGAGCCCTAGGCTTAGGGTTCCCCCTGGGAGGGGGGAGCCCTAGGCTGAGGGAGCCCCCGGGAGGGGAGCCCTAGGCTTAGGGTTCCCCCTGGGAGGGGGGAGCCCTAGGCCGAGGGAGCCCCAGCCCTGGGGAGCCCTAGGCTTAGGGTTCCCCCTGGGAGGGGGGAGCCCTAGGCCGAGGGAGCCACCGGGAGGGGAGCCCTAGGCTTAGGGTTCCCCCTGGGAGGGGGGAGCCCTAGGCCGAGGGAGCCCCAGCCCTGGGGAGCCCTAGGCTTAGGGTTCCCCCTGGGTGGGGGGAGCCCTAGGCCGAGGGAGCCCCCGGGAGGGGAGCCCTAGGCTTAGGGTTCCCCCTGGGAGGGGGGAGCCCTAGGCCGAGGGAGCCCCCAGCCCTGGGGAGCCCTAGGCTTAGGGCTTCCCCCTGGGAGGGGGGAGCCCTAGGCCGAGGGAGCCCCCAGCCCTGGGGAGCCCTAGGCTTAGGGCTTCCCCCTGGGAGGGGGGAGCCCTAGGCCGAGGGAGCCCCCAGCCCTGGGGAGTCCTAGGCTTAGGGCTTCCCCCTGGGAGGGGGGAGCCCTAGGCCGAGGGAGCCCCCAGCCCTGGGGAGCCCTAGGCTTAGGGCTTCCCCCTGGGAGGGGGGAGCCCTAGGCCGAGGGAGCCCCCAGCCCTGGGGAGCCCTAGGCTTAGGGCTTCCCCCTGGGAGGGGGGAGCCCTAGGCCGAGGGAGCCCCCAGCCCTGGGGAGCCCTAGGCTTAGGGCTTCCCCCTGGAAGGGGGGAGCCCTATGCCGAGGGAGCCCCCGGCAGGGGAGCCCTAGGCTTAGGGTTCCCCCTGGGAGGGGGGAGCCCTAGGCCGAGGGAGCCCCAGCCCTGGGGAGCCCTAGGCTTAGGGTTCCCCCTGGGAGGGGGGAGCCCTAGGCCGAGGGAGCCCCCGGGAGGGGAGCCCTAGGCTAAGGGTTCCCCCTGGGAGGGGGGAGCCCTAGGTCGAGGGAGCCCCAGCCCTGGGGAGCCCTAGGCTTAGGGTTCCCCCTTGGAGGGGGGAGCCCTAGGCCGAGGAGCCCCCAGGAGGGGAGCCCTAGGCTTAGGGTTCCCCCTGGGAGGGGGGAGCCCTAGGCCGAGGGAGCCCCAGCCCTGGGGAGCCCTAGGCTTAGGGTTCCCCCTGGGAGGGGGGAGCCCTAGGCCGAGGGAGCCCCCGGGAGGGGAGCCCTAGGCTTAGGGTTCCCCCTGGGAGGGGGGAGCCCTAGGCCGAGGGAGCCCCCGGGAGGGGAGCCCTAGGCTTAGGGTTCCGCCTGGGAGGGGGGAGCCCTAGGCCGAGGGAGCCCCCGGGAGGGGAGCCCTAGGCTTAGGGTTCCCCCTGGGAGGGGGGAGCCCTAGGTCGAGGGAGCCCCAGCCCTGGGGAGCCCTAGGCTTAGGGTTCCCCCTGGGAGGGGGGAGCCCTAGGCCGAGGGAGCCCCCGGGAGGGGAGCCCTAGGCTTAGGGTTCCCCCTGGGAGGGGGGAGCCCTAGGCCGAGGGAGCCCCAGCCCTGGGGAGCCCTAGGCTTAGGGTTCCCCCTGGGAGGGGGGAGCCCTAGGCCGAGGGAGCCCCCGGGAGGGGAGCCCTAGGCTTAGGGTTCCCCCTGGGAGGGGGGAGCCCTAGGCCGAGGGAGCCCCAGCCCTGGGGAGCCCTAGGCTTAGGGTTCCCCCTGGGAGGGGGGAGCCCTAGGCCGAGGGAGCCCCCGGGAGGGGAGCCCTAGGCTTAGGGTTCCCCCTGGGAGGGGGGAGCCCTAGGCCGAGGGAGCCCCAGCCCTGGGGAGCCCTAGGCTTAGGGTTCCCCCTGGGAGGGGGGAGCCCTAGGCCGAGGGAGCCCCCGGGAGGGGAGCCCTAGGCTTAGGGTTCCCCCTGGGAGGGGGGAGCCCTAGGCCGAGGGAACCCCAGCCCTGGGGAGCCCTAGGCTTAGGGTTCCCCCTGGGAGGGGGGAGCCCTAGGCCGAGGGAGCCCCAGCCCTGGGGAGCCCTAGGCTTAGGGTTCCCCCTGGGAGGGGGGAGCCCTAGGCCGAGGGAGCCCCAGCCCTGGGGAGCCCTAGGCTTAGGGTTCCCCCTGGGAGGGGGGAGCCCTAGGCCGAGGGAGCCCCAGCCCTGGGGAGCCCTAGGCTTTGGGTTCCCCCTGGGAGGGGGGAGCCCTAGGCCGAAGGAGCCCCAGCCCTGGGGAGCCCTAGGCTTAGGGTTCCCCCTGGGAGGGGGGAGCCCTAGGCCGAGGGAGCCCCCGGGAGGGGAGCCCTAGGCTTAGGGTTCCCCCTGGGAGGGGGGAGCCCTAGGCCGAGGAAGCCCCAGCCCTGGGGAGCCCTAGGCTTAGGGTTCCCCCTGGGAGGGAGGAGCCCTAGGCCGAGGGAGCCCCCGGGAGGGGAGCCCTAGGCTTAGGGTTCCCCCTGGGAGGGGGGAGCACTAGGCCGAGGGAGCCCCAGCCCTGGGGAGCCCTAGGCTTAGGGTTCCCCCTGGGAGGGGGGAGCCCTAGGCCGAGGGAGCCCCAGCCCTGGGGAGCCCTAGGCTTAGGGTTCCCCCTGGGAGGTGGGAGCCCTAGGCCGAGGGAGCCCCAGCCCTGGGGAGCCCTAGGCTTAGGGTTCCCCCTGGGAGGGGGGAGCCCTAGGCCGAGGGAGCCCCCGGGAGGGGAGCCCTAGGCTTAGGGTTCCCCCTGGGAGGGGGGAGCCCTATGCCGAGGGAGCCCCAGCCCTGGGGAGCCCTAGGCTTAGGGTTCCCCCTGGGAGGGGGGAGCCCTAGGCCGAGGGAGCCCCCGGGAGGGGAGCCCTAGGCTTAGGGTTCCCCCTGGGAGGGGGGAGCCCTAGGCCGAGGGAGCCCCAGCCCTGGGGAGCCCTAGGCTTAGGGTTCCCCCTGGGAGGGGGGAGCCCTAGGCCGAGGGATCCCCAGCCCTGGGGAGCCCTAGGCTTAGGGTACCCCCTGGGAGGGGGGAGCCCTAGGCCGAGGGAGCCCCCGGGCGGGGAGCCCTAGGCTTAGGGTTCCCCCTGGGAGGGGGGAGCCCTAGGCCGAGGGAGCCCCAGCCCTGGGGAGCCCTAGGCTTAGGGTTCCCCCTGGGAGGGGGGAGCCCTAGGCCGAGGGAGCCCCCGGGAGGGGAGCCCTAGGCTTAGGGTTCCCCCTGGGAGGGGGGAGCCCTAGGCCGAGGGAGCCCCCGGGAGGGGAGCCCTAGGCTTAGGGTTCCCCCTGGGAGGGGGGAGCCCTAGGCCGAGGGAGCCCCCGGGAGGGGAGCCCTAGGCTTAGGGTTCCCCCTGGGAGGGGGGAGCCCTAGGCCGAGGGAGCCCCCGGGAGGGGAGCCCTAGGCTTAGGGTTCCCCCTGGGAGGGGGGAGCCCTAGGCCGAGGGAGCCCCCGGGAGGGGAGCCCTAGGCTTAGGGTTCCCCCTGGGAGGGGGGAGCCCTAGGCCGAGGGAGCCCCAGCCCTGGGGAGCCCTAGGCTTAGGGTTCCCCCTGGGAGGGGGGAGCCCTAGGCCGAGGGAGCCCCCGGGAGGGGAGCCCTAGGCTTAGGGTTCCCCCTGGGAGGGGGGAGCCCTAGGCCGAGGGAGCCCCAGCCCTGGGGAGCCCTAGGCTTAGGGTTCCCCCTGGGAGGGGGGAGCCCTAGGCCGAGGGAGCCCCCGGGAGGGGAGCCCTAGGCTTAGGGTTCCCCCTGGGAGGGCGGAGCCCTAGGCCGAGGGAGCCCCAGCCCTGGGGAGCCCTAGGCTTAGGGTTCCCCCTGGGAGGGGGGAGCCCTAGGCCGAGGGAGCCCCCGGGAGGGGAGCCCTAGGCTTAGGGTTCCCCCTGGGAGGGGGGAGCCCTAGGCCGAGGGAGCCCCAGCCCTGGGGAGCCCTAGGCTTAGGGTTCCCCCTGGGAGGGGGGAGCCCTAGGCCGAGGGAGCCCCCGGGAGGGGAGCCCTAGGCTTAGGGTTCCCCCTGGGAGGGGGGAGCCCTAGGCCGAGGGAGCCCCAGCCCTGGGGAGCCCTAGGCTTAGGGTTCCCCCTGGGAGGGGGGAGCCCTAGGCCGAGGGAGCCCCCGGGAGGGGAGCCCTAGGCTTAGGGTTCCCCCTGGGAGGGGGGAGCCCTAGGCCGAGGGAGCCCCAGCCCTGGGGAGCCCTAGGCTTAGGGTTCCCCCTGGGAGGGGGGAGCCCTAGGCCGAGGGAGCCCCCGGGAGGGGAGCCCTAGGCTTAGGGTTCCCCCTGGGAGGGGGGAGCCCTAGACCGAGGGAGCCCCCGGGAGGGGAGCCCTAGGCTTAGGGTTCCCCCTGGGAGGGGGGAGCCCTAGGCCGAGGGAGCCCCAGCCCTGGGGAGCCCTAGGCTTAGGGTTCCCCCAGGGAGGGGGGAGCCCTAGGCCGAGGGAGCCCCCGGGAGGGGAGCCCTAGGCTTAGGGTTCCCCCTGGGAGGGGGGAGCCCTAGGCCAAGGGAGCCCCAGCCCTGGGGAGCCCTAGGCTTAGGGTTCCCCCTGGGAGGGGGGAGCCCTAGGCCGAGGGAGCCCCCGGGAGGGGAGCCCTAGGCTTAGGGTTCCCCCTGGGAGGGGGGAGCCCTAGGCCGAGGGAGCCCCAGCCCTGGGGAGCCCTAGGTTTAGGGTTCCCCCTGGGAGGGGGGAGCCCTAGGCCGAGGGAACCCCCGGGAGGGGAGCTCTAGGCTTAGGGTTCCCCCTGGGAGGAGGGAGCCCTAGGCCGAGGGAGCCCCCGGGAGGGGAGCCCTAGGCTTAGGGTTCCCCCTGGGAGGGGGGAGCCCTAGGCCGAGGGAGCCCCAGCCCTGGGGAGCCCTAGGCTTAGGGTTCCCCCTGGGAGGGGGGAGCCCTAGGCCGAGGAAGCCCCCGGGAGGGGAGCCCTAGGCTTAGGGTTCCCCCTGGGAGGGGGGAGCCCTAGGCCGAGGGAGCCCCAGCCCTGGGGAGCCCTAGGCTTAGGGTTCCCCCTGGGAGGGGGGAGCCCTAGGCCGAGGGAGCCCCCGGGAGGGGAGCCCTAGGCTTAGGGTTCCCCCTGGGAGGGGGGAGCCCTAGGCCGAGGGAGCCCCAGCCCTGGGGAGCCCTAGGCTTAGGGTTCCCCCTGGGAGGGGGGAGCCCTAGGCCGAGGGAGCCCCCGGGAGGGGAGCCCTAGGCTTAGGGTTCCCCCTGGGAGGGGGGAGCCCTAGGCTGAGGGAGCCCCAGCCCTGGGGAGCCCTAGGCTTAGGGTTCCCCCTGGGAGGGGGGAGCCCTAGGCCGAGGGAGCCCCAGCCCTGGGGAGCCCTAGGCTTAGGGTTCCCCCTGGGAGGGGGGAGCCCTAGGCCGAGGGAGCCCCAGCCCTGGGGAGCCCTAGGCTTAGGGTTCCCCCTGGGAGGGGGGAGCCCTAGGCCGAGGGAGCCCGAGCCCTGGGGAGCCCTAGGCTTTGGGTTCCCCCTGGGAGGGGGGAGCCCTAGGCCGAGGGAGCCCCAGCCCTGGGGAGCCCTAGGCTTAGGGTTCCCCCTGGGAGGGGGGAGCCCTAGGCCGAGGGAGCCCCCGGGAGGGGAGCCCTAGGCTTAGGGTTCCCCCTGGGAGGGGGGAGCCCTAGGCCGAGGAAGCCCCAGCCCTGGGGAGCCCTAGGCTTAGGGTTCCCCCTGGGAGGGGGGAGCCCTAGGCCGAGGGAGCCCCCGGGAGGGGAGCCCTAGGCTTAGGGTTCCCCCTGGGAGGGGGGAGCCCTAGGCCGAGGGAGCCCCAGCCCTGGGGAGCCCTAGGCTTAGGGTTCCCCCTGGGAGGGGGGAGCCCTAGGCCGAGGGAGCCCCAGCCCTGGGGAGCCCTAGGCTTAGGGTTCCCCCTGGGAGGGGGGAGCCCTAGGCCGAGGGAGCCCCAGCCCTGGGGAGCCCTAGGCTTAGGGTTCCCCCTGGGAGGGGGGAGCCCTAGGCCGAGGGAGCCCCCGGGAGGGGAGCCCTAGGCTTAGGGTTCCCCCTGGGAGGGGGGAGCCCTAGGCCGAGGGAGCCCCAGCCCTGGGGAGCCCTAGGCTTAGGGTTCCCCCTGGGAGGGGGGAGCCCTAGGCCGAGGGAGCCCCCGGGAGGGGAGCCCTAGGCTTAGGGTTCCCCCTGGGAGGGGGGAGCCCTAGGCCGAGGGAGCCCCAGCCCTGGGGAGCCCTAGGCTTAGGGTTCCCCCTGGGAGGGGGGAGCCCTAGGGCGAGGGAGCCCCCGGGAGGGGAGCCCTAGGCTTAGGGTTCCCCCTGGGAGGGGGGAGCCCTAGGCCGAGGGAGCCCCAGCCCTGGGGAGCTCTAGGCTTAGGGTTCCCCCTGGGAGGGGGGAGCCCTAGGCCGAGGGAGCCCCCGGGAGGGGAGCCCTAGGCTTAGGGTTCCCCCTGGGAGGGGGGAGCCCTAGGCCGAGGGAGCCCCAGCCCTGGGGAGCCCTAGGCTTAGGGTTCCCCCTGGGAGGGGGGAGCCCTAGGCCGAGGGAGCCCCCGGGAGGGGAGCCCAAGCTTAGGGTTCCCCCTGGGAGGGGGGAGCCCTAGGCCGAGGGAGCCCCCGGGAGGGGAGCCCTAGGCTTAGGGTTCCGCCTGGGAGGGGGGAGCCCTAGGCCGAGGGAGCCCCAGCCCTGGGGAGCCCTAGGCTTAGGGTTCCCCCTGGGAGGGGGGAGCCCTAGGCCGAGGGAGCCCCCGGGAGGGGAGCCCTAGGCTTAGGGTTCCCCCTGGGAGGGGGGAGCCCTAGGCCGAGGGAGCCCCAGCCCTGGGGAGCCCTAGGCTTAGGGTTCCCCCTGGGAGGGGGGAGCCCTAGGCCGAGGGAGCCCCCGGGAGGGGAGCCCTAGGCTTAGGGTTCCCCCTGGGAGGGGGGAGCCCTAGGCCGAGGGAGCCCCAGCCCTGGGGAGCCCTAGGCTTAGGGTTCCCCCTGGGAGGGGGGAGCCCTAGGCCGAGGGAGCCCCCGGGAGGGGAGCCCTAGGCTTAGGGTTCCCCCTGGGAGGGGGGAGCCCTAGGCCGAGGGAGCCCCAGCCCTGGGGAGCCCTAGGCTTAGGGTTCCCCCTGGGAGGGGGGAGCCCTAGGCCGAGGGAGCCCCCGGGAGGGGAGCCCTAGGCTTAGGGTTCCCCCTGGGAGGGGGGAGCCCTAGGCCGAGGGAGCCCCAGCCCTGGGGAGCCCTAGGCTTAGGGTTCCCCCTGGGAGGGGGGAGCCCTAGGCCGAGGGAGCCCCCGGGAGGGGAGCCCTAGGCTTAGGGTTCCCCCTGGGAGGGGGGAGCCCTAGGCCGAGGGAGCCCCAGCCCTGGGGAGCCCTAGGCTTAGGGTTCCCCCTGGGAGGGGGGAGCCCTAGGCCGAGGGAGCCCCCGGGAGGGGAGCCCTAGGCTTAGGGTTCCCCCTGGGAGGGGGGAGCCCTAGGCCGAGGGAGCCCCAGCCCTGGGGAGCCCTAGGCTTAGGGTTCCCCCTGGGAGGGGGGAGCCCTAGGCCGAGGGAGCCCCCGGGAGGGGAGCCCTAGGCTTAGGGTTCCCCCTGGGAGGGGGGAGCCCTAGGCCGAGGGAGCCCCAGCCCTGGGGAGCCCTAGCCTTAGGGTTCCCCCAGGGAGGGGGGAGCCCTAGGCCGAGGGAGCCCCCGGGAGGGGAGCCCTAGGCTTAGGGTTCCCCCTGGGAGGGGGGAGCCCTAGGCCGAGGGAGCCCCAGCCCTGGGGAGCCCTAGGCTTAGGGTTCCCCCTGGGAGGGGGGAGCCCTAGGCCGAGGGAGCCCCCGGGAGGGGAGCCCTAGGCTTAGGGTTCCCCCTGGAGGGGGGAGCCCTAGGCCGAGGGAGCCCCAGCCCTGGGGAGCCCTAGGCTTAGGGTTCCCCCTGGGAGGGGGGAGCCCTAGGCCGAGGGAGCCCCCGGGAGGGGAGCCCTAGGCTTAGGGTTCCCCCTGGGAGGGGGGAGCCCTAGGCCGAGGGAGCCCCAGCCCTGGGGAGCCCTAGGCTTAGGGTTCCCCCTGGGAGGGGGGAGCCCTAGGCCGAGGGAGCCCCCGGGAGGGGAGCCCTAGGCTTAGGGTTCCCCCTGGGAGGGGGGAGCCCTAGACCGAGGGAGCCCCAGCCCTGGGGAGCCCTAGGCTTAGGGTTCCCCCTGGGAGGGGGGAGCCCTAGGCCGAGGGAGCCCCCGGGAGGGGAGCCCTAGGCTTAGGGTTCCCCCTGGGAGGGGGGAGCCCTAGGCCGAGGGAGCCCCAGCCCTGGGGAGCCCTAGGCTTAGGGTTCCCCCTGAGAGGGGGGAGCCCTAGGCCGAGGGAGCCCCAGCCCTGGGGAGCCCTAGGCTTATGGTTCCCCCTGGGAGTGGGGAGCCCTAGGCCGAGGGAGCCCCCGGGAGGGGAGCCCTAGGCTTAGGGTTCCCCCTGGGAGGGGGGAGTCCTAGGCCGAGGGAGCCCCAGCCCTGGGGAGCCCTAGGCTTAGGGTTCCCCCTGGGAGGGGGGAGCCCTAGGCCGAGGGAGCCCCCGGGAGGGGAGCCCTAGGCTTAGGGTTCCCCCTGGGAGGGGGGAGCCCTAGGCCGAGGGAGCCCCAGCCCTGAGGAGCCCTAGGCTTAGGGTTCCCCCTGGGAGGGGGGAGTCCTAGGCCGAGGGAGCCCCCGGGAGGGGAGCCCTAGGCTTAGGGTTCCCCCTGGGAGGGGGGAGCCCTAGGCCGAGGGAGCCCCAGCCCTGGGGAGCCCTAGGCTTAGGGTTCCCCCTGGGAGGGGGGAGCCCTAGGCCGAGGGAGCCCCCGGGAGGGGAGCCCTAGGCTTAGGGTTCCCCCTGGGAGGGGGGAGCCCTAGGCCGAGGGAGCCCCAGCCCTGGGGAGCCCTAGGCTTAGGGTTCCCCCTGGGAGGGGGGAGCCCTAGGCCGAGGGAGCCCCCGGGAGGGGAGCCCTAGGCTTAGGGTTCCCCCTGGGAGGGGGGAGCCCTAGGCCGAGGGAGCCCCAGCCCTGGGGAGCCCTAGGCTTAGGGTTCCCCCTGGGAGGGGGGAGCCCTAGGCCGAGGGAGCCCCAGCCCTGGGGAGCCCTAGGCTTAGGGTTCCCCCTGGGAGGGGGGAGCCCTAGGCCGAGGGAGCCCCCGGGAGGGGAGCCCTAGGCTTAGGGTTCCCCCTGGGAGGGGGGAGCCCTAGGCCGAGGGAGCCCCAGCCCTGGGGAGCCCTAGGCTTAGGGTTCCCCCTGGGAGGGGGGAGCCCTAGGCCGAGGGAGCCCCCGGGAGGGGAGCCCTAGGCTTAGGGTTCCCCCTGGGAGGGGGGAGCCCTAGGCCGAGGGAGCCCCAGCCCTGGGGAGCCCTAGGCTTAGGGTTCCCCCTGGGAGGGGGGAGCCCTAGGCCGAGGGAGCCCCCGGGAGGGGAGCCCTAGGCTTAGGGTTCCCCCTGGGAGGGGGGAGCCCTAGGCCGAGGGAGCCCCAGCCCTGGGGAGCCCTAGGCTTAGGGTTCCCCCTGGGAGGGGGGAGCCCTAGGCCGAGGGAGCCCCCGGCAAGTGAGCCCTAGGCTTAGGGTTCCCCCTGGGAGGGGGGAGCCCTAGGCCGAGGGAGCCCCAGCCCTGGGGAGCCCTAGGCTTAGGGTTCCCCCTGGGAGGGGGGAGCCCTAGGCCGAGGGAGCCCCCGGGAGGGGAGCCCTAGGCTTAGGGTTCCCCCTGGGAGGGGGGAGCCCTAGGTCGAGGGAGCCCCAGCCCTGGGGAGCCCTAGGCTTAGGGTTCCCCCTTGGAGGGGGGAGCCCTAGGCCGAGGGAGCCCCCGGGAGGGGAGCCCTAGGCTTAGGGTTCCCCCTGGGAGGGGGGAGCCCTAGGCCGAGGGAGCCCCAGCCCTGGGGAGCCCTAGGCTTATGGTTCCCCCTGGGAGGGGGGAGCCCTAGGCCGAGGGAGCCCCCGGGAGGGGAGCCCTAGGCTTAGGGTTCCCCCTGGGAGGGGGGAGCCCTAGGCCGAAGGAGCCCCCGGGAGGGGAGCCCTAGGCTTAGGGTTCCGCCTGGGAGGGGGGAGCCCTAGGCCGAGGGAGCCCCCGGGAGGGGAGCCCTAGGCTTAGGGTTCCCCCTGGGAGGGGGGAGCCCTAGGTCGAGGAGCCCCAGCCCTGGGGAGCCCTAGGCTTAGGGTTCCCCCTGGGAGGGGGGAGCCCTAGGCCGAGGGAGCCCCCGGGAGGGGAGCCCTAGGCTTAGGGTTCCCCCTGGGAGGGGGGAGCCCTAGGCCGAGGGAGCCCCAGCCCTGGGGAGCCCTAGGCTTAGGGTTCCCCCTGGGAGGGGGGAGCCCTAGGCCGAGGGAGCCCCCGGGAGGGGAGCCCTAGGCTTAGGGTTCCCCCTGGGAGGGGGGAGCCCTAGGCCGAGGGAGCCCCCGGGAGGGGAGCCCTAGGCTTAGGGTTCCCCCTGGGAGGGGGGAGCCCTAGGCCGAGGGAGCCCCAGCCCTGGGGAGCCCTAGGCTTAGGGTTCCCCCTGGGAGGGGGGAGCCCTAGGCCGAGGGAGCCCCCGGGAGGGGAGCCCTAGGCTTAGGGTTCCCCCTGGGAGGGGGGAGCCCTAGGCCGAGGGAGCCCCAGCCCTGGGGAGCCCTAGGCTTAGGGTTCCCCCTGGGAGGGGGGAGCCCTAGGCCGAGGGAGCCCCCGGGAGGGGAGCCCTAGGCTTAGGGTTCCCCCTGGGAGGGGGGAGCCCTAGGCCGAGGGAGCCCCAGCCCTGGGGAGCCCTAGGCTTAGGGTTCCCCCTGGGAGGGGGGAGCCCTAGGCCGAGGGAGCCCCAGCCCTGGGGAGCCCTAGGCTTAGGGTTCCCCCTGGGAGGGGGGAGCCCTAGGCCGAGGGAGCCCCCGGGAGGGGAGCCCTAGGCTTAGGGTTCCCCCTGGGAGGGGGGAGCCCTAGGCCGAGGGAGCCCCAGCCCTGGGGAGCCCTAGTCTTAGGGTTCCCCCTGGGAGGGGGGAGCCCTAGGCCGAGGGAGCCCCCGGGAGGGGAGCCCTAGGCTTAGGGTTCCCCCTGGGAGGGGGGAGCGCTAGGCCGAGGGAGCCCCAGCCCTGGGGAGCCCTAGGCTTAGGGTTCCCCCTGGGAGGGGGGAGCCCTAGGCCGAGGGAGCCCCCGGGAGGGGAGCCCTAGGCTGAGGGTCCCCCTGGGAGGGAGGAGCCCTAGGCCGAGGGAGCCCCAGCCCTGGGGAGCCCTAGGCTTAGGGTTCCCCCTGGGAGGGGGGAGCCCTAGGCCGAGGGAGCCCCCGGGAGGGGAGCCCTAGGCTTAGGGTTCCCCCTGGGAGGGGGGAGCCCTAGGCCGAGGGAGCCCCAGCCCTGGGGAGCCCTAGGCTTAGGGTTCCCCCAGGGAGGGGGGAGTCCTAGGCCGAGGGAGCCCCCGGGAGGGGAGCCCTAGGCTTAGGGTTCCCCCTGGGAGGGGGGAGCCCTAGGCCGAGGGAGCCCCAGCCCTGGGGAGCCCTAGGCTTTGGGTTCCCCCTGGGAGGGGGGAGCCCTAGGCCGAGGGAGCCCCAGCCCTGGGGAGCCCTAGGCTTAGGGTTCCCCCTGGGAGGGGGGAGCCCTAGGCCGAGGGAGCCCCCGGGAGGGGAGCCCTAGGCTTAGGGTTCCCCCTGGGAGGGGGGAGCCCTAGGCCGAGGGAGCCCCAGCCCTGGGGAGCCCTAGTCTTAGGGTTCCCCCTGGGAGGGGGGAGCCCTAGGCCGAGGGAGCCCCCGGGAGGGGAGCCCTAGGCTTAGGGTTCCCCCTGGGAGGGGGGAGCGCTAGGCCGAGGGAGCCCCAGCCCTGGGGAGCCCTAGGCTTAGGGTTCCCCCTGGGAGGGGGGAGCCCTAGGCCGAGGGAGCCCCCGGGAGGGGAGCCCTAGGCTGAGGGTCCCCCTGGGAGGGAGGAGCCCTAGGCCGAGGGAGCCCCAGCCCTGGGGAGCCCTAGGCTTAGGGTTCCCCCTGGGAGGGGGGAGCCCTAGGCCGAGGGAGCCCCCGGGAGGGGAGCCCTAGGCTTAGGGTTCCCCCTGGGAGGGGGGAGCCCTAGGCCGAGGGAGCCCCAGCCCTGGGGAGCCCTAGGCTTAGGGTTCCCCCAGGGAGGGGGGAGTCCTAGGCCGAGGGAGCCCCCGGGAGGGGAGCCCTAGGCTTAGGGTTCCCCCTGGGAGGGGGGAGCCCTAGGCCGAGGGAGCCCCAGCCCTGGGGAGCCCTAGGCTTTGGGTTCCCCCTGGGAGGGGGGAGCCCTAGGCCGAGGGAGCCCCCGGGAGGGGAGCCCTAGGCTTAGGGTTCCCCCTGGGAGGCGGGAGCCCTAGGCCGAGGGAGCCCCAGCCCTGGGGAGCCCTAGGCTTAGGGTTCCCCCTGGGAGGGGGGAGCCCTAGGCCGAGGGAGCCCCCGGGAGGGGAGCCCTAGGCTTAGGGTTCCCCCTGGGAGGGGGGAGCCCTAGGCCGAGGGAGCCCCAGCCCTGGGGAGCCCTAGGCTTAGGGTTCCCCCTGGGAGGGGGGAGCCCTAGGCCGAGGGAGCCCCAGCCCTGGGGAGCCCTAGGCTTAGGGTTCCCCCTGGGAGGGGGGAGCCCTAGGCCGAGGGAGCCCCCGGGAGGGGAGCCCTAGGCTTAGGGTTCCCCCTGGGAGGGGGGAGCCCTAGGCCGAGGGAGCCCCAGCCCTGGGGAGCCCTAGTCTTAGGGTTCCCCCTGGGAGGGGGGAGCCCTAGGCCGAGGGAGCCCCCGGGAGGGGAGCCCTAGGCTTAGGGTTCCCCCTGGGAGGGGGGAGCGCTAGGCCGAGGGAGCCCCAGCCCTGGGGAGCCCTAGGCTTAGGGTTCCCCCTGGGAGGGGGGAGCCCTAGGCCGAGGGAGCCCCCGGGAGGGGAGCCCTAGGCTGAGGGTCCCCCTGGGAGGGAGGAGCCCTAGGCCGAGGGAGCCCCAGCCCTGGGGAGCCCTAGGCTTAGGGTTCCCCCTGGGAGGGGGGAGCCCTAGGCCGAGGGAGCCCCCGGGAGGGGAGCCCTAGGCTTAGGGTTCCCCCTGGGAGGGGGGAGCCCTAGGCCGAGGGAGCCCCAGCCCTGGGGAGCCCTAGGCTTAGGGTTCCCCCAGGGAGGGGGGAGTCCTAGGCCGAGGGAGCCCCCGGGAGGGGAGCCCTAGGCTTAGGGTTCCCCCTGGGAGGGGGGAGCCCTAGGCCGAGGGAGCCCCAGCCCTGGGGAGCCCTAGGCTTAGGGTTCCCCCTGGGAGGGGGGAGCCCTAGGCCGAGGGAGCCCCCGGGAGGGGAGCCCTAGGCTTAGGGTTCCCCCTGGGAGGCGGGAGCCCTAGGCCGAGGGAGCCCCAGCCCTGGGGAGCCCTAGGCTTAGGGTTCCCCCTGGTAGGGGGGAGCCCTAGGCCGAGGGAGCCCCCGGGAGGGGAGCCCTAGGCTTAGGGTTCCCCCTGGGAGGAGGGAGCCCTAGGCCGAGGGAGCCCCCGGGAGGGGAGCCCTAGGCTTAGGGTTCCACCTGGGAGGGGGGAGCCCTAGGCCGAGGGAGCCCCAGCCCTGGGGAGCCCTAGGCTTAGCGTTCCCCCTGGGAGGGGCGAGCCCTAGGCCGAGGGAGGCCCCGGGAGGGGAGCCCTAGGCTTAGGGTTCCCCCTGGGAGGGGGGAGCCCTAGGCCAAGGGAGCCCCATCCCTGGGGAGCCCTAGGCTTAGGGTTCCCCCTGGGAGGGGGGAGCCCTAGGCCGAGGGAGCCCCCGGGAGGGGAGCCCTAGGCTTAGGGTTCCCCCTGGGAGGGGGGAGCCCTAGGCCGAGGGAGCCCCAGCCCTGGGGAGCCCTAGGCTTAGGGTTCCCCCTGGGAGGGGGGAGCCCTAGGCCGAGGGAGCCCCCGGGAGGGGAGCCCTAGGCTTAGGGTTCCCCCTGGGAGGGGGGAGCCCTAGGCCGAGGGAGCCCCAGCCCTGGGGAGCCCTAGGCTTAGGGTTCCCCCTGGGAGGGGGGAGCCCTAGGCCGAGGGAGCCCCAGCCCTGGGGAGCCCTAGGCTTAGGGTTCCCCCTGGGAGGGGGGAGCCCTAGGCCGAGGGAGCCCCAGCCCTGGGGAGCCCTAGGCTTAGGGTTCCCCCTGGGAGGGGGGAGCCCTAGGCCGAGGGAGCCCCCGGGAGGGGAGCCCTAGGCTTAGGGTTCCCCCTGGGAGGGGGGAGTCCTAGGCCGAGGGAGCCCCAGCCCTGGGGAGCCCTAGGCTTAGGGTTCCCCCTGGGAGGGGGGAGCCCTAGGCCGAGGGAGCCCACGGGAGGGGAGCCCTAGGCTTAGGGTTCCCCCTGGGAGGGGGGAGCCCTAGGCCGAGGGAGCCCCAGCCCTGGTGAGCCCTAGGCTTAGGGTTCCCCCTGGGAGGGGGGAGTCCTAGGCCGAGGGAGCCCCCGGGAGGGGAGCCCTAGGCTTAGGGTTCCCCCTGGGAGGGGGGAGCCCTAGGCCGAGGGAGCCCCAGCCCTGGGGAGCCCTAGGCTTAG
Source organism: Tenrec ecaudatus (assembly GCF_050624435.1). NCBI lineage: Eukaryota > Metazoa > Chordata > Mammalia > Afrosoricida > Tenrecidae > Tenrec > Tenrec ecaudatus. The sequence goes on from NC_134532.1 coordinate 58,397,774, forward strand.
GGTTCCCCCTGGGAGGGGGGAGCCCTAGGCCGAGGGAGCCCCCGGGAGGGGAGCCCTAGGCTTAGGGTTCCCACTGGGAGGGGGGAGCCCTAGGCCGAGGGAGCCCCAGCCCTGGGGAGCCCTAGGCTTAGGGTTCCCCCTGGGAGGGGGGAGCCCTAGGCCGAGGGAGCCCCCGGGAGGGGAGCCCTAGGCTTAGGGTTCCCCCTGGGAGGGGGGAGCCCTAGGCCGAGGGAGCCCCAGCCCTGGGGAGCCCTAGGCTTAGGGTTCCCCCTGGGAGGGGGGAGCCCTAGGCCGAGGGAGCCCCAGCCCTGGGGAGCCCTAGGCTTAGGGTTCCCCCTGTGAGGGGGGAGCCCTAGGCCGAGGGAGCCCCCGGGAGGGGAGCCCTAGGCTTAGGGTTCCCCCTGGGAGGGGGGAGCCCTAGGCCGAGGGAGCCCCAGCCCTGGGGAGCCCTAGGCTTAGGGTTCCCCCTGGGAGGGGGGAGCCCTAGGCCGAGGGAGCCCCCGGGAGGGGAGCCCTAGGCTTAGGGTTCCCCCTGGGAGGGGGGAGCCCTAGGCCGAGGGAGCCCCAGCCCTGGGGAGCCCTAGGCTTAGGGTTCCCCCTGGGAGGGGGGAGCCCTAGGCCGAGGGAGCCCCAGCCCTGGGGAGCCCTAGGCTTAGGGTTCCCCCTGGGAGGGGGGAGCCCTAGGCCGAGGGAGCCCCCGGGAGGGGAGCCCTAGGCTTAGGGTTCCCCCTGGGAGGGGGGAGCCCTAGGCCGAGGGAGCCCCAGCCCTGGGGAGCCCTAGGCTTAGGGTTCCCCCTGGGAGGGGGGAGCCCTAGGCCGAGGGAGCCCCCGGGAGGGGAGCCCTAGGCTTAGGGTTCCCCCTGGGAGGGGGGAGCCCTAGGCCGAGGGAGCCCCAGCCCTGGGGAGCCCTAGGCTTAGGGTTCCCCCTGGGAGGGGGGAGCCCTAGGCCGAGGGAGCCCCAGCCCTGGGGAGCCCTAGGCTTAGGGTTCCCCCTGGGAGGGGGGAGCCCTAGGCCGAGGGAGCCCCCGGGAGGGGAGCCCTAGGCTTAGGGTTCCCCCTGGGAGGGGGGAGTCCTAGGCCGAGGGAGCCCCAGCCCTGGGGAGCCCTAGGCTTAGGGTTCCCCCTGGGAGGGGGGATCCTTAGGCCGAGGGAGCCCCCGGGAGGGGAGCCCTAGGCTTAGGGTTCCCCCTGGGATGGGGGAGCCCTAGGCCGAGGGAGCCCCAGCCCTGGGGAGCCCTAGGCTTAGGGTTCCCCCTGGGAGGGGGGAGTCCTAGGCCGAGGGAGCCCCCGGGAGGGGAGCCCTAGGCTTAGGGTTCCCCCTGGGAGGGGGGAGCCCTAGGCCGAGGGAGCCCCAGCCCTGGGGAGCCCTAGGCTTAGGGTTCCCCCTGGGAGGGGGGAGCCCTAGGCCGAGGGAGCCCCCGGGAGGGGAGCCCTAGGCTTAGGGTTCCCACTGGGAGGGGGGAGCCCTAGGCCGAGGGAGCCCCAGCCCTGGGGAGCCCTAGGCTTAGGGTTCCCCCTGGGAGGGGGGAGCCCTAGGCCGAGGGAGCCCCCGGGAGGGGAGCCCTAGGCTTAGGGTTCCCCCTGGGAGGGGGGAGCCCTAGGCCGAGGGAGCCCCAGCCCTGGGGAGCCCTAGGCTTAGGGTTCCCCCTGGGAGGGGGGAGCCCTAGGCCGAGGGAGCCCCAGCCCTGGGGAGCCCTAGGCTTAGGGTTCCCCCTGTGAGGGGGGAGCCCTAGGCCGAGGGAGCCCCCGGGAGGGGAGCCCTAGGCTTAGGGTTCCCCCTGGGAGGGGGGAGCCCTAGGCCGAGGGAGCCCCAGCCCTGGGGAGCCCTAGGCTTAGGGTTCCCCCTGGGAGGGGGGAGCCCTAGGCCGAGGGAGCCCCCGGGAGGGGAGCCCTAGGCTTAGCGTTCCCCCTGGGAGGGGGGAGCCCTAGGCCGAGGGAGCCCCAGCCCTGGGGAGCCCTAGGCTTAGGGTTCCCCCTGGGAGGGGGGAGCCCTAGGCCGAGGGAGCCCCAGCCCTGGGGAGCCCTAGGCTTAGGGTTCCCCCTGGGAGGGGGGAGCCCTAGGCCGAGGGAGCCCCCGGGAGGGGAGCCCTAGGCTTAGGGTTCCCCCTGGGAGGGGGGAGCCCTAGGCCGAGGGAGCCCCAGCCCTGGGGAGCCCTAGTCTTAGGGTTCCCCCTGGGAGGGGGGAGCCCTAGGCCGAGGGAGCCCCCGGGAGGGGAGCCCTAGGCTTAGGGTTCCCCCTGGGAGGGGGGAGCGCTAGGCCGAGGGAGCCCCAGCCCTGGGGAGCCCTAGGCTTAGGGTTCCCCCTGGGAGGGGGGAGCCCTAGGCCGAGGGAGCCCCCGGGAGGGGAGCCCTAGGCTGAGGGTCCCCCTGGGAGGGAGGAGCCCTAGGCCGAGGGAGCCCCAGCCCTGGGGAGCCCTAGGCTTAGGGTTCCCCCTGGGAGGGGGGAGCCCTAGGCCGAGGGAGCCCCCGGGAGGGGAGCCCTAGGCTTAGGGTTCCCCCTGGGAGGGGGGAGCCCTAGGCCGAGGGAGCCCCAGCCCTGGGGAGCCCTAGGCTTAGGGTTCCCCCAGGGAGGGGGGAGTCCTAGGCCGAGGGAGCCCCCGGGAGGGGAGCCCTAGGCTTAGGGTTCCCCCTGGGAGGGGGGAGCCCTAGGCCGAGGGAGCCCCAGCCCTGGGGAGCCCTAGGCTTTGGGTTCCCCCTGGGAGGGGGGAGCCCTAGGCCGAGGGAGCCCCCGGGAGGGGAGCCCTAGGCTTAGGGTTCCCCCTGGGAGGGGGGAGTCCTAGGCCGAGGGAGCCCCAGCCCTGGGGAGCCCTAGGCTTAGGGTTCCCCCTGGGAGGGGGGAGCCCTAGGCCGAGGGAGCCCCCGGGAGGGGAGCCCTAGGCTTAGGGTTCCCCCTGGGAGGGGGGAGCCCTAGGCCGAGGGAGCCCCAGCCCTGGGGAGCCCTAGGCTTAGGGTTCCCCCTGGGAGGGGGGAGTCCTAGGCCGAGGGAGCCCCCGGGAGGGGAGCCCTAGGCTTAGGGCTCCCCCTGGGAGGGGGGAGCCCTAGGCCGAGGGAGCCCCAGCCCTGGGGAGCCCTAGGCTTAGGGTTCCCCCTGGGAGGGGGGAGCCCTAGGCCGAGGGAGCCCCCGGGAGGGGAGCCCTAGGCTTAGGGTTCCCACTGGGAGGGGGGAGCCCTAGGCCGAGGGAGCCCCAGCCCTGGGGAGCCCTAGGCTTAGGGTTCCCCCTGGGAGGGGGGAGCCCTAGGCCGAGGGAGCCCCCGGGAGGGGAGCCCTAGGCTTAGGGTTCCCCCTGGGAGGGGGGAGCCCTAGGCCGAGGGAGCCCCAGCCCTGGGGAGCCCTAGGCTTAGGGTTCCCCCTGGGAGGGGGGAGCCCTAGGCCGAGGGAGCCCCAGCCCTGGGGAGCCCTAGGCTTAGGGTTCCCCCTGTGAGGGGGGAGCCCTAGGCCGAGGGAGCCCCCGGGAGGGGAGCCCTAGGCTTAGGGTTCCCCCTGGGAGGGGGGAGCCCTAGGCCGAGGGAGCCCCAGCCCTGGGGAGCCCTAGGCTTAGGGTTCCCCCTGGGAGGGGGGAGCCCTAGGCCGAGGGAGCCCCCGGGAGGGGAGCCCTAGGCTTAGGGTTCCCCCTGGGAGGGGGGAGCCCTAGGCCGAGGGAGCCCCAGCCCTGGGGAGCCCTAGGCTTAGGGTTCCCCCTGGGAGGGGGGAGCCCTAGGCCGAGGGAGCCCCAGCCCTGGGGAGCCCTAGGCTTAGGGTTCCCCCTGGGAGGGGGGAGCCCTAGGCCGAGGGAGCCCCCGGGAGGGGAGCCCTAGGCTTAGGGTTCCCCCTGGGAGGGGGGAGCCCTAGGCCGAGGGAGCCCCAGCCCTGGGGAGCCCTAGTCTTAGGGTTCCCCCTGGGAGGGGGGAGCCCTAGGCCGAGGGAGCCCCCGGGAGGGGAGCCCTAGGCTTAGGGTTCCCCCTGGGAGGGGGGAGCGCTAGGCCGAGGGAGCCCCAGCCCTGGGGAGCCCTAGGCTTAGGGTTCCCCCTGGGAGGGGGGAGCCCTAGGCCGAGGGAGCCCCCGGGAGGGGAGCCCTAGGCTGAGGGTCCCCCTGGGAGGGAGGAGCCCTAGGCCGAGGGAGCCCCAGCCCTGGGGAGCCCTAGGCTTAGGGTTCCCCCTGGGAGGGGGGAGCCCTAGGCCGAGGGAGCCCCCGGGAGGGGAGCCCTAGGCTTAGGGTTCCCCCTGGGAGGGGGGAGCCCTAGGCCGAGGGAGCCCCAGCCCTGGGGAGCCCTAGGCTTAGGGTTCCCCCAGGGAGGGGGGAGTCCTAGGCCGAGGGAGCCCCCGGGAGGGGAGCCCTAGGCTTAGGGTTCCCCCTGGGAGGGGGGAGCCCTAGGCCGAGGGAGCCCCCGGGAGGGGAGCCCTAGGCTTAGGGTTCCCCTGGGAGGGGGGAGCCCTAGGCCGAGGGAGCCCCAGCCCTGGGGAGCCCTAGGCTTAGGGTTCCCCCTGGGAGGGGGGAGCCCTAGGCCGAGGGAGCCCCCGGGAGGGGAGCCCTAGGCTTAGGGTTCCCCCTGGGAGGGGGGAGCCCTAGGCCGAGGGAGCCCCAGCCCTGGGGAGCCCTAGGCTTAGGGTTCCCCCTGGGAGGGAGGAGCCCTAGGCCGAGGGAGCCACCGGGAGGGGAGCCCTAGGCTTAGGGTTCCCCCTGGGAGGGGGGAGCCCTAGGCCGGGGGAGCCCCAGCCCTGGGGAGCCCTAGGCTTAGGGTTCCCCCTGGGAGGGGGGAGCCCTAGGCCGAGGGAGCCCCCGGGAGGGGAGCCCTAGGCTTAGGGTTCCCCCTGGGAGGGGGGAGCCCTAGGCCGAGGGAGCCCCCGGGAGGGGAGCCCTAGGCTTAGGGTTCCCCCTGGGAGGGGGGAGCCCTAGGCCGAGGGAGCCCCAGCCCTGGGGAGCCCTAGGCTTAGGGTTCCCCCTGGGAGGGGGGAGCCCTAGGCCGAGGGAGCCCCCGGGAGGGGAGCCCTAGGCTTAGGGTTCCCCCTGGGAGGGGGGAGCCCTAGGCCGAGGGAGCCCCCGGGAGGGGAGCCCTAGGCTTAGGGTTCCCCCTGGGAGGGGGGAGCCCTAGGCCGAGGGAGCCCCAGCCCTGGGGAGCCCTAGGCTTAGGGTTCCCCCTGGGAGGGGGGAGCCCTAGGCCGAGGGAGCCCCCGGGAGGGGAGCCCTAGGCTTAGGGTTCCCCCTGGGAGGGGGGAGCCCTAGGCCGAGGGAGCCCCAGCCCTGGGGAGCCCTAGGCTTAGGGTTCCCCCTGGGAGGGGGGAGCCCTAGGCCGAGGGAGCCCCCGGGAGGGGAGCCCTAGGCTTAGGGTTCCCCCTGGGAGGGGGGAGCCCTAGGCCGAGGGAGCCCCAGCCCTGGGGAGCCCTAGGCTTAGGGTTCCCCCTGGGAGGGGGGAGCCCTAGGCCGAGGGAGCCCCAGCCCTGGGGAGCCCTAGGCTTAGGGTTTCCCCTGGGAGGGGGGAGCCCTAGGCCGAGGGAGCCCCCGGGAGGGGAGCCCTAGGCTTAGGGTTCCCCCTGGGAGGGGGGAGCCCTAGGCCGAGGGAGCCCCAGCCCTGGGGAGCCCTAGTCTTAGGGTTCCCCCTGGGAGGGGGGAGCCCTAGGCCGAGGGAGCCCCCGGGAGGGGAGCCCTAGGCTTAGGGTTCCCCCTGGGAGGGGGGAGCGCTAGGCCGAGGGAGCCCCAGCCCTGGGGAGCCCTAGGCTTAGGGTTCCCCCTGGGAGGGGGGAGCCCTAGGCCGAGGGAGCCCCCGGGAGGGGAGCCCTAGGCTGAGGGTCCCCCTGGGAGGGGGGAGCCCTAGGCCGAGGGAGCCCCAGCCCTGGGGAGCCCTAGGCTTAGGGTTCCCCCTGGGAGGGGGGAGCCCTAGGCCGAGGGAGCCCCCGGGAGGGGAGCCCTAGGCTTAGGGTTCCCCCTGGGAGGGGGGAGCCCTAGGCCGAGGGAGCCCCAGCCCTGGGGAGCCCTAGGCTTAGGGTTCCCCCAGGGAGGGGGGAGTCCTAGGCCGAGGGAGCCCCCGGGAGGGGAGCCCTAGGCTTAGGGTTCCCCCTGGGAGGGGGGAGCCCTAGGCCGAGGGAGCCCCAGCCCTGGGGAGCCCTAGGCTTAGGGTTCCCCCAGGGAGGGGGGAGCCCTAGGCCGAGGGAGCCCCCGGGAGGGGAGCCCTAGGCTTAGGGTTCCCCCTGGGAGGGGGGAGCCCTAGGCCGAGGGAGCCCCAGCCCTGGGGAGCCCTAGGCTTAGGGTTCCCCCTGGTAGGGGGGAGCCCTAGGCCGAGGGAGCCCCCGGGAGGGGAGCCCTAGGCTTAGGGTTCCCCCTGGGAGGAGGGAGCCCTAGGCCGAGGGAGCCCCCGGGAGGGGAGCCCTAGGCTTAGGGTTCCCCCTGGGAGGGGGGAGCCCTAGGCCGAGGGAGCCCCAGCCCTGGGGAGCCCTAGGCTTAGCGTTCCCCCTGGGAGGGGCGAGCCCTAGGCCGAGGGAGCCCCCGGGAGGGGAGCCCTAGGCTTAGGGTTCCCCCTGGGAGGGGGGAGCCCTAGGCCGAGGGAGCCCCCGGGAGGGGAGCCCTAGGCTTAGGGTTCCCCCTGGGAGGGGGGAGCCCTAGGCCGAGGGAGCCCCAGCCCTGGGGAGCCCTAGGCTTAGGGTTCCCCCTGGGAGGGGGGAGCCCTAGGCCGAGGGAGCCCCCGGGAGGGGAGCCCTAGGCTTAGGGTTCCCCCTGGGAGGGGGGAGCCCAAGACCGAGGGAGCCCCAGCCCTGGGGAGCCCTAGGCTTAGGGTTCCCCCTGGGAGGGGGGAGCCCTAGGCCGAGGGAGCCCCCGGGAGGGGAGCCCTAGGCTTAGGGTTCCCCCTGGGAGGGGGGAGCCCTAGGCCGAGGGAGCCCCAGCCCTGGGGAGCCCTAGGCTTAGGGTTCCCCCTGGGAGGGGGGAGCCCTAGGCCGAGGGAGCCCCAGCCCTGGGGAGCCCTAGGCTTAGGGTTCCCCCTGGGAGGGGGGAGCCCTAGGCCGAGGGAGCCCCAGCCCTGGGGAGCCCTAGGCTTAGGGTTCCCCCTGGGAGGGGGGAGCCCTAGGCCGAGGGAGCCCCCGGGAGGGGAGCCCTAGGCTTAGGGTTCCCCCTGGGAGGGGGGAGTCCTAGGCCGAGGGAGCCCCAGCCCTGGGGAGCCCTAGGCTTAGGGTTCCCCCTGGGAGGGGGGAGCCCTAGGCCGAGGGAGCCCCCGGGAGGGGAGCCCTAGGCTTAGGGTTCCCCCTGGGAGGGGGGAGCCCTAGGCCGAGGGAGCCCCAGCCCTGGGGAGCCCTAGGCTTAGGGTTCCCCCTGGGAGGGGGGAGTCCTAGGCCGAGGGAGCCCCCGGGAGGGGAGCCCTAGGCTTAGGGTTCCCCCTGGGAGGGGGGAGCCCTAGGCCGAGGGAGCCCCAGCCCTGGGGAGCCCTAGGCTTAGGGTTCCCCCTGGGAGGGGGGAGCCCTAGGCCGAGGGAGCCCCCGGGAGGGGAGCCCTAGGCTTAGGGTTCCCACTGGGAGGGGGGAGCCCTAGGCCGAGGGAGCCCCAGCCCTGGGGAGCCCTAGGCTTAGGGTTCCCCCAGGTAGGGGGGAGCCCTAGGCCGAGGGAGCCCCCGGGAGGGGAGCCCTAGGCTTAGGGTTCCCCCTGGGAGGGGGGAGCCCTAGGCCGAGGGAGCCCCAGCCCTGGGGAGCCCTAGGCTTAGGGTTCCCCCTGGGAGGGGGGAGCCCTAGGCCGAGGGAGCCCCAGCCCTGGGGAGCCCTAGGCTTAGGGTTCCCCCTGGGAGGGGGGAGCCCTAGGCCGAGGGAGCCCCCGGGAGGGGAGCCCTAGGCTTAGGGTTCCCCCTGGGAGGGGGGAGCCCTAGGCCGAGGGAGCCCCAGCCCTGGGGAGCCCTAGGCTTAGGGTTCCCCCTGGGAGGGGGGAGCCCTAGGCCGAGGGAGCCCCCGGGAGGGGAGCCCTAGGCTTAGGGTTCCCCCTGGGAGGGGGGAGCCCTAGGCCGAGGGAGCCCCAGCCCTGGGGAGCCCTAGGCTTAGGGTTCCCCCTGGGAGGGGGGAGCCCTAGGCCGAGGGAGCCCCCGGGAGGGGAGCCCTAGGCTTAGGGTTCCCCCTGGGAGGGGGGAGCCCTAGGCCGAGGGAGCCCCAGCCCTGGGGAGCCCTAGGCTTAGGGTTCCCCCTGGGAGGGAGGAGCCCTAGGCCGAGGGAGCCACCGGGAGGGGAGCCCTAGGCTTAGGGTTCCCCCTGGGAGGGGGGAGCCCTAGGCCGGGGGAGCCCCAGCCCTGGGGAGCCCTAGGCTTAGGGTTCCCCCTGGGAGGGGGGAGCCCTAGGCCGAGGGAGCCCCCGGGAGGGGAGCCCTAGGCTTAGGGTTCCCCCTGGGAGGGGGGAGCCCTAGGCCGAGGGTGCCCCAGCCCTGGGGAGCCCTAGGCTTAGGGTTCCCCCTGGGAGGGGGGAGCCCTAGGCCGAGGGAGCCCCCGGGAGGGGAGCCCTAGGCTTAGGGTTCCCCCGGGAGGGGGGAGCCCTAGGCCGAGGGAGCCCCAGCCCTGGGGAGCCCTAGGCTTAGGGTTCCCCCTGGGAGGGGGGAGCCCTAGGCCGAGGGAGCCCCCGGGAGGGGAGCCCTAGGCTTAGGGTTCCCCCTGGGAGGGGGGAGCCCTAGGCCGAGGGAGCCCCAGCCCTGGGGAGCCCTATGCTTAGGGTTCCCCCTGGGAGGGGGGAGCCCTAGGCCGAGGGAGCCCCCGGGAGGGGAGCCCTAGGCTTAGGGTTCCCCCTGGGAGGGGGGAGCCCTAGGCCGAGGGAGCCCCAGCCCTGGGGAGCCCTAGGCTTAGGGTTCCCCCTGGGAGGGGGGAGCCCTAGGCCGAGGGAGCCCCCGGGAGGGGAGCCCTAAGCTTAGGGTTCCCCCTGGGAGGGGGGAGCCCTAGGCCGAGGGAGCCCCAGCCCTGGGGAGCCCTAGGCTTAGGGTTCCCCCTGGGAGAGGGGAGCCCTAGGCCGAGGGAGCCCCCGGGAGGGGAGCCCTAGGCTTAGGGTTCCCCCTGGGAGGGGGGAGCCCTAGGCCGAGGGAGCCCCAGCCCTGGGGAGCCCTAGGCTTAGGGTTCCCCCTGGGAGGGGGGAGCCCTAGGCCGAGGGAGCCCCCGGGAGGGGAGCCATAGGCTTAGGGTTCCCCCTGGGAGGGTGGAGCCCTAGGCCGAGGGAGCCCCAGCCCTGGGTAGCCCTAGGCTTAGGGTTCCCCCTGGGAGGGGGGAGCCCTAGGCCGAGGGAGCCCCAGCCCTGGGGAGCCCTAGGCTTAGGGTTCCCCCTGGGAGGGGGGAGCCCTAGGCCGAGGGAGCCCCTGGGAGGGGAGCCCTAGGCTTAGGGTTCCCCCTGGGAGGGGGGAGCCCTAGGCCGAGGGAGCCCCAGCCCTGGGGAGCCCTAGGCTTAGGGTTCCCCCTGGGAGGGGGGAGCCCTAGGCCGAGGGAGCCCCCGGGAGGGGAACCCTAGGCTTAGGGTTCCCCCTGGGAGGGGGGAGCCCTAGGCCGAGGGAGCCCCAGCCCTGGGGAGCCCTAGGCTTAGGGTTCCCCCTGGCAGGGGGGAGCCCTAGGCCGAGGGAGCCCCCGGGAGGGGAGCCCTAGGCTTAGGGTTCCCCCTGGGAGGGGGGAGCCCTAGTCCGAGGGAGCCCCAGCCCTGGGGAGCCCTAGGCTTAGGGTTCCCCCTGGGAGGGGGGAGCCCTAGGCCGAGGGAGCCCCAGCCCTGGGGAGCCCTAGGCTTAGGGTTCCCCCTGGGAGGGGGGAGCCCTAGGCCGAGGGAGCCCCCGGGAGGGGAGCCCTAGGCTTAGGGTTCCCCCTGGGAGGGGGGAGCCCTAGGCCGAGGGAGCCCCAGCCTTGGGGAGCCCTAGGCTTAGGGTTCCCCCTGGGAGGGGGGAGCCCTAGGCCGAGGGAGCCCCAGCCCTGGGGAGCCCTAGGCTTAGGGTTCCCCCTGGGAGGGGGGAGCCCTAGGCCGAGGGAGCCCCCGGGAGGGGAGCCCTAGGCTTAGGGTTCCCCCTGGGAGGGGGGAGCCCTAGGCCGAGGGAGCCCCAGCCCTGGGGAGCCCTAGGCTTATGGTTCCCCCTGGGAGGGGCGAGCCCTAGGCCGAGGGAGCCCCCGGGAGCGGAGCCCTAGGCTTAGGGTTCCCCCTTGGAGGGGGGAGCCCTAGGCCGAGGGAGCCCCAGCCCTGGGGAGCCCTAGGCTTAGGGTTCCCCCTGGGAGGGGGGAGCCCTAGGCCGAGGGAGCCCCCGGGAGGGGAGCCCTAGGCTTAGGGTTCCCCCTGGGAGGGGGGAGCCCTAGGCCGAGGGAGCCCCCGGGAGGGGAGCCCTAGGCTTAGGGTTCCCCCTGGGAGGGGGGAGCCCTAGGCCGAGGGAGCCCCAGCCCTGGGGAGCCCTAGGCTTAGGGTTCCCCCTGGGAGGGGGGAGCCCTAGGCCGAGGGAGCACCCGGGAGGGGAGCCCTAGGCTTAGGGTTCCCCCTGGGAGGGGGGAGCCCTAGGCCGAGGGAGCCCCAGCCCTGGGGAGCCCTAGGCTTAGGATTCCCCCTGGGAGGGGGGAGCCCTAGGCCGAGGGAGCCCCCGGGAGGGGAGCCCTAGGCTTAGGGTTCCCCCTGGGAGGGGGGAGCCCTAGGCCGAGGGAGCCCCCGGGAGGGGAGCCCTAGGCTTAGGGTTCCCCCTGGGAGGGGGGAGCCCTAGGCCGAGGGAGCCCCAGCCCTGGGGAGCCCTAGGCTTAGGGTTCCCCCTGGGAGGGGGGAGCCCTAGGCCGAGGGAGCCCCAGCCCTGGGGAGCCCTAGGCTTAGGGTTCCCCCTGGGAGGGGCGAGCCCTAGGCCGAGGGAGCCCCCGGGAGGGGAGCCCTAGGCTTAGGGTTCCCCCTCGGAGGGGGGAGCCCTAGGCCGAAGGAGCCCCAGCCCTGGGGAGCCCTAGGCTTAGGGTTCCCCCTGGGAGGGGGGAGACCTAGGCCGAGGGAGCCCCCGGGAGGGGAGCCCTAGGCTTAGGGTTCCCCCTGGGAGGGGGGAGCCCTAGGCCGAGGGAGCCCCAGCCCTGGGGAGCCCTAGGCTTAGGGTTCCCCCTGGGAGGGGGGAGCCCTAGGCCGAGGGAGTCCCCGGGAGGGGAGCCCTAGGCTTAGGGTTCCCCCTGGGAGGGGGGAGCCCTAGGCCGAGGGAGCCCCAGCCCTGGGGAGCCCTAGGCTTAGGGTTCCCCCTGGGAGGGGGGAGCCCTAGGGCTAGGGAGCCCCAGCCCTGGGGAGCCCTAGCCCTAGGGTTCCCCCTGGGAGGGGGAGCCCTAGGCCTAGGGAGCCCCAGCCCTGGGGAGCCCTAGGCCTAGGGTTCCCCCTGGGAGGGGGGAGCCCTAGGCCTAGGGAGCCCCAGCCCTGGGGAGCCCTAGGCCTAGGGTTCCCCCTGGGAGGGGGAGCCCTAGGCCTAGGGAGCCCCAGCCCTGGGGAGCCCTAGGCCTAGGGTTCCCCCTGGGAGGGGGGAGCCCTAGGCCTAGGGAGCCCCAGCCCTGGGGAGCCCTAGGCCTAGGGTTCCCCCTGGGAGGGGGGAGCACTAGGCCTAGGGAGCCCCAGCCCTGGGGAGCCCTAGGCCTAGGGTTCCCCCTGGGAGGGGGGAGCCCTAGGCCTAGGGAGCCCCAGCCCTGGGGAGCCCTAGGCTTAGGGTTCCCCCTGGGAGGGGGGAGCCCTAGGCCTAGGGAGCCCCAGCCCTGGGGAGCCCTAGGCCTAGGGTTCCCCCTGGGAGGGGGGAGCCCTAGGCCTAGGGAGCCCCAGCCCTGGGGAGCCCTAGGCCTAGGGTTCCCCCTGGGAGGGGGGAGCCCTAGGCCTAGGGAGCCCCAGCCCTGGGGAGCCCTAGGCCTAGGGTTCCCCCTGGGAGGGGGGAGCCCTAGGCCGAGGGAGCCCCAGCCCTGGGGAGCCCTAGGCTTAGGGTTCCCCCTGGGAGGGCGGAGCCCTAGGCCGAGGGAGCCCCCGGGAGGGGAGCCCTAGGCTTAGGGTTCCCCCTGGGAGGGGGGAGCCCTAGGCCGAGGGAGCCCCCGGGAGGGGAGCCCTAGGCTTAGGGTTCCCCCTGGGAGGGGGGAGCCCTAGGCCGAGGGAGCCCCAGCCCTGGGGAGCCCTAGGCTTAGGGTTCCCCCTGGCAGGGGGGAGCCCTAGGCCGAGGGAGCCCCCGGGAGGGGAGCCCTAGGCTTAGGGTTCCCCCTGGGAGGGGGGAGCCCTAGTCCGAGGGAGCCCCAGCCCTGGGGAGCCCTAGGCTTAGGGTTCCCCCTGGGAGGGGGGAGCCCTAGGCCGAGGGAGCCCCAGCCCTGGGGAGCCCTAGGCTTAGGGTTCCCCCTGGGAGGGGGGAGCCCTAGGCCGAGGGAGCCCCCGGGAGGGGAGCCCTAGGCTTAGGGTTCCCCCTGGGAGGGGGGAGCCCTAGGCCGAGGGAGCCCCAGCCCTGGGGAGCCCTAGGCTTAGGGTTCCCCCTGGGAGGGGGGAGCCCTAGGCCGAGGGAGCCCCAGCCCTGGGGAGCCCTAGGCTTAGGGTTCCCCCTGGGAGGGGGGAGCCCTAGGCCGAGGGAGCCCCAGCCCTGGGGAGCCCTAGGTTAGGGTTCCCCCTGGGAGGGGGGAGCCCTAGGCCGAGGGAGCCCCCGGGAGGGGAGCCCTAGGCTTAGGGTTCACCCTGGGAGGGGGGAGCCCTAGGCCGAGGGAGCCCCAGCCCTGGGGAGCCCTAGGCTAAGGGTTCCCCCTGGGAGGGGCGAGCCCTAGGCCGAGGGAGCCCCCGGGAGGGGAGCCCTAGGCTTAGGGTTCCCCCTGGGAGGGGGGAGCCCTAGGCCGAGGGAGCCCCAGCCCTGGGGAGCCCTAGGCTTAGGGTTCCCCCTGGGAGGGGGGAGCCCTAGGCCGAGGGAGCCCCCGGGAGGGGAGCCCTAGGCTTAGGGTTCCCCCTGGGAGGGGGGAGCCCTTGGCCGAGGGAGCCCCAGCCCTGGGGAGCCCTAGGCTTAGGGTTCCCCCTGGGAGGGGGGAGCCCTAGGCCGAGGGAGCCCCCGGGAGGGGAGCCCTAGGCTTAGGGTTCCCCCTGGGAGGGGGGAGCCCTAGGCCGAGGGAGCCCCAGCCCTGGGGAGCCCTAGGCTTAGGGTTCCCCCTGGGAGGGGGGAGCCCTAGGCCGAGGGAGCCCCCGGGAGGGGAGCCCTAGGCTTAGGGTTCCCCCTGGGAGGGGGGAGCCCTAGGCCGAGGGAGCCCCAGCCCTGGGGAGCCCTAGGCTTAGGGTTCCCCCTGGGAGGGGGGAGCCCTAGGCCGAGGGAGCCCCAGCCCTGGGGAGCCCTAGGCTTAGGGTTCCCCCTGGGAGGGGGGAGCCCTAGTCCGAGGGAGCCCCCGGGAGGGGAGCCCTAGGCTTAGGGTTCCCCCTGGGAGGGGGGAGCCCTAGGCCGAGGGAGCCCCAGCCCTGGGGAGCCCTAGGCTTAGGGTTCCCCCTGGGAGGGGTGAGCCCTAGGCCGAGGGAGCCCCCGGGAGGGGAGCCCTAGGCTTAGGGTTCCCCCTGGGAGGGGGGAGCCCTAGGCCGAGGGAGCCCCAGCCCTGGGGAGCCCTAGGCATAGGGTTCCCCCAGGGAGGGGGGAGCCCTAGGCCGAGGGAGCCCCAGCCCTGGGGAGCCCTAGGCCTAGGGTTCCCCCTGGGAGGGGGGAGCCCTAGGCCTAGGGAGCCCCAGCCCTGGGGAGCCCTAGGCCTAGGGTTCCCCCTGGGAGGGGGGAGCCCTAGGCCTAGGGAGCCCCAGCCCTGGGGAGCCCTAGGCCTAGGGTTCCCCCTGGGAGGGGGGAGCCCTAGGCCTAGGGAGCCCCAGCCCTGGGGAGCCCTAGGCCTAGGGTTCCCCCTGGGAGGGGGGAGCCCTAGGCCTAGGGAGCCCCAGCCCTGGGGAGCCCTAGGCCTAGGGTTCCCCCTGGGAGGGGGGAGCCCTAGGCCGAGGGAGCCCCAGCCCTGGGGAGCCCTAGGCTTAGGGTTCCCCCTGGGAGGTGGGAGCCCTAGGCCGAGGGAGCCCCCGGGAGGGGAGCCCTAGGCTTAGGGTTCCCCCTGGGAGGGGGGAGCCCTAGGCCGAGGGAGCCCCAGCCCTGGGGAGCCCTAGGCTTAGGGTTCCCCCTGGCAGGGGGGAGACCTAGGCCGAGGGAGCCCCCGGGAGGGGAGCCCTAGGCTTAGGGTTCCCCCTGGGAGGGGGGAGCCCTAGGCCGAGGGAGCCCCAGCCCTGGGGAGCCCTAGGCTTAGGGTACCCCCTGGGAGGGGGGAGCCCTAGGCCGAGGGAGCCCCAGCCCTGGGGAGCCCTAGGCTTAGGGTTCCCCCTGGGAGGGGGGAGCCCTAGGCCGAGGGAGCCCCAGCCCTGGGGAGCCCTAGGCTTAGGGTTCCCCCTGGGAGGGGGGAGCCCTAGGCCGAGGGAGCCCCAGCCCTGGGGAGCCCTAGGCTTAGGGTTCCCCCTGGGAGGGGGGAGCCCTAGGCCGAGGGAGCCCCAGCCCTGGGGAGCCCTAGGCTTAGGGTTCCCCCTGGGAGGGGGGAGCCCTAGGCCGAGGGAGCCCCAGCCCTGGGGAGCCCTAGGCTTAGGGTTCCCCCTGGGAGGGGGGAGCCCTAGGCCGAGGGAGCCCCCGGGAGGGGAGCCCTAGGCTTAGGGTTCCCCCTGGGAGGGGCGAGCCCTAGGCCGAGGGAGCCCCAGCCCTGGGGAGCCCTAGGCTTAGGGTTCCCCCTGGGAGGGGCGAGCCCTAGGCCGAGGGAGCCCCCGCCCTGGGGAGCCCTAGGCTTAGGGTTCCCCCTGGGAGGGGGAGCCCTAGGCCGAGGGAGCCCCAGCCCTGGGGAGCCCTAGGCTTAGGGTTCCCCCTGGGAGGGGGGAGCCCTAGGCCGAGGGAGCCCCCGGGAGGGGAGCCCTAGGCTTAGGGTTCCCCCTGGAAGGGGGGAGCCCTAGGCCGAGGGAGCCCCAGCCCTGGGGAGCCCTAGGCTTAGGGTTCCCCCTGGGAGGGGGGAGCCCTAGGCCGAGGGAGCCCCAGCCCTGGGGAGCCCTAGGCTTAGGGTTCCCCCTGGGAGGGGGGAGCCCTAGGCCGAGGGAGCCCCAGCCCTGGGGAGCCCTAGGCTTAGGGTTCCCCCTGGGAGGGGGGAGCCCTAGGCCGAGGGAGCCCCAGCCCTGGGGAGCCCTAGGCTTAGGGTTCCCCCTGGGAGGGGGGAGCCCTAGGCCGAGGGAGCCCCCGGGAGGGGAGCCCTAGGCTTAGGGTTCCCCCTGGGAGGGGGGAGCCCTAGGCCGAGGGAGCCCCAGCCCTGGGGAGCCCTAGGCTTAGGGTTCCCCCTGGGAGGGGCGAGCCCTAGGCCGAGGGAGCCCCCGGGAGGGGAGCCCTAGGCTTAGGGTTCCCCCTCGGAGGGGGGAGCCCTAGGCCGAGGGAGCCCCAGCCCTGGGGAGCCCTAGGCTTAGGGTTCCCCCTGGGAGGGGGGAGCCCTAGGCCGAGGGAGCCCCCGGGAGGGGAGCCCTAGGCTTAGGGTTCCCCCTGGGAGGGGGGAGCCCTAGGCCGAGGGAGCCCCAGCCCTGGGGAGCCCTAGGCTTAGGGTTCCCCCTGGGAGGGGGGAGCCCTAGGCCGAGGGAGTCCCCGGGAGGGGAGCCCTAGGCTTAGGGTTCCCCCTGGGAGGGGGGAGCCCTAGGCCGAGGGAGCCCCAGCCCTGGGGAGCCCTAGGCTTAGGGTTCCCCCTGGGAGGGGGGAGCCCTAGGCCTAGGGAGCCCCAGCCCTGGGGAGCCCTAGGCCTAGGGTTCCCCCTGGGAGGGGGGAGCCCTAGGCCGAGGGAGCCCCAGCCCTGGGGAGCCCTAGGCCTAGGGTTCCCCCTGGGAGGTGGGAGCCCTAGGCCGAGGGAGCCCCAGCCCTGGGGAGCCCTAGGCCTAGGGTTCCCCCAGGGAGGGGGGAGCCCTAGGCCGAGGGAGCCCCAGCCCTGGGGAGCCCTAGGCTTAGGATTCCCCCTGGGAGGGGGGAGCCCTAGGCCGAGGGAGCCCCAGCCCTGGGGAGCCCTAGGCTTAGGGTTCCCCCTGGAAGGGGGGAGCCCTAGGCCTAGGGAGCCCCAGCCCTGGGGAGCCCTAGGCCTAGGGTTCCCCCTGGGAGGGGGGAGCCCTAGGCCGAGGGAGCCCCAGCCCTGGGGAGCCCTAGGCCTAGGGTTCCCCCTGGGAGGGGGGAGCCCTAGGCCGAGGGAGCCCCAGCCCTGGGGAGCCCTAGGCCTAGGGTTCCCCCTGGGAGGGGGGAGCCCTAGGCCGAGGGAGCCCCAGCCCTGGGGAGCCCTAGGCCTAGGGTTCCCCCTGGGAGGGGGGAGCCCTAGGCCGAGGGAGCCCCAGCCCTGGGGAGCCCTAGGCTTAGGGTTCCCCCTGGGAGGGGGGAGCCCTAGGCCGAGGGAGCCCCCGGCAGGGGAGCCATAGGCTTAGGGTTCCCCCTGGGAGGGGGGAGCCCTAGGCCGAGGGAGCCCCAGCCCTGGGGAGCCCTAGGCTTAGGGTTCCCCCTGGCAGGGGGGAGCCCTAGGCCGAGGGAGCCCCCGGGAGGGGAGCCCTAGGCTTAGGGTTCCCCCTGGGAGGGGGGAGCCCTAGTCCGAGGGAGCCCCAGCCCTGGGGAGCCCTAGGCTTAGGGTTCCCCCTGGGAGGGGGGAGCCCTAGGCCAAGGGAGCCCCAGCCCTGGGGAGCCCTAGGCTTAGGGTTCCCCCTGGGAGGGGGGAGCCCTAGGCCGAGGGAGCCCCCGGGAGGGGAGCCCTAGGCTTAGGGTTCCCCCTGGGAGGTGGGAGCCCTAGGCCGAGGGAGCCCCAGCCCTGGGGAGCCCTAGGCTTAGGGTTCCCCCTGGGAGGGGGGAGCCCTAGGCCGAGGGAGCCCCAGCCCTGGGGAGCCCTAGGCTTAGGGTTCCCCCTGGGAGGGGGGAGCCCTAGGCCGAGGGAGCCCCAGCCCTGGGGAGCCCTAGGCTTAGGGTTCCCCCTGGGAGGGGGGAGCCCTAGGCCGAGGGAGCCCCCGGGAGGAGAGCCCTAGGCTTAGGGTTCCCCCTGGGAGGGGGGAGCCCTAGGCCGAGGGAGCCCCAGCCCTGGGGAGCCCTAGGCTTAGGGTTCCCCCTGGGAGGGGCGAGCCCTAGGCCGAGGGAGCCCCCGGGAGGGGAGCCCTAGGCTTAGGGTTCCCCCTGGGAGGGGGGAGCCCTAGGCCGAGGGAGCCCCAGCCCTGGGGAGCCCTAGGCTTAGGGTTCCCCCTGGGAGGGGGGAGCCCTAGGCCGAGGGAGCCCCCGGGAGGGGAGCCCTAGGCTTACGGTTCCCCCTGGGAGGGGGGAGCCCTAGGCCGAGGGAGCCCCAGCCCTGGGGAGCCCTAGGCTTAGGGTTCCCCCTGGGAGGGGGGAGCCCTAGGCCGAGGGAGCCCCCGGGAGGGGAGCCCTAGGCTTAGGGTTCCCCCTGGGAGGGGGGAGCCCTAGGCCGAGGGAGCCCCAGCCCTGGGGAGCCCTAGGCTTAGGGTTCCCCCTGGGAGGGGGGAGCCCTAGGCCGAGGGAGCCCCCGGGAGGGGAGCCCTAGGCTTAGGGTTCCCCCTGGGAGGGGGGAGCCCTAGGCCGAGGGAGCCCCCGGGAGGGGAGCCCTAGGCTTAGGGTTCCCCCTGGGAGGGGGGAGCCCTAGGCCGAGGGAGCCCCAGCCCTGGGGAGCCCTAGGCTTAGGGTTCCCCCTGGGAGGGGGGAGCCCTAGGCCGAGGGAGCCCCCGGGAGGGGAGCCCTAGGCTTAGGGTTCCCCCTGGGAGGGGGGAGCCCTAGTCCGAGGGAGCCCCAGCCCTGGGGAGCCCTAGACTTAGGGTTCCCCCTGGGAGGGGGGAGCCCTAGGCCGAGGGAGCCCCCGGGAGGGGAGCCCTAGGCTTAGGGTTCCCCCTGGGAGGGGGGAGCCCTAGGCCGAGGGAGCCCAGGCCCTGGGGAGCCCTAGGCATAGGGTTCCCCCAGGGAGGGGGGAGCCCTAGGCCGAGGGAGCCCCAGCCCTGGGGAGCCCTAGGCTTAGGGTTCCCCCTGGGAGGGGGGAGCCCTAGGCCGAGGGAGCCCCAGCCCTGGGGAGCCCTAGGCTTAGGGTTCCCCCTGGGAGGGGGGAGCCCTAGGCCGAGGGAGCCCCCGCGAGGGGAGCCCTAGGCTTAGGGTTCCCCCTGGGAGGGGGGAGCCCTAGGCCGAGGGAGCCCCCGGGAGGTGAGCCCTAGGCTTAGGGTTCCCCCTGGGAGGGGGGAGCCCTAGGCCGAGGGAGCCCCAGCCCTGGGGAGCCCTAGGCTTAGGGTTCCCCCTGGGAGGGGGGAGCCCTAGGCCGAGGGAGCCCCCGGGAGGGGAGCCCTAGGCTTAGGGTTCCCCCTGGGAGGGGGGAGCCCTAGGCTTAGGGTTCCCCCTGGGAGGGGGGAGCCCTAGGCCGAGGGAGCCCCAGCCCTGGGGAGCCCTAGGCTTAAGGTTCCCCCTGGGAGGGGGGAGCCCTAGGCCGAGGGAGCCCCCGGGAGGGGAGCCCTAGGCTTAGGGTTCCCCCTGGGAGGGGGGAGCCCTAGGCCGAGGGAGCCCCAGCCCTGGGGAGCCCTAGGCTTAGGGTTCCCCCTGGGAGGGGGGAGCCCTAGGCCGAGGGAGCCCCCGGGAGGGGAGCCCTAGGCTTAGGGTTCCCCCTGGAAGGGGGGAGCCCTAGGCTGAGGGAGCCCCAGCCCTGGGGAGCCCTAGGCTTAGGGTTCCCCCTGGGAGGGGGGAGCCCTAGGCCGAGGGAGCCCCAGCCCTGGGGAGCCCTAGGCTTAGGGTTCCCCCTGGGAGGGGGGAGCCCTAGGCCGAGGGAGCCCCAGCCCTGGGGAGCCCTAGGCTTAGGGTTCCCCCTGGGAGGGGGGAGCCCTAGGCTGAGGGAGCCCCAGACCTGGGGAGCACTAGGCTTAGGGTTCCCCCTGGGAGGGGGGAGCCCTAGGCCGAGGGAGCCCCCGGGAGGGGAGCCCTAGGCTTAGGGTTCCCCCTGGGAGGGGGGAGCCCTAGGCCGAGGGAGCCCCAGCCCTGGGGAGCCCTAGGCTTAGGGTACCCCCTGGGAGGGGCGAGCCCTAGGCCGAGGGAGCCCCCGGGAGGGGAGCCCTAGGCTTAGGGTTTCCCCTCGGAGGGGGGAGCCCTAGGCCGAGGGAGCCCCAGCCCTGGGGAGCCCTAGGCTTAGGGTTCCCCCTGGGAGGGGGGAGCCCTAGGCCGAGGGAGCCCCCGGGAGGGGAGCCCTAGGCTTAGGGTTCCCCCTGGGAGGGGGAGCCCTAGGCCGAGGGAGCCCCAGCCCTGGGGAGCCCTAGGCTTAGGGTTCCCCCTGGGAGGGGGGAGCCCTAGGCCGAGGGAGTCCCCGGGAGGGGAGCCCTAGGCTTAGGGTCCCCCCTGGGAGGGGGGAGCCCTAGGCCGAGGGAGCCCCAGCCCTGGGGAGCCCTAGGCTTAGGGTTCCCCCTGGGAGGGGGGAGCCCTAGGCCTAGGGAGCCCCAGCCCTGGGGAGCCCTAGGCCTAGGGTTCCCCCTTGGAGGGGGGAGCCCTAGGCCTAGGGAGCCCCAGCCCTGGGGAGCCCTAGGCCTAGGGTTCCCCCTGGGAGGGGGGAGCCCTAGGCCTAGGGAGCCCCAGCCCTGGGGAGCCCTAGGCCTAGGGTTCCCCCTGGGAGGGGGGAGCCCTAGGCCTAGGGAGCCCCAGCCCTGGGGAGCCCTAGGCCTAGGGTTCCCCCTGGGAGGGGGGAGCCCTAGGCCTTGGGAGCCCCAGCCCTGGGGAGCCCTAGGCCTAGGGTTCCCCCTGGGAGGGGGGAGCCCTAGGCCTAGGGAGCCCCCGGGAGGGGAGCCCTATGCTTAGGGTTCCCCCTGGGAGGGGGGAGCCCTAGGCCTAGGGAGCCCCCGTGAGGGGAGCCCTAGGCTTAGTGTTCCCCCTGGGAGGGGGGAGCCCTAGGCCTAGGGAGCCCCCGGGAGGGGAGCCCTAGGCTTAGGGTTCCCCCTGGGAGGGGGGAGCCCTAGGCCTAGGGAGCCCCCGGGAGGGGAGCCCTAGGCTTAGGGTTCCCCCTGGGAGGGGGGAGCCCTAGGCCTAGGGCTCCGCCCCCGGGAGGGGAGCCCTAGGCTTAGGGTTCCCCCTGGGAGGGGGGAGCCCTAGGCCTAGGGAGCCCCCGGGAGGGGAGCCCTAGGCTTAGGGTTCCCCCTGGGAGGGGGGAGCCCTAGGCCTAGGGCTCCGCCCCCGGGAGGGGAGCCCTAAGCTTAGGGTTCCCCCTGGGAGGGGGGAGCCCTAGGCCTAGGGAGCCCCCGGGAGGGGAGCCCTAGGCTTAGGGTTCCCCCTGGGAGGGGGGAGCCCTAGGCCTAGGGCTCCGCCCCCGGGAGGGGAGCCCTAGGCTTAGGGTTCCCCCTGGGAGGGGGGAGCCCTAGGCCTAGGGAGCCCCAGCCCTGGGGAGCCCTAGGCTTAGGGCTTCCCCCTGGGAGGGGGGAGCCCTAGGCCTAGGGAGCCCCAGCCCTGGGGAGCCCTAGGCTTAGGGCTTCCCCCTGGGAGGGGGGAGCCCTAGGCCTAGGGAGCCCCAGCCCTGGGGAGCCCTAGGCTTAGGGCTTCCCCCTGGGAGGGGGGAGCCCTAGGCCTAGGGAGCCCCAGCCCTGGGGAGCCCTAGGCTTAGGGCTTCCCCCTGGGAGGGGGGAGCCCTAGGCCTAGGGAGCCCCAGCCCTGGGGAGCCCTAGGCTTAGGGCTTCCCCCTGGGAGGGGGGAGCCCTAGGCCTAGGGAGCCCCAGCCCTGGGGAGCCCTAGGCCTAGGGTTCCCCCTGGGAGGGGGAAGCCCTAGGCCTAGGGAGCCCCAGCCCTGGGGAGCCCTAGGCCTAGGGTTCCCCCTGGGAGGGGGGAGCCCTAGGCCTAGGGAGCCCCCGGGAGGGGAGCCCTAGGCTTAGGGTTCCCCCTGGGAGGGGGGAGCCCTAGGCCTAGGGAGCCCCAGCCCTGGGGAGCCCTAGGCTTAGGGTTCCCCCTGGGAGGGGGGAGCCCTAGGCCTAGGGAGCCCCCGGGAGGGGAGCCCTAGGCTTAGGGTTCCCCCTGGGAGGGGGGAGCCCTAGGCCTAGGGAGCCCCAGCCCTGGGGAGCCCTAGGCTTAGGGTTCTCCCTGGGAGGGGGGAGCCCTAGGCCTAAGGCGCCCCCGGGAGGGGAGCCCTAGGCTTAGGGTTCCCCCTGGGAGGGGGGAGCCCTAGGCCTAGGGAGCCCCCGGGAGGGGAGCCCTAGGCTTAGGGTTCCCCCTGGGAGGGGGGAGCCCTAGGCCTAGGGAGCCCCCGGGAGGGGAGCCCTAGGCTTAGGGTTCCCCCTGGGAGGGGGGAGCCCTAGGCCTAGGGAGCCCCCGGGAGGGGAGCCCTAGGCTTAGGGTTCCCCCTGGGAGGGGGGAGCCCTAGGCCTAGGGCTCCGCCCCCGGGAGGGGAGCCCTAGGCTTAGGGTTCCCCCTGGGAGGGGGGAGCCCTAGGCCTAGGGCTCCGCCCCCGGGAGGGGAGCCCTAGGCTTAGGGTTCCCCCTGGGAGGGGGGAGCCCTAGGCCTAGGGAGCCCCCGGGAGGGGAGCCCTAGGCTTAGGGTTCCCCCTGGGAGGGGGGAGCCCTAGGCCTAGGGCTCCGCCCCCGGGAGGGGAGCCCTAGGCTTAGGGTTCCCCCTGGGAGGGGGGAGCCCTAGGCCTAGGGAGCCCCAGCCCTGGGGAGCCCTAGGCTTAGGGCTTCCCCCTGGGAGGGGGGAGCCCTAGGCCTAGGGAGCCCCAGCCCTGGGGAGCCCTAGGCTTAGGGCTTCCCCCTGGGAGGGGGGAGCCCTAGGCCTAGGCAGCCCCAGCCCTGGGGAGCCCTAGGCTTAGGGCTTCCCCCTGGGAGGGGGGAGCCCTAGGCCTAGGGAGCCCCAGCCCTGGGGAGCCCTAGGCTTAGGGCTTCCCCCTGGGAGGGGGGAGCCCTAGGCCTAGGGAGCCCCAGCCCTGGGGAGCCCTAGGCTTAGGGCTTCCCCCTGGGAGGGGGGAGCCCTAGGCCTAGGGAGCCCCAGCCCTGGGGAGCCCTAGGCTTAGGGATTCCCCCTGGGAGCGGGGAGCCCTAGGCCTAGGGAGCCCCAGCCCTGGGGAGCCCTAGGCTTAGGGCTTCCCCCTGGGAGGGGGGAGCCCTAGGCCTAGGGAACCCCAGCCCTGGGGAGCCCTAGGCTTAGGGTTCCCCCTGGGAGGGGGGAGCCCTAGGCCTAGGGAGCCCCCGGGAGGGGAGCCCTAGGCTTAGGGTTCCCCCTGGGAGGGGGGAGCCCTAGGCCTAGGGAGCCCCAGCCCTGGGGAGCCCTAGGCTTAGGGTTCCCCCTGGGAGGGGGGAGCCCTAGGCCTAGGGCTCCGCCCCCGGGAGGGGAGCCCTAGGCTTAGGGTTCCCCCTGGGAGGGGGGAGCCCTAGGCCTAGGGAGCCCCCGGGAGGGGAGCCCTAGGCTTAGGGTTCCCCCTGGGAGGGGGGAGCCCTAGGCCTAGGGCTCCGCCCCCGGGAGGGGAGCCCTAGGCTTAGGGTTCCCCCTGGGAGGGGGGAGCCCTAGGCCTAGGGAGCCCCCGGGAGGGGAGCCCTAGGCTTAGGGTTCCCCCTGGGAGGGGGGAGCCCTAGGCCTAGGGCTCCGCCCCCGGGAGGGGAGCCCTAGGCTTAGGGTTCCCCCTGGGAGGGGGGAGCCCTAGGCCTAGGGAGCCCCCGGGAGGGGAGCCCTAGGCTTAGGGTTCCCCCTGGGAGGGGGGAGCCCTAGGCCTAGGGAGCCCCCGGGAGGGGAGCCCTAGGCTTAGGGTTCCCCCTGGGAGGGGGGAGCCCTAGGCCTGGGGAGCCCCAGCCCTGGGGAGCCCTAGGCTTAGGGCTTCCCCCTGGGAGGGGGGAGCCCTAGGCCTGGGGAGCCCCAGCCCTGGGGAGCCCTAGGCTTAGGGCTTCCCCCTGGGAGGGGGGAGCCCTAGGCCTGGGGAGCCCCAGCCCTGGGGAGCCCTAGGCTTAGGGTTCCCCCTGGGAGGGGGGAGCCCTAGGCCGAGGGAGCCCCAGCCCTGGGGAGCCCTAGGCTTAGGGTTCCCCCTGGGAGGGGGGAGCCCTAGGCCTAGGGAGCCCCAGCCCTGGGGAGCCCTAGGCTTAGGGTTCCCCCTGGGAGGGGGGAGCCCTAGGCCGAGGGAGCCCCCAGGAGGGGAGCCCTAGGCTTAGGGTTCCCCCTGCGAGGGGGGAGCCCTAGGCCGAGGGAGCCCCAGCCCTGGGGAGCCCTAGGCTTAGGGTTCCCCCTGGGAGGGGGGAGCCCTAGGCCGAGGGAGCCCCAGCCCTGGGGAGCCCTAGGCTTAGGGTTCCCCCTGGGAGGGGGGAGCCCTAGGCCGAGGGAGCCCCCGGGAGGGGAGCCCTAGGCTTAGGGTTCCCCCTGGGAGGGGGGAGCCCTAGGCCGAGGGAGCCCCAGCCCTGGGGAGCCCTAGGCTTAGGGTTCCCCCTGGGAGGGGGGAGCCCTCGGCCGAGGGAGCCCCCGGGAGGGGAGCCCTAGGCTTAGGGTTCCCCCTGGGAGGGGGGAGCCCTAGGCCGAGGGAGCCCCAGCCCTGGGGAGCCCTAGGCATAGGGTTCCCCCTGGGAGGGGGGAGCCCTAGGCCGAGGGAGCCCCAGCCCTGGGGAGCCCTAGGCTTAGGGTTCCCCCTGGGAGGGGGGAGCCCTAGGCCGAGGGAGCCCCAGCCCTGGGGAGCCCTAGGCTTAGGGTTCCCCCTGGGAGGGGGGAGCCCTAGGCCGAGGGAGCCCCCGGGAGGGGAGCCCTAGGCTTAGGGTTCCCCCTGGGAGGGGGGAGCCCTAGGCCGAGGGAGCCCCAGCCCTGGGGAGCCCTAGGCTAAGGGTTCCCCCTGGGAGGGGGGAGCCCTAGGCCGAGGGAGCCCCCGGGAGGGGAGCCCTAGGCTTAGGGTTCCCCCTGGGAGGGGGGAGCCCTAGGCCGAGGGAGCCCCAGCCCTGGGGAGCCCTAGGCTTAGGGTTCCCCCTGGGAGGGGGGAGCCCTAGGCCGAGGGAGCCCCCGGGAGGGGAGCCCTAGGCTTAGGGTTCCCCCTGGGAGGGGGGAGCCCTAGGCCGAGGGAGCCCCAGCCCTGGGGAGCCCTAGGCTTAGGGTTCCCCCTGGGAGTGGGGAGCCGTAGGCCGAGGGAGCCCCAGCCCTGGGGAGCCCTAGGCTTAGGGTTCCCCCTGGGAGGGGGGAGCCCTAGGCCGAGGGAGCCCCCGGGAGGGGAGCCCTAGGCTTAGGGTTCCCCCTGGGAGGGGGGAGCCCTAGGCCGAGGGAGCCCCAGCCCTGGGGAGCCCTAGGCTTAGGGTTCCCCCTGGGAGGGGGGAGCCCTAGGCCGAGTGAGCCCCCGGGAGGGGAGCCCTAGGCTTAGGGTTCCCCCTGGGAGGGGGGAGCCCTAGGCCGAGGGAGCCCCAGCCCTGGGGAGCCCTAGGCTTAGGGTTCCCCCTGGGAGGGGGGAGCCCTAGGCCGAGTGAGCCCCAGCCCTGGGGAGCCCTAGGCTTAGGGTTCCCCCTGGGAGGGGGGAGCCCTAGGCCGAGGGAGCCCCCGGGAGGGGAGCCCTAGGCTTAGGGTTCCCCCTGGGAGGGGGGAGCCCTAGGCCGAGGGAGCCCCAGCCCTGGGGAGCCCTAGGCCAAGGGTTCCCCCTGGGAGGGGGGAGCCCTAGGCCGAGGGAGCCCCCGGGAGGGGAGCCCTAGGCTTAGGGTTCCCCCTGGGAGGGGGGAGCCCTAGGCCGAGGGAGCCCCAGCCCTGGGGAGCCCTAGGCTTAGGGTTCCCCCTGGGAGGGGGGAGCCCTAGGCCGAGGGAGCCCCCGGGAGGGGAGCCTTAGGCTTAGGGTTCCCCCTGGGAGGGGGGAGCCCTAGGCCGAGGGAGCCCCAGCCCTGGGGAGCCCTAGGCCGAGGGAGACCCAGCCCTGGGGAGCCCTAGGCTTAGGGCTTCCCCCTGGGAGGGGGGAGCCCTAGGCCTGGGGAGCCCCAGCCCTGGGGAGCCCTAGGCTTAGGGCTTCCCCCTGGGAGGGGGGAGCCCTAGGCCTGGGGAGCCCCAGCCCTGGGGAGCCCTAGGCTTAGGGTTCCCCCTGGGAGGGGGGAGCCCTAGGCCGAGGGAGCCCCAGCCCAGGGGAGCCCTAGGCTTAGGGTTCCCCCTGGGATGGGGGAGCCCTAGGCCGAGGGAGCCCCAGCCCTGGGGAGCCCTAGGCTTAGGGTTCCCCCTGGGAGGGGGGAGCCCTAGGCCGAGGGAGCCCCCGGGAGGGGAGCCCGAGGCTTAGGGTTCCCCCTGGGAGGGGGGAGCCCTAGGCCGAGGGAGCCCCAGCCCTGGGGAGCCCTAGGCTTAGGGTTCCCCCTGGGAGGGGGGAGCCCTAGGCCGAGGGAGCCCCAGCCCTGGGGAGCCCTAGGCTTAGGGTTCCCCCTGGGAGGGGGGAGCCCTAGGCCGAGGGAGCCCCAGCCCTGGGGAGCCCTAGGCATAGGGTTCCCCCTGGGAGGGGGAGCCCTAGGCCGAGGGAGCCCCAGCCCTGGGGAGCCCTAGGCTTAGGGTTCCCCCTGGGAGGGGGGAGCCCTAGGCCGAGGGAGCCCCAGCCCTGGGGAGCACTAGGCTTAGGGTTCCCCCTGGGAGGGGGGAGCCCTAGGCCGAGGGAGCCCCCGGGAGGGGAGCCCTAGGCTTAGGGTTCCCCCTGGGAGGGGGGAGCCCTAGGCCGAGGGAGCCCCCGGGAGGGGAGCCCTAGGCTTAGGGTTCCCCCTGGGAGGGGGGAGCCCTAGGCCGAGGGAGCCCCAGCCCTGGGGAGCCCTAGGCTAAGGGTTCCCCCTGGGAGGGGGGAGCCCTAGGCTGAGGGAGCCCCCGGGAGGGGAGCCCTAGGCTTAGGGTTCCCCCTGGGAGGGGGGAGCCCTAGGCCGAGGGAGCCCCAGCCCTGGGGAGCCCTAGGCTTAGGGTTCCCCCTGGGAGGGGGGAGCCCTAGGCCGAGGGAGCCCCCGGGAGGGGAGCCCTAGGCTTAGGGTTCCCCCTGGGAGGGGGGAGCCCTAGGCCGAGGGAGCCCCAGCCCTGGGGAGCCCTAGGCTTAGGGTTCCCCCTGGGAGGGGGGAGCCCTAGGCCGAGGGAGCCCCCGGGAGGGGAGCCCTAGGCTTAGGTTTCCCCCTGGGAGGGGGGAGCCCTAGGCCGAGGGAGCCCCAGCCCTGGGGAGCCCTAGGCATAGGGTTCCCCCTGGGAGGGGGGAGCCCTAGGCCGAGGGAGCCCCAGCCCTGGGGAGCCCTAGGCTTAGGGTTCCCCCTGGGAGGGGGGAGCCCTAGGCCGAGGGAGCCCCAGCCCTGGGGAGCCCTAGGCTTAGGGTTCCCCCTGGGAGGGGGGAGCCCTAGGCCGAGGGAGCCCCCGGGAGGGGAGCCCTAGGCTTAGGGTTCCCCCTGGGAGGGGGGAGCCCTAGGCCGAGGGAGCCCCCGGGAGGGGAGCCCTAGGCTTAGGGTTCCCCCTGGGAGGGGGGAGCCCTAGGCCGAGGGAGCCCCAGCCCTGGGGAGCCCTAGGCTAAGGGTTCCCCCTGGGAGGGGGGAGCCCTAGGCCGAGGGAGCCCCCGGGAGGGGAGCCCTAGGCTTAGGGTTCCCCCTGGGAGGGGGGAGCCCTAGGCCGAGGGAGCCCCAGCCCTGGGAAGCCCTAGGCTTAGGGTTCCCCCTGGGAGGGGGGAGCCCTAGGCCGAGGGAGCCCCCGGGAGGGGAGCCCTAGGCTTAGGGTTCCCCCTGGGAGGGGGGAGCCCTAGGCCGAGGGAGCCCCAGCCCTGTGGAGCCCTAGGCTTAGGGTTCCCCCTGGGAGGGGCGAGCCCTAGGCCGAGGGAGCCCCCGGGAGGGGAGCCCTAGGCTTAGGGTTCCCCCTGGGAGGGGGGAGCCCTAGGCCGAGGGAGCCCCAGCCCTGGGGAGCCCTAGGCTTAGGGTTCCCCCTGGGAGGGGGGAGCCCTAGGCCGAGGGAGCCCCCGGGAGGGGAGCCCTAGGCTTAGGGTTCCCCCTGGGAGGGGGGAGCCCTAGGCCGAGGGAGCCCCAGCCCTGGGGAGCCCTAGGCTTAGGGTTCCCCCTGGGAGGGGGGAGCCCTAGGCCGAGCGAGCCCCAGCCCTGGGGAGCCCTAGGCTTAGGGTTCC
The DNA here is from genome assembly GCF_050624435.1 of Tenrec ecaudatus. Classification (NCBI taxonomy): domain Eukaryota; kingdom Metazoa; phylum Chordata; class Mammalia; order Afrosoricida; family Tenrecidae; genus Tenrec; species Tenrec ecaudatus. Next base: position 58,424,702 of record NC_134532.1, read on the forward strand.
CCCTGGGAGGGGGGAGCCCTAGGCCGAGGGAGCCCCAGCCCTGGGGAGCCCTAGGCTTAGGGTTCCCCCTGGGAGGGGGGAGCCCTAGGCCGAGGGAGCCCCCGGGAGGGGAGCCCTAGGCTTAGGGTTCCCCCTGGGAGGGGGGAGCCCTAGGCCGAGGGAGCCCCAGCCCTGGGGAGCCCTAGGCTTAGGGTTCCCCCTGGGAGGGGCGAGCCCTAGGCCGAGGGAGCCCCCGGGAGGGGAGCCCTAGGCTTAGGGTTCCCCCTGGGAGGGGGGAGCCCTAGGCCGAGGGAGCCCCAGCCCTGGGGAGCCCTAGGCTTAGGGTTCCCCCTGGGAGGGGGGAGCCCTAGGCCGAGGGAGCCCCCGGGAGGGGAGCCCTAGGCTTAGGGTTCCCCCTGGGAGGGGGGAGCCCTAGGCCGAGGGAGCCCCAGCCCTGGGGAGCCCTAGGCTTAGGGTTCCCCCTGGGAGGGGGGAGCCCTAGGCCGAGGGTGCCCCCGGGAGGGGAGCCCTAGGCTTAGGGTTCCCCCTGGGAGGGGGGAGCCCTAGGCCGAGGGAGCCCCAGCCCTGGGGAGCCCTAGGCTTAGGGTTCCCCCTGGGAGGGGGGAGCCCTAGGCCGAGGGAGCCCCCGGGAGGGGAGCCCTAGGCTTAGGGTTCCCCCTGGGAGGGGGGAGCCCTAGGCCGAGGGAGCCCCAGCCCTGGGGAGGCCTAGGCTTAGGGTTCCCCCTGGGAGGGGGGAGCCCTAGGCCGAGGGAGCCCCAGCCCTGGGGAGCCCTAGGCTTAGGGTTCCCCCTGGGAGGGGGGAGCCCTAGGCCGAGGGAGCCCCAGCCCTGGGGAGCCCTAGGCTTAGGGTTCCCCCTGGGAGGGGGGAGCCCTAGGCCGAGGGAGCCTCCGGGAGGGGAGTCCTAGGCTTAGGGTTCCCCCTGGAAGGGGGGAGCCCTAGGCTGAGGGAGCCCCAGCCCTGGGGAGCCCTAGGCTTAGGGTTCCCCCTGGGAGGGGGGAGCCCTAGGCCGAGGGAGCCCCAGCCCTGGGGAGCCCTAGGCTTAGGGTTCCCCCTGGGAGGGGGGAGCCCTAGGCCGAGGGAGCCCCAGCCCTGGGGAGCCCTAGGCTTAGGGTTCCCCCTGGGAGGGGGGAGCCCTAGGCCGAGGGAGCCCCAGCCCTGGGGAGCCCTAGGCTTAGGGTTTCCCCTGGGAGGGGGGAGCCCTAGGCCGAGGGAGCCCCCGGGAGGGGAGCCCTAGCCTTAGGGTTCCCCCTGGGAGGGGGGAGCCCTAGGCCGAGGGAGCCCCAGCCCTGGGGAGCCCTAGGCTTAGGGTTCCCCCTGGGAGGGGCGAGCCCTAGGCCGAGGGAGCCCCCGGGAGGGGAGCCCTAGGCTTAGGGTTCCCCCTCGGAGGGGGGAGCCCTAGGCCGAGGGAGCCCCAGCCCTGGGGAGCCCTAGGCTTAGGGTTCCCCCTGGGAGGGGGGAGCCCTAGGCCGAGGGAGCCCCCGGGAGGGGAGCCCTAGGCTTAGGGTTCCCCCTGGGAGGGGGGAGCCCTAGGCCGAGGGAGCCCCAGCCCTGGGGAGCCCTAGGCTTAGGGTTCCCCCTGGGAGGGAAGAGCCCTAGGCCGAGGGAGTACCCGGGAGGGGAGCCCTAGGCTTAGGGTTCCCCCTGGGAGGGGGGAGCCCTAGGCCGAGGGAGACCCAGCCCTGGGGAGCCCTAGGCTTAGGGTTCCCCCTGAGAGGGGGGAGCCCTAGGCCTAGGGAGCCCCAGCCCTGGGGAGCCCTAGGCCTAGGGTTCCCCCTGGGAGGGGGGAGCCCTAGGCCTAGGGAGCCCCAGCCCTGGGGAGCCCTAGGCCTAGGGTTCCCCCTGGGAGGGGGGAGCCCTAGGCCTAGGGAGCCCCAGCCCTGGGGAGCCCTAGGCCTAGGGTTCCCCCTGGGCGGGGGGAGCCCTAGGCCTAGGGAGCCCCATCCCTGGGGAGCCCTAGGCCTAGGGTTCCCCCTGGGAGGGGGGAGCCCTAGGCCTAGGGAGCCCCAGCCCTGGGGAGCCCTAGGCTTAGGGTTCCCCCTGGGAGGGGGGAGCCCTAGGCCGAGGGAGCCCCCGGGAGGGGAGCCCTAGGCTTAGGGTTCCCCCTGGGAGGGGGGAGCCCTAGGCCGAGGGAGCCCCCGGGAGGGGAGCCCTAGGCTTAGGGTTCCCCCTGGGAGGGGGGAGCCCTAGGCCGAGGGAGCCCCAGCCCTGGGGAGCCCTAGGCTTAGGGTTCCCCCTGGGAGGGGGGAGCCCTAGGCCGAGGGAGCCCCAGCCCTGGGGAGCCCTAGGCTTAGGGTTCCCCCTGGGAGGGGGGAGCCCTAGGCCGAGGGAGCCCCAGCCCTGGGGAGCCCTAGGCTTAGGGTTCCCCCTGGGAGGGGGGAGCCCTAGGCCGAGGGAGCCCCCGGGAGGGGAGCCCTAGGCTTAGGGTTCCCCCTGGAAGGGGGGAGCCCTAGGCCGAGGGAGCCCCAGCCCTGGGGAGCCCTAGGCTTAGGGCTTCCCCCTGGGAGGGGGGAGCCCTAGGCCTGGGGAGCCCCAGCCCTGGGGAGCCCTAGGCTTAGGGCTTCCCCCTGGGAGGGGGGAGCCCTAGGCCTGGGGAGCCCCAGCCCTGGGGAGCCCTAGGCTTAGGGTTCCCCCTGGGAGGGGGGAGCCCTAGGCCGAGGGAGCCCCAGCCCTGGGGAGCCCTAGGCTTAGGGTTCCCCCTGGGAGGGGGGAGCCCTAGGCCGAGGGAGCCCCAGCCCTGGGGAGCCCTAGGCTTAGGGTTCCCCCTGGGAGGGGGGAGCCCTAGGCCGAGGGAGCCCCCGGGAGGGGAGCCCTAGGCTTAGGGTTCCCCCTGGGAGGGGGGAGCCCTTGGCCGAGGGAGCCCCAGCCCTGGGGAGCCCTAGGCTTAGGGTTCCCCCTGGGAGGGGGGAGCCCTAGGCCGAGGGAGCCCCAGCCCTGGAAGCCCTAGGCTTAGGGTTCCCCCTGGGAGGGGCGAGCCCTAGGCCGAGGGAGCCCCCGGGAGGGGAGCCCTAGGCTTAGGGTTCCCCCTCGGAGGGGGGAGCCCTAGGCCGAGGGAGCCCCAGCCCTGGGGAGCCCTAGGCTTAGGGTTCCCCCTGGGAGGGGGGAGCCCTAGGCCGAGGGAGCCCCCGGGAGGGGAGCCCTAGGCTTAGGGTTCCCCCTGGGAGGGGGGAGCCCTAGGCCGAGGGAGCCCCAGCCCTGGGGAGCCCTAGGCTTAGGGTTCCCCCTGGGAGGGGGGAGCCCTAGGCCGAGGGAGTCCCCGGGAGGGGAGCCCTAGGCTTAGGGTTCCCCCTGGGAGGGGGGAGCCCTAGGCCGAGGGAGCCCCAGCCCTGGGGAGCCCTAGGCTTAGGGTTCCCCCTGGGAGGGGGGAGCCCTAGGCCTAGGGAGCCCCAGCCCTGGGGAGCCCTAGGCCTAGGGTTCCCCCTGGGAGGGGGGAGCCCTAGGCCTAGGGAGCCCCAGCCCTGGGGAGCCCTAGGCCTAGGGTTCCCCCTGGGAGGGGGGAGCCCTAGGCCGAGGGAGCCCCAGCCCTGGGGAGCCCTAGGCTTAGGGTTCCCCCTGGGAGGGGGGAGCCCTAGGCCGAGGGAGCCCCCGGGAGGGGAGCCCTAGGCTTAGGGTTCCCCCTGGGAGGGGGGAGCCCTAGGCCGAGGGAGCCCCAGCCCTGGGGAGCCCTAGGCTTAGGGTTCCCCCTGGGAGGGGGGAGCCCTAGGCCGAGGGAGCCCCAGCCCTGGGGAGCCCTAGGCTTAGGGTTCCCCCTGGGAGGGGGGAGCCGTAGGCCGAGGGAGCCCCAGCCCTGGGAAGCCCTAGGCTTAGGGTTCCCCCTGGGAGGGGGGAGCCCTAGGCCGAGGGAGCCCCAGCCCTGGGGAGGCCTAGGCTTAGGGTTCCCCCTGGGAGGGGTGAGCCCTAGGCCGAGGGAGCCCCAGCCCTGGGGAGCCCTAGGCTTAGGGTTCCCCCTGGGAGGGGGGAGCCCTAGGCCGAGGGAGCCCCAGCCCTGGGGAGCCCTAGGCTTAGGGTTCCCCCTGGGAGGGGGGAGCCCTAGGCCGAGGGAGCCCCCGGGAGGGGAGCCCTAGGCTTAGGGTTCCCCCTGGGAGGGGGGAGCCCTAGGCCGAGGGAGCCCCAGCCCTGGGGAGCCCTAGGCTTAGGGTTCCCCCTGGGAGGGGGGAGCCCTAGGCCGAGGGAGCCCCAGCCCTGGGGAGCCCTAGGCTTAGGGTTCCCCCTGGGAGGGGGGAGCCCTAGGCCGAGGGAGCCCCCGGGAGAGGAGCCCTAGGCTTAGGGTTCCCCCTGGGAGGGGGGAGCCCTAGGCCGAGGGAGCCCCAGCCCTGGGGAGCCCTAGGCTTAGGGTTCCCCCTGGGAGGGGCGAGCCCTAGGCCGAGGGAGCCCCCGGGAGGGGAGCCCTAGGCTTAGGGTTCCCCCTGGGAGGGGGGAGCCCTAGGCCGAGGGAGCCCCAGCCCTGGGGAGCCCTAGGCTTAGGGTTCCCCCTGGGAGGGGGGAGCCCTAGGCCGAGGGAGCCCCCGGGAGGCGAGCCCTAGGCTTAGGGTTCCCCCTGGGAGGGGGGAGCCCTAGGCCGAGGGAGCCCCAGCCCTGGGGAGCCCTAGGCTTAGGGTTCCCCCTGGGAGGGGGGAGCCCTAGGCCGAGGGAGCCCCCGGGAGGGGAGCCCTAGGCTTAGGGTTCCCCCTGGGAGGGGGGAGCCCTAGGCCGAGGGAGCCCCAGCCCTGGGGAGCCCTAGGCTTAGGGTTCCCCCTGGGAGGGGGGAGCCCTAGGCCGAGGGAGCCCCCGGGAGGGGAGCCCTAGGCTTAGGGTTCCCCCTGGGAGGGGGGAGCCCTAGGCCGAGGGAGCCCCAGCCCTGGGGAGGCCTAGGCTTAGGGTTCCCCCTGGGAGGGGTGAGCCCTAGGCCGAGGGAGCCCCAGCCCTGGGGAGCCCTAGGCTTAGGGTTCCCCCTGGGAGGGGGGAGCCCTAGGCCGAGGGAGCCCCAGCCCTGGGGAGCCCTAGGCTTAGGGTTCCCCCTGGGAGGGGGGAGCCCTAGGCCGAGGGAGCCCCCGGGAGGGGAGTCCTAGGCTTAGGGTTCCCCCTGGAAGGGGGGAGCCCTAGGCTGAGGGAGCCCCAGCCCTGGGGAGCCCTAGGCTTAGGGTTCCCCCTGGGAGGGGGGAGCCCTAGGCCGAGGGAGCCCCAGCCCTGGGGAGCCCTAGGCTTAGGGTTCCCCCTGGGAGGGGGGAGCCCTAGGCCGAGGGAGCCCCAGCCCTGGGGAGCCCTAGGCTTAGGGTTCCCCCTGGGAGGGGGGAGCCCTAGGCCGAGGGAGCCCCAGCCCTGGGGAGCCCTAGGCTTAGGGTTTCCCCTGGGAGGGGGGAGCCCTAGGCCGAGGGAGCCCCCGGGAGGGGAGCCCTAGGCTTAGGGTTCCCCCTGGGAGGGGGGAGCCCTAGGCCGAGGGAGCCCCAGCCCTGGGGAGCCCTAGGCTTAGGGTTCCCCCTGGGAGGGGCGAGCCCTAGGCCGAGGGAGCCCCCGGGAGGGGAGCCCTAGGCTTAGGGTTCCCCCTCGGAGGGGGGAGCCCTAGGCCGAGGGAGCCCCAGCCCTGGGGAGCCCTAGGCTTAGGGTTCCCCCTGGGAGGGGGGAGCCCTAGGCCGAGGGAGCCCCCGGGAGGGGAGCCCTAGGCTTAGGGTTCCCCCTGGGAGGGGGGAGCCCTAGGCCGAGGGAGCCCCAGCCCTGGGGAGCCCTAGGCTTAGGGTTCCCCCTGGGAGGGAAGAGCCCTAGGCCGAGGGAGTACCCGGGAGGGGAGCCCTAGGCTTAGGGTTCCCCCTGGGAGGGGGGAGCCCTAGGCCGAGGGAGACCCAGCCCTGGGGAGCCCTAGGCTTAGGGTTCCCCCTGAGAGGGGGGAGCCCTAGGCCTAGGGAGCCCCAGACCTGGGGAGCCCTAGGCCTAGGGTTCCCCCTGGGAGGGGGGAGCCCTAGGCCTAGGGAGCCCCAGCCCTGGGGAGCCCTAGGCCTAGGGTTCCCCCTGGGAGGGGGGAGCCCTAGGCCTAGGGAGCCCCAGCCCTGGGGAGCCCGAGGCCTAGGGTTCCCCCTGGGCGGGGGGAGCCCTAGGCCTAGGGAGCCCCAGCCCTGGGGAGCCCTAGGCCTAGGGTTCCCCCTGGGAGGGGGGAGCCCTAGGCCTAGGGAGCCCCAGCCCTGGGGAGCCCTAGGCCTAGGGTTCCCCCTGGGAGGGGGGAGCCCTAGGCCTAGGGAGCCCCAGCCCTGGGGAGCCCTAGGCCTAGGGTTCCCCCTGGGAGGGGGGAGCCCTAGGCCGAGGGAGCCCCCGGGAGGGGAGCCCTAGGCTTAGGGTTCCCCCTGGGAGGGGGGAGCCCTAGGCCGAGGGAGCCCCCGGGAGGGGAGCCCTAGGCTTAGGGTTCCCCCTGGGAGGGGGGAGCCCTAGGCCGAGGGAGCCCCAGCCCTGGGGAGCCCTAGGCTTAGGGTTCCCCCTGGGAGGGGGGAGCCCTAGGCCGAGGGAGCCCCAGCCCTGGGGAGCCCTAGGCTTAGGGTTCCCCCTGGGAGGGGGGAGCCCTAGGCCGAGGGAGCCCCAGCCCTGGGGAGCCCTAGGCTTAGGGTTCCCCCTGGGAGGGGGGAGCCCTAGGCCGAGGGAGCCCCCGGGAGGGGAGCCCTAGGCTTAGGGTTCCCCCTGGAAGGGGGGAGCCCTAGGCCGAGGGAGCCCCAGCCCTGGGGAGCCCTAGGCTTAGGGCTTCCCCCTGGGAGGGGGGAGCCCTAGGCCTGGGGAGCCCCAGCCCTGGGGAGCCCTAGGCATAGGGCTTCCCCCTGGGAGGGGGGAGCCCTAGGCCTGGGGAGCCCCAGCCCTGGGGAGACCTAGGCTTAGGGTTCCCCCTGGGAGGGGGGAGCCCTAGGCCGAGGGAGCCCCAGCCCTGGGGAGCCCTAGGCTTAGGGTTCCCCCTGGGAGGGGGGAGCCCTAGGCCGAGGGAGCCCCAGCCCTGGGGAGCCCTAGGCTTAGGGTTCCCCCTGGGAGGGGCGAGCCCTAGGCCGAGGGAGCCCCCGGGAGAGAAGCCCTAGGCTTAGGGTTCCCCCTCGGAGGGGGGAGCCCTAGGCCGAGGGAGCCCCAGCCCTGGGGAGCCCTAGGCTTAGGGTTCCCCCTGGGAGGGGGGAGCCCTAGGCCGAGGGAGCCCCCGGGAGGGGAGCCCTAGGCTTAGGGTTCCCCCTGGGAGGGGGGAGCCCTAGGCCGAGGGAGCCCCAGCCCTGGGGAGCCCTAGGCTTAGGGTTCCCCCTGGGAGGGGGGAGCCCTAGGCCGAGGGAGTCCCCGGGAGGGGAGCCCTAGGCTTAGGGTTCCCCCTGGGAGGGGGGAGCCCTAGGCCGAGGGAGCCCCAGCCCTGGGGAGCCCTAGGCTTAGGGTTCCCCCTGGGAGGGGGGAGCCCTAGGCCTAGGGAGCCCCAGCCCTGGGGAGCCCTAGGCCTAGGGTTCCCCCTGGGAGGGGGGAGCCCTAGGCCTAGGGAGCCCCAGCCCTGGGGAGCCCTAGGCCTAGGGTTCCCCCTGGGAGGGGGGAGCCCTAGGCCTAGGGAGCCCCAGCCCTGGGGAGCCCTAGGCCTAGGGTTCCCCCTGGGCGGGGGGGAGCCCTAGGCCTAGGGAGCCCCAGCCCTGGGGAGCCCTAGGCCTAGGGTTCCCCCTGGGCGGGGGGGAGCCCTAGGCCTAGGGAGCCCCAGCCCTGGGGAGCCCTAGGCCTAGGGTTCCCCCTGGGAGGGGGGAGCCCTAGGCCTAGGGAGCCCCAGCCCTGGGGAGCCCTAGGCCTAGGGTTCACCCTGGGAGGGGGGAGCCCTAGGCCTAGGGAGCCCCAGCCCTGGGGAGCCATAGGCCTAGGGTTCCCCCTGGGAGGGGGGAGCCCTAGGCCGAGGGAGCCCCCGGGAGGGGAGCCCTAGGCTTAGGGTTCCCCCTGGGAGTGGGGAGCCCTAGGCCGAGGGAGCCCCAGCCCTGGGGAGCCCTAGGCTAAGGGTTCCCCCTGGGAGGGGGGAGCCCTAGGCCGAGGGAGCCCCCGGGAGGGGAGCCCTAGGCTTAGGGTTCCCCCTGGGAGGGGGGAGCCCTAGGCCGAGGGAGCCCCAGCCCTGGGGAGCCCTAGGCTTAGGGTTCCCCCTGGGAGGGGGGAGCCCTAGGCCGAGGGAGCCCCCGGGAGGGGAGCCCTAGGCTTAGGGTTCCCCCTGGGAGGGGGGAGCCCTAGGCCGAGGGAGCCCCAGCCCTGGGGAGCCCTAGGCTTAGGGTTCCCCCTGGGAGGGGGGAGCCCTAGGCCGAGGGAGCCCCAGCCCTGGGGAGCCCTAGGCTTAGGGTTCCCCCTGGCAGGGGGGAGCCCTAGGCAGAGGGAGCCCCCGGGAGGGGAGCCCTAGGCTTAGGGTTCCCCCTGGAAGGGGGGAGCCCTAGGCCGAGGGAGCCCCAGCCCTGGGGAGCCCTAGGCTTAGGGCTTCCCCCTGGGAGGGGGGAGCCCTAGGCCTGGGGAGCCCCAGCCCTGGGGAGCCCTAGGCTTAGGGCTTCCCCCTGGGAGGGGGGAGCCCTAGGCCTGGGGAGCCCCAGCCCTGGGGAGCCCTAGGCTTAGGGTTCCCCCTGGGAGGGGGGAGCCCTAGGCCGAGGGAGCCCCAGCCCTGGGGAGCCCTAGGCTTAGGGTTCCCCCTGGGAGGGGGGAGCCCTAGGCCGAGGGAGCCCCAGCCCTGGGGAGCCCTAGGCTTAGGGTTCCCCCTGGGAGGGGGGAGCCCTAGGCCGAGGGAGCCCCCGGGAGGGGAGCCCTAGGCTTAGGGTTCCCCCTGGGAGGGGGGAGCCCTAGGCCGAGGGAGCCCCAGCCCTGGGGAGCCCTAGGCTTAGGGTTCCCCCTGGGAGGGGGGAGCCCTAGGCCGAGGGAGCCCCAGCCCTGGGGAGCCCTAGGCTTAGGGTTCCCCCTGGGAGGGGGGAGCCCTAGGTCGAGGGAGCCCCAGCCCTGGGGAGCCCTAGGCATAGGGTTCCCCCTGGGAGGGGGGAGCCCTAGGCCGAGGGAGCCCCAGCCCTGGGGAGCCCTAGGCTTAGGGTTCCCCCTGGGAGGGGGGAGCCCTAGGCCGAGGGAGCCCCAGCCCTGGGGAGCCCTAGGCTTAGGGTTCCCCCTGGGAGGGGGGAGCCCTAGGCCGAGGGAGCCCCCGGGAGGGGAGCCCTAGGCTTAGGGTTCCCCCTGGGAGGGGGGAGCCCTAGGCCGAGGGAGCCCCCGGGAGGGGAGCCCTAGGCTTAGGGTTCCCCCTGGGAGGGGGGAGCCCTAGGCCGAGGGAGCCCCAGCCCTGGGGAGCCCTAGGCTAAGGGTTCCCCCTGGGAGGGGGGAGCCCTAGGCCGAGGGAGCCCCCGGGAGGGGAGCCCTAGGCTTAGGGTCCCCCCTGGGAGGGGGGAGCCCTAGGCCGAGGGAGCCCCAGCCCTGGGGAGCCCTAGGCTTAGGGTTCCCCCTGGGAGGGGGGAGCCCTAGGCCGAGGGAGCCCCCGGGAGGGGAGCCCTAGGCTTAGGGTTCCCCCTGGGAGGGGGGAGCCCTAGGCCGAGGGAGCCCCAGCCCTGGGGAGCCCTAGGCTTAGGGTTCCCCCTGGGAGGGGGGAGCCCTAGGCCGAGGGAGCCCCCGGGAGGGGAGCCCTAGGCTTAGGGTTCCCCCTGGGAGGGGGGAGCCCTAGGCCGAGGGAGCCCCAGCCCTGGGGAGCCCTAGGCTTAGGGTTCCCCCTGGGAGGGGGGAGCCCTAGGCCGAGGGAGCCCCCGGGAGGGGAGCCCTAGGCTTAGGGTTCCCCCTGGGAGGGGGGAGCCCTAGGCCGAGGGAGCCCCAGCCCTGGGGAGCCCTAGGCATAGGGTTCCCCCTGGGAGGGGGGAGCCCTAGGCCGAGGGAGCCCCAGCCCTGGGGAGCCCTAGGCTTAGGGTTCCCCCTGGGATGGGGGAGCCCTAGGCCGAGGGAGCCCCAGCCCTGGGGAGCCCTAGGCTTAGGGTTCCCCCTGGGAGGGGGGAGCCCTAGGCCGAGGGAGCCCCAGCCCTGGGGAGCCCTAGGCTTAGGGTTCCCCCTGGGAGGGGGGAGCCCTAGGTCGAGGGAGCCCCAGCCCTGGGGAGCCCTAGGCATAGGGTTCCCCCTGGGAGGGGGGAGCCCTAGGCCGAGGGAGCCCCAGCCCTGGGGAGCCCTAGGCTTAGGGTTCCCCCTGGGAGGGGGGAGCCCTAGGCCGAGGGAGCCCCAGCCCTGGGGAGCCCTAGGCTTAGGGTTCCCCCTGGGAGGGGGGAGCCCTAGGCCGAGGGAGCCCCCGGGAGGGGAGCCCTAGGCTTAGGGTTCCCCCTGGGAGGGGGGAGCCCTAGGCCGAGGGAGCCCCCGGGAGGGGAGCCCTAGGCTTAGGGTTCCCCCTGGGAGGGGGGAGCCCTAGGCCGAGGGAGCCCCAGCCCTGGGGAGCCCTAGGCTAAGGGTTCCCCCTGGGAGGGGGGAGCCCTAGGCCGAGGGAGCCCCCGGGAGGGGAGCCCTAGGCTTAGGGTCCCCCCTGGGAGGGGGGAGCCCTAGGCCGAGGGAGCCCCAGCCCTGGGGAGCCCTAGGCTTAGGGTTCCCCCTGGGAGGGGGGAGCCCTAGGCCGAGGGAGCCCCCGGGAGGGGAGCCCTAGGCTTAGGGTTCCCCCTGGGAGGGGGGAGCCCTAGGCCGAGGGAGCCCCAGCCCTGGGGAGCCCTAGGCTTAGGGTTCCCCCTGGGAGGGGGGAGCCCTAGGCCGAGGGAGCCCCCGGGAGGGGAGCCCTAGGCTTAGGGTTCCCCCTGGGAGGGGGGAGCCCTAGGCCGAGGGAGCCCCAGCCCTGGGGAGCCCTAGGCTTAGGGTTCCCCCTGGGAGGGGGGAGCCCTAGGCCGAGGGAGCCCCCGGGAGGGGAGCCCTAGGCTTAGGGTTCCCCCTGGGAGGGGGGAGCCCTAGGCCGAGGGAGCCCCAGCCCTGGGGAGCCCTAGGCATAGGGTTCCCCCTGGGAGGGGGGAGCCCTAGGCAGAGGGAGCCCCAGCCCTGGGGAGCCCTAGGCTTAGGGTTCCCCCTGGGATGGGGGAGCCCTAGGCCGAGGGAGCCCCAGCCCTGGGGAGCCCTAGGCTTAGGGTTCCCCCTGGGAGGGGGGAGCCCTAGGCCGAGGGAGCCCCCGGGAGGGGAGCCCTAGGCTTAGGGTTCCCCCTGGGAGGGGGGAGCCCTAGGCTGAGGGAGCCCCAGCCCTGGGGAGCCCTAGGCTAAGGGTTCCCCCTGGGAGGGGGGAGCCCTAGGCCGAGGGAGCCCCCGGGAGGGGAGCCCTAGGCTTAGGGTTCCCCCTGGGAGGGGGGAGCCCTAGGCCGAGGGAGCCCCAGCCCTGGGGAGCCCTAGGCTTAGGGTTCCCCCTGGGTGGGAGGAGCCCTAGGCCGAGGGAGCCCCTGGGAGGGGAGCCCTAGGCTTAGGGTTCCCCCTGGGTGGGGGGAGCCCTAGGCCGAGGGAGCCCCAGCCCTGGGGAGCCCTAGGCTTAGGGTTCCCCCTGGGAGGGGGGAGCCCTAGGCCGAGGGAGCCCCCGGGAGGGGAGCCCTAGGCTTAGGGTTCCCCCTGGGAGGGGGGAGCCCTAGGCTGAGGGAGCCCCAGCCCTGGGGAGCCCTAGGCTAAGGGTTCCCCCTGGGAGGGGGGAGCCCTAGGCCGAGGGAGCCCCCGGGAGGGGAGCCCTAGGCTTAGGGTTCCCCCTGGGAGGGGGGAGCCCTAGGCCGAGGGAGCCCCAGCCCTGGGGAGCCCTAGGCTTAGGGTTCCCCCTGGGTGGGGGGAGCCCTAGGCCGAGGGAGCCCCTGGGAGGGGAGCCCTAGGCTTAGGGTTCCCCCTGGGAGGGGGGAGCCCTAGGCCGAGGGAGCCCCAGCCCTGGGGAGCCCTAGGCTTAGGGTTCCCCCTGGGAGGGGGGAGCCCTAGGCCGAGGGAGCCCCAGCCCTGGGGAGCCCTAGGCTTAGGGTTCCCCCTGGGAGGGGGGAGCCCTAGGCCGAGGGAGCCCCAGCCCTGGGGAGCCCTAGGCTTAGGGTTCCCCCTGGGAGGGGGGAGCCCTAGGCCGAGGGAGCCCCCGGGAGGGGAGCCCTAGGCTTAGGGTTCCCCCTGGAAGGGGGGAGCCCTAGGCCGAGGGAGCCCCAGCCCTGGGGAGCCCTAGGCTTAGGGTTCCCCCTGGGAGGGGGGAGCCCTAGGCCGAGGGAGCCCCAGCCCTGGGGAGCCCTAGGAATAGGGTTCCCCCTGGGAGGGGGGAGCCCTAGGCCGAGGGAGCCCCAGCCCTGGGGAGCCCTAGGCTTAGGGTTCCCCCTGGGAGGGGGGAGCCCTAGGCCGAGGGAGCCCCCGGGAGGGGAGCCCTAGGCTTAGGGTTCCCCCTGGGAGGGGGGAGCCCTAGGCCGAGGGAGCCCCAGCCCTGGGGAGTCCTAGGCTTAGGGTTCCCCCTGGGAGGGGCGAGCCCTAGGCCGAGGGAGCCCCCGGGAGGGGAGCCCTAGGCTTAGGGTTCCCCCTCGGAGGGGGGAGCCCTAGGCCGAGGGAGCCCCAGCCCTGGGGAACCCTAGGCTTAGGGTTCCCCCTGGGAGGGGGGAGCCCTAGGCCGAGGGAGCCCCCGGGAGGGGAGCCCTAGGCTTAGGGTTCCCCCTGGGAGGGGGGAGCCCTAGGCCGAGGGAGCCCCAGCCCTGGGGAGCCCTAGGCTTAGGGTTTCCCCTGGGAGGGGGGAGCCCTAGGCCGAGGGAGTCCCCGGTAGGGGAGCCCTAGGCTTAGGGTTCCCCCTGGGAGGGGGGATCCCTAGGCCGAGGGAGCCCCAGCCCTGGGGAGCCCTAGGCTTAGGGTTCCCCCTGGGAGGGGGGAGCCCTAGGCCTAGGGAGCCCCAGCCCTGGGGAGCCCTAGGCCTAGGGTTCCCCCTGGGAGGGGGGAGCCCTAGGCCCGAGGGAGCCCCAGCCCTGGGGAGCCCTAGGCCTAGGGTTCCCCCTGGGAGGGGGGAGCCCTAGGCCGAGGGAGCCCCAGCCCTGGGGAGCCCTAGGCTTAGGGTTCCCCCTGGGAGGGGGGAGCCCTAGGCCGAGGGAGCCCCCAGGAGGGGAGCCCTAGGCTTAGGGTTCCCCCTGGGAGGGGGGAGCCCTAGGCCGAGGGAGCCCCAGCCCTGGGGAGCCCTAGGCTTAGGGTTCCCCCTGGGAGGGGCGAGCCCTAGGCCGAGGGAGCCCCCGGGAGGGGAGCCCTAGGCTTAGGGTTCCCCCTGGGAGGGGGGAGCCCTAGGCCGAGGGAGCCCCAGCCCTGGGGAGCCCTAGGCTTAGGGTTCCCCCTGGGAGGGGGGAGCCCTAGGCCGAGGGAGCCCCCGGGAGGGGAGCCCTAGGCTTAGGGTTCCCCCTGGGAGGGGGGAGCCCTAGGCTTAGGGTTCCCCCTGGGAGGGGGGAGCCCTAGGCCGAGGGAGCCCCAGCCCTGGGGAGCCCTAGGCTTAGGGTTCCCCCTGGGAGGGGGGAGCCCTAGGCCGAGGGAGCCCCCGGGAGGGGAGCCCTAGGCTTAGGGTTCCCCCTGGGAGGGGGGAGCCCTAGGCCGAGGGAGCCCCCGGGAGGGGAGCCCTAGGCTTAGGGTTCCCCCTGGGAGGGGGGAGCCCTAGGCCGAGGGAGCCCCAGCCCTGGGGAGCCCTAGGCTTAGGGTTCCCCCCTGGGAGGGGGGAGCCCTAGGCCGAGGGAGCCCCCGGGAGGGGAGCCCTAGGCTTAGGGTTCCCCCTGGGAGGGGGGAGCCCTAGGCCGAGGGAGCCCCCGGGAGGGGAGCCCTAGGCTTAGGGTTCCCCCTGGGAGGGGGGAGCCCTAGGCCGAGGGAGCCCCAGCCCTGGGGAGGCCTAGGCTTAGGGTTCCCCCTGGGAGGGGGGAGCCCTAGGCCGAGGGAGCCCCAGCCCTGGGGAGCCCTAGGCTTAGGGTTCCCCCTGGGAGGGGGGAGCCCTAGGCCGAGGGAGCCCCAGCCCTGGGGAGCCCTAGGCTTAGGGTTCCCCCTGGGAGGGGGGAGCCCTAGGCCGAGGGAGCCCCCGGGAGGGGAGCCCTAGGCTTAGGGTTCCCCCTGGAAGGGGGGAGCCCTAGGCTGAGGGAGCCCCAGCCCTGGGGAGCCCTAGGCTTAGGGTTCCACCTGGGAGGGGGGAGCCCTAGGCCGAGGGAGCCCCAGCCCTGGGGAGCCCTATGCTTAGGGTTCCCCCTGGGAGGGGGGAGCCCTAGGCCGAGGGAGCCCCAGCCCTGGGGAGCCCTAGGCTTAGGGTTCCCCCTGGGAGGGGGGAGCCCTAGGCCGAGGGAGCCCCCAGGAGGGGAGCCCTAGGCTTAGGGTTCCCCCTGGGAGGGGGGAGCCCTAGGCCGAGGGAGCCCCAGCCCTGGGGAGCCCTAGGCTTAGGGTTCCCCCTGGGAGGGGCGAGCCCTAGGCCGAGGGAGCCCCCGGGAGGGGAGCCCTAGGCTTAGGGTTCCCCCTGGGAGGGGGGAGCCCTAGGCCGAGGGAGCCCCAGCCCTGGGGAGCCCTAGGCTTAGGGTTCCCCCTGGGAGGGGGGAGCCCTAGGCCGAGGGAGCCCCCGGTAGGGGAGCCCTAGGCTTAGGGTTCCCCCTGGGAGGGGGGAGCCCTAGGCTTAGGGTTCCCCCTGGGAGGGGGGAGCCCTAGGCCGAGGGAGCCCCAGCCCTGGGGAGCCCTAGGCTTAGGGTTCCCCCTGGGAGGGGGGAGCCCTAGGCCGAGGGAGCCCCCGGGAGGGGAGCCCTAGGCTTAGGGTTCCCCCTGGGAGGGGGGAGCCCTAGGCCGAGGGAGCCCCCGGGAGGGGAGCCCTAGGCTTAGGGTTCCCCCTGGGAGGGGGGAGCCCTAGGCCGAGGGAGCCCCAGCCCTGGGGAGCCCTAGGCTTAGGGTTCCCCCCTGGGAGGGGGGAGCCCTAGGCCGAGGGAGCCCCCGGGAGGGGAGCCCTAGGCTTAGGGTTCCCCCTGGGAGGGGGGAGCCCTAGGCCGAGGGAGCCCCCGGGAGGGGAGCCCTAGGCTTAGGGTTCCCCCTGGGAGGGGGGAGCCCTAGGCCGAGGGAGCCCCAGCCCTGGGGAGGCCTAGGCTTAGGGTTCCCCCTGGGAGGGGGGAGCCCTAGGCCGAGGGAGCCCCAGCCCTGGGGAGCCCTAGGCTTAGGGTTCCCCCTGGGAGGGGGGAGCCCTAGGCCGAGGGAGCCCCAGCCCTGGGGAGCCCTAGGCTTAGGGTTCCCCCTGGGAGGGGGGAGCCCTAGGCCGAGGGAGCCCCCGGGAGGGGAGCCCTAGGCTTAGGGTTCCCCCTGGAAGGGGGGAGCCCTAGGCTGAGGGAGCCCCAGCCCTGGGGAGCCCTAGGCTTAGGGTTCCACCTGGGAGGGGGGAGCCCTAGGCCGAGGGAGCCCCAGCCCTGGGGAGCCCTATGCTTAGGGTTCCCCCTGGGAGGGGGGAGCCCTAGGCCGAGGGAGCCCCAGCCCTGGGGAGCCCTAGGCTTAGGGTTCCCCCTTGGAGGGGGGAGCCCTAGGCCGAGGGAGCCCCAGCCCTGGGGAGCCCTAGGCTTAGGGTTTCCCCTGGGAGGGGGGAGCCCTAGGCCTAGGGAGCCCCAGCCCTGGGGAGCCCTAGTCTTAGGGTTCCCCCTGGGAGGGGGGAGCCCTAGGCCTAGGGAGCCCCCGCGAGGGGAGCCCTAGGCTTAGGGTTCCCCCTGGGAGGGGGGAGCCCTAGGCCTAGGGAGCCCCAGCCCTGGGGAGCCCTAGGCTTAGGGTTCCCCCTGGGAGGGGGGAGCCCTAGGCCTAGGGAGCCCCCGGGAGGGGAGCCCTAGGCTTAGGGTTCCCCCTGGGAGGGGGGAGCCCTAGGCCTAGGGAGCCCCAGCCCTGGGGAGCCCTAGGCTTAGGGTTCCCCCTGGGAGGGGGGAGCCCTAGGCCTAGGGCGCCCCCGGGAGGGGAGCCCTAGGCTTAGGGTTCCCCCTGGGAGGGGGGAGCCCTAGGCCTAGGGAGCCCCCGGGAGGGGAGCCCTATGCTTAGGGTTCCCCCTGGGAGGGGGGAGCCCTAGGCCTAGGGAGCCCCCGGGAGGGGAGCCCTATGCTTAGGGTTCCCCCTGGGAGGGGGGAGCCCTAGGCCTAGGGAGCCCCCGGGAGGGGAGCCCTAGGCTTAGGGTTCCCCGTGGGAGGGGGGAGCCCTAGGCCTAGGGAGCCCCAGCCCTGGGGAGCCCTAGGCTTAGGGTTCCCCCTGGGAGGGGGGAGCCCTAGGCCTAGGGCGCCCCCGGGAGGGGAGCCCTAGGCTTAGGGTTCCCCCTGGGAGGGGGGAGCCCTAGGCCTAGGGAGCCCCCGGGAGGGGTGCCCTAGGCTTAGGGTTCCCCCTGGGAGGGGGGAGCCCTAGGCCTAGGGAGCCCCCGGGAGGGGAGCCCTAGGCTTAGGGTTCCCCCTGGGAGGGGGGAGCCCTAGGCCTAGGGAGCCCCCGGGAGGGGAGCCCTAGGCTTAGGGTTCCCCCTGGGAGGGGGGAGCCCTAGGCCTAGGGCTCCGCCCCCGGGAGGGGAGCCCTAGGCTTAGGGTTCCCCCTGGGAGGGGGAGCCCTAGGCCTAGGGAGCCCCCGGGAGGGGAGCCCTAGGCTTAGGGTTCCCCCTGGGAGGGGGGAGCCCTAGGCCTAGGGCTCCGCCCCCGGGATGGGAGCCCTAGGCTTAGGGTTCCCCCTGGGAGGGGGGAGCCCTAGGCCTAGGGAGCCCCCGGGAGGGGAGCCCTAGGCTTAGGGTTCCCCCTGGAAGGGGGGAGCCCTAGGCCTAGGGCTCCGCCCCCGGGAGGGGAGCCCTAGGCTTAGGGTTCCCCCTGGGAGGGGGGAGCCCTAGGCCTAGGGAGCCCCCGGGAGGGGAGCCCTAGGCTTAGGGTTCCCCCTGGGAGGGGGGAGCCCTAGGCCTAGGGCTCCGCCCCCGGGAGGGGAGCCCTAGGCTTAGGGTTCCCCCTGGTAGGGGGGAGCCCTAGGCCTAGGGAGCCCCAGCCCTGGGGAGCCCTAGGCTTAGGGCTTCCCCCTGGGAGGGGGGAGCCCTAGGCCTGGGGAGCCCCAGCCCTGGGGAGCCCTAGGCTTAGGGCTTCCCCCTAGAAGGGGGGAGCCCCAGCCCTGGGGAGCCCCAGCCCTGGGGAGCCCCAGCCCTGGGGAGCCCTAGGCTTAGGGCTTCCCCCTGGGAGGGGGGAGCCCTAGGCCTGGGGAGCCCCAGCCCTGGGGAGCCCTAGGCTTAGGGCTTCCCCCTGGGAGGGGGGAGCCCTAGGCCTGGGGAGCCCCAGCCCTGGGGAGCCCTAGGCTTAGGGCTTCCCCCTGGGAGGGGGGAGCCCTAGGCCTGGGGAGCCCCAGCCCTGGGGAGCCCTAGGCTTAGGGCTTCCCCCTGGGAGGGGGGAGCCCTAGGCCTGGGGAGCCCCAGCCCTGGGGAGCCCTAGGCTTAGGGCTTCCCCCTGGGAGGGGGGAGCCCTAGGCCTGGGGAGCCCCAGCCCTGGGGAGCCCTAGGCTTAGGGCTTCCCCCTGGGAGGGGGGAGCCCTAGGCCTGGGGAGCCCCAGCCCTGGGGAGCCCTAGGCTTAGGGCTTCCCCCTGGGAGGGGGGAGCCCTAGGCCTGGGGAGCCCCAGCCCTGGGGAGCCCTAGGCTTAGGGCTTCCCCCTGGGAGGGGGGAGCCCTAGGCCTGGGGAGCCCCCGGGAGGGGAGCCCTAGGCTTAGGGCTTCCCCCTGGGAGCGGGGAGCCCTAGGCCTGGGGAGCCCCCGGGAGGGGAGCCCTAGGCTTAGGGTTCCCCCTGGGAGCGGGGAGCACTAGGCCTGGGGAGCCCCCGGGAGGGGAGCCCTAGGCTTAGGGTTCCCCCTGGGAGGGGGGAGCCCTAGGCCTGGGGAGCCCCCGGGAGGGGAGCCCTAGGCTTAGGGTTCCCCCTGGGAGGGGGGAGCCCTAGGCCTGGGGAGCCCCCGGGAGGGGAGCCCTAGGCTTAGGGTTCCCCCTGGGAGGGGGGAGCCCTAGGCCTGGGGAGCCCCCGGGAGGGGAGCCCTAGGCCTAGGGCTCCGCCCCCGGGAGGGGAGCCCTAGGCTTAGGGTTCCCCCTGGGAGGGGGGAGCCCTAGGCCTAGGGAGCCCCCGGGAGGGGAGCCCTAGGCTTAGGGTTCCCCCTGGGAGGGGGGAGCCCTAGGCCTAGGGAGCCCCCGGGAGGGGAGCCCTAGGCTTAGGGTTCCCCCTGGGAGGGGGGAGCCCTAGGCCTAGGGCTCCGCCCCCGGGAGGGGAGCCCTAGGCTTAGGGTTCCCCCTGGGAGGGGGGAGCCCTAGGCCTAGGGAGCCCCAGCCCTGGGGAGCCCTAGGCTTAGGGCTTCCCCCTGGGAGGGGGGAGCCCTAGGCCTGGGGAGCCCCAGCCCTGGGGAGCCCTAGGCTTAGGGCTTCCCCCTGGGAGGGGGGAGCCCTAGGCCTGGGGAGCCCCAGCCCTGGGGAGCCCTAGGCTTAGGGCTTCCCCCTGGGAGGGGGGAGCCCTAGGCCTGGGGAGCCCCAGCCCTGGGGAGCCCTAGGCTTAGGGCTTCCCCCTGGGAGGGGGGAGCCCTAGGCCTGGGGAGCCCCAGCCCTGGGGAGCCCTAGGCTTAGGGCTTCCCCCTGGGAGGGGGGAGCCCTAGGCCTGGGGAGCCCCAGCCCTGGGGAGCCCTAGGCTTAGGGTTCCCCCTGGGAGGGGGGAGCCCTAGGCCGAGGGAGCCCCAGCCCTGGGGAGCCCTAGGCTTAGGGTTCCCCCTGGGAGGGGGGAGCCCTAGGCCTAGGGAGCCCCAGCCCTGGGGAGCCCTAGGCTTAGGGTTCCCCCTGGGAGGGGGGAGCCCTAGGCCGAGGGAGCCCCAGCCCTGGGGAGCCCTAGGCTTAGGGTTCCCCCTGCGAGGGGGGAGCCCTAGGCCGAGGGAGCCCCAGCCCTGGGGAGCCCTAGGCTTAGGGTTCCCCCTGGGAGGGGGGAGCCCTAGGCCGAGGGAGCCCCAGCCCTGGGGAGCCCTAGGCTTAGGGTTCCCCCTGGGAGGGGGGAGCCCTAGGCCGAGGGAGCCCCCGGGAGGGGAGCCCTAGGCTTAGGGTTCCCCCTGGGAGGGGGGAGCCCTAGGCCGAGGGAGCCCCAGCCCTGGGGAGCCCTAGGCTTAGGGTTCCCCCTGGGAGGGGGGAGCCCTCGGCCGAGGGAGCCCCCGGGAGGGGAGCCCTAGGCTTAGGGTTCCCCCTGGGAGGGGGGAGCCCTAGGCCGAGGGAGCCCCAGCCCTGGGGAGCCCTAGGCATAGGGTTCCCCCTGGGAGGGGGGAGCCCTAGGCCGAGGGAGCCCCAGCCCTGGGGAGCCCTAGGCTTAGGGTTCCCCCTGGGAGGGGGGAGCCCTAGGCCGAGGGAGCCCCAGCCCTGGGGAGCCCTAGGCTTAGGGTTCCCCCTGGGAGGGGGGAGCCCTAGGCCGAGGGAGCCCCCGGGAGGGGAGCCCTAGGCTTAGGGTTCCCCCTGGGAGGGGGGAGCCCTAGGCCGAGGGAGCCCCAGCCCTGGGGAGCCCTAGGCTAAGGGTTCCCCCTGGGAGGGGGGAGCCCTAGGCCGAGGGAGCCCCCGGGAGGGGAGCCCTAGGCTTAGGGTTCCCCCTGGGAGGGGGGAGCCCTAGGCCGAGGGAGCCCCAGCCCTGGGGAGCCCTAGGCTTAGGGTTCCCCCTGGGAGGGGGGAGCCCTAGGCCGAGGGAGCCCCCGGGAGGGGAGCCCTAGGCTTAGGGTTCCCCCTGGGAGGGGGGAGCCCTAGGCCGAGGGAGCCCCAGCCCTGGGGAGCCCTAGGCTTAGGGTTCCCCCTGGGAGGGGGGAGCCGTAGGCCGAGGGAGCCCCAGCCCTGGGGAGCCCTAGGCTTAGGGTTCCCCCTGGGAGGGGGGAGCCCTAGGCCGAGGGAGCCCCCGGGAGGGGAGCCCTAGGCTTAGGGTTCCCCCTGGGAGGGGGAGCCCTAGGCCGAGGGAGCCCCAGCCCTGGGGAGCCCTAGGCTTAGGGTTCCCCCTGGGATGGCCGAGCCCTAGGTCGAGGGAGCCCCCGGGAGGGGAGCCCTAGGCTTAGGGTTCCCCCTGGGAGGGGGGAGCCCTAGGCCGAGGGAGCCCCAGCCCTGGGGAGCCCTAGGCTTAGGGTTCCCCCTGGGAGGGGGGAGCCCTAGGCCGAGGGAGCCCCAGCCCTGGGGAGCCCTAGGCTTAGGGTTCCCCCTGGGAGGGGGGAGCCCTAGGCCGAGGGAGCCCCCGGGAGGGGAGCCCTAGGCTTAGGGTTCCCCCTGGGAGGGGGGAGCCCTAGGCCGAGGGAGCCCCAGCCCTGGGGAGCCCTAGGCTAAGGGTTCCCCCTGGGAGGGGGGAGCCCTAGGCCGAGGGAGCCCCCGGGAGGGGAGCCCTAGGCTTAGGGTTCCCCCTGGGAGGGGGGAGCCCTAGGCCTAGGGAGCCCCCGGGAGGGGAGCCCTAGGCTTAGGGTTCCCCCTGGGAGGGGGGAGCCCTAGGCCTAGGGAGCCCCCGGGAGGGGAGCCCTAGGCTTAGGGTTCCCCCTGGGAGGGGGGAGCCCTAGGCCTAGGGCTCCGCCCCCGGGAGGGGAGCCCTAGGCTTAGGGTTCCCCCTGGTAGGGGGGAGCCCTAGGCCTAGGGAGCCCCAGCCCTGGGGAGCCCTAGGCTTAGGGCTTCCCCCTGGGAGGGGGGAGCCCTAGGCCTGGGGAGCCCCAGCCCTGGGGAGCCCTAGGCTTAGGGCTTCCCCCTGGGAGGGGGGAGCCCCAGCCCTGGGGAGCCCCAGCCCTGGGGAGCCCCAGCCCTGGGGAGCCCTAGGCTTAGGGCTTCCCACTGGGAGGGGGGAGCCCTAGGCCTGGGGAGCCCCAGCCCTGGGGAGCCCTAGGCTTAGGGCTTCCCCCTGGGAGGGGGGAGCCCTAGGCCTGGGGAGCCCCAGCCCTGGGGAGCCCTAGGCTTAGGGCTTCCCCCTGGGAGGGGGGAGCCCTAGGCCTGGGGAGCCCCAGCCCTGGGGAGCCCTAGGCTTAGGGCTTCCCCCTGGGAGGGGGGAGCCCTAGGCCTGGGGAGCCCCAGCCCTGGGGAGCCCTAGGCTTAGGGCTTCCCCCTGGGAGGGGGGAGCCCTAGGCCTGGGGAGCCCCAGCCCTGGGGAGCCCTAGGCTTAGGGCTTCCCCCTGGGAGGGGGGAGCCCTAGGCCTGGGGAGCCCCAGCCCTGGGGAGCCCTAGGCTTAGGGCTTCCCCCTGGGAGGGGGGAGCCCTAGGCCTGGGGAGCCCCAGCCCTGGGGAGCCCTAGGCTTAGGGCTTCCCCCTGGGAGGGGGGAGCCCTAGGCCTGGGGAGCCCCCGGGAGGGGAGCCCTAGGCTTAGGGCTTCCCCCTGGGAGCGGGGAGCCCTAGGCCTGGGGAGCCCCCGGGAGGGGAGCCCTAGGCTTAGGGTTCCCCCTGGGAGCGGGGAGCCCTAGGCCTGGGGAGCCCCCGGGAGGGGAGCCCTAGGCTTAGGGTTCCCCCTGGGAGGGGGGAGCCCTAGGCCTGGGGAGCCCCCGGGAGGGGAGCCCTAGGCTTAGGGTTCCCCCTGGGAGGGGGGAGCCCTAGGCCTGGGGAGCCCCCGGGAGGGGAGCCCTAGGCTTAGGGTTCCCCCTGGGAGGGGGGAGCCCTAGGCCTGGGGAGCCCCCGGGAGGGGAGCCCTAGGCCTAGGGCTCCGCCCCCGGGAGGGGAGCCCTAGGCTTAGGGTTCCCCCTGGGAGGGGGGAGCCCTAGGCCTAGGGAGCCCCCGGGAGGGGAGCCCTAGGCTTAGGGTTCCCCCTGGGAGGGGGGAGCCCTAGGCCTAGGGAGCCCCCGGGAGGGGAGCCCTAGGCTTAGGGTTCCCCCTGGGAGGGGGGAGCCCTAGGCCTAGGGCTCCGCCCCCGGGAGGGGAGCCCTAGGCTTAGGGTTCCCCCTGGGAGGGGGGAGCCCTAGGCCTAGGGCTCCGCCCCCGGGAGGGGAGCCCTAGGCTTAGGGTTCCCCCTGGGAGGGGGGAGCCCAAGGCCTAGGGAGCCCCAGCCCTGGGGAGCCCTAGGCTTAGGGCTTCCCCCTGGGAGGGGGGAGCCCTAGGCCTGGGGAGCCCCAGCCCTGGGGAGCCCTAGGCTTAGGGCTTCCCCCTGGGAGGGGGGAGCCCTAGGCCTGGGGAGCCCCAGCCCTGGGGAGCCCTAGGCTTAGGGCTTCCCCCTGGGAGGGGGGAGCCCTAGGCCTGGGGAGCCCCAGCCCTGGGGAGCCCTAGGCTTAGGGCTTCCCCCTGGGAGGGGGGAGCCCTAGGCCTGGGGAGCCCCAGCCCTGGGGAGCCCTAGGCTTAGGGTTCCCCCTGGGAGGGGGGAGCCCTAGGCCGAGGGAGCCCCAGCCCTGGGGAGCCCTAGGCTTAGGGTTCCCCCTGGGAGGGGGGAGCCCTAGGCCTAGGGAGCCCCAGCCCTGGGGAGCCCTAGGCTTAGGGTTCCCCCTGGGAGGGGGGAGCCCTAGGCCGAGGGAGCCCCCGGGAGGGGAGCCCTAGGCTTAGGGTTCCCCCTGCGAGGGGGGAGCCCTAGGCCGAGGGAGCCCCAGCCCTGGGGAGCCCTAGGCTTAGGGTTCCCCCTGGGAGGGGGGAGCCCTAGGCCGAGGGAGCCCCAGCCCTGGGGAGCCCTAGGCTTAGGGTTCCCCCTGGGAGGGGGGAGCCCTAGGCCGAGGGAGCCCCCGGGAGGGGAGCCCTAGGCTTAGGGTTCGCCCTGGGAGGGGGGAGCCCTAGGCCGAGGGAGCCCCAGCCCTGGGGAGCCCTAGGCTTAGGGTTCCCCCTGGGAGGGGGGAGCCCTCGGCCGAGGGAGCCCCCGGGAGGGGAGCCCTAGGCTTAGGGTTCCCCCTGGGAGGGGGGAGCCCTAGGCCGAGGGAGCCCCAGCCCTGGGGAGCCCTAGGCATAGGGTTCCCCCTGGGAGGGGGGAGCCCTAGGCCGAGGGAGCCCCAGCCCTGGGGAGCCCTAGGCTTAGGGTTCCCCCTGGGAGGGGGGAGCCCTAGGCCGAGGGAGCCCCAGCCCTGGGGAGCCCTAGGCTTAGGGTTCCCCCTGGGAGGGGGGAGCCCTAGGCCGAGGGAGCCCCCGGGAGGGGAGCCCTAGGCTTAGGGTTCCCCCTGGGAGGGGGGAGCCCTAGGCCGAGGGAGCCCCAGCCCTGGGGAGCCCTAGGCTAAGGGTTCCCCCTGGGAGGGGGGAGCCCTAGGCCGAGGGAGCCCCCGGGAGGGGAGCCCTAGGCTTAGGGTTCCCCCTGGGAGGGGGGAGCCCTAGGCCGAGGGAGCCCCAGCCCTGGGGAGCCCTAGGCTTAGGGTTCCCCCTGGGAGGGGGGAGCCCTAGGCCGAGGGAGCCCCCGGGAGGGGAGCCCTAGGCTTAGGGTTCCCCCTGGGAGGGGGGAGCCCTAGGCCGAGGGAGCCCCAGCCCTGGGGAGCCCTAGGCTTAGGGTTCCCCCTGGGAGGGGGGAGCCGTAGGCCGAGGGAGCCCCAGCCCTGGGGAGCCCTAGGCTTAGGGTTCCCCCTGGGAGGGGGGAGCCCTAGGCCGAGGGAGCCCCCGGGAGGGGAGCCCTAGGCTTAGGGTTCCCCCTGGGAGGGGGGAGCCCTAGGCCGAGGGAGCCCCAGCCCTGGGGAGCCCTAGGCTTAGGGTTCCCCCTGGGAGGGGGGAGCCCTAGGCCGAGGGAGCCCCCAGGAGGGGAGCCCTAGGCTTAGGGTTCCCCCTGGGAGGGGGGAGCCCTAGGCCGAGGGAGCCCCAGCCCTGGGGAGCCCTAGGCTTAGGGTTCCCCCTGGGAGGGGGGAGCCCTAGGCCGAGGGAGCCCCAGCCCTGGGGAGCCCTAGGCTTAGGGTTCCCCCTGGGAGGGGGGAGCCCTAGGCCGAGGGAGCCCCCGGGAGGGGAGCCCTAGGCTTAGGGTTCCCCCTGGGAGGGGGGAGCCCTAGGCCGAGGGAGCCCCAGCCCTGGGGAGCCCTAGGCTAAGGGTTCCCCCTGGGAGGGGGGAGCCCTAGGCCGAGGGAGCCCCCGGGAGGGGAGCCCTAGGCTTAGGGTTCCCCCTGGGAGGGGGGAGCCCTAGGCCGAGGGAGCCCCAGCCCTGGGGAGCCCTAGGCTTAGGGTTCCCCCTGGGAGGGGGGAGCCCTAGGCCGAGGGAGCCCCCGGGAGGGGAGCCTTAGGCTTAGGGTTCCCCCTGGGAGGGGGGAGCCCTAGGCCGAGGGAGCCCCAGCCCTGGGGAGCCCTAGGCTTAGGGTTCCCCCTGGGAGGGGGGAGCCCTAGGCCGAGGGAGCCCCAGCCCTGGGGAGCCCTAGGCTTAGGGTTCCCCCTGGGAGGGGGGAGCCCTAGGCCGAGGGAGCCCCAGCCCTGGGGAGAACTAGGCTTAGGGTTCCCCCTGGGAGGGGGGAGCCCTAGGCCGAGGGAGCCCCCGGGAGGGGAGCCCTAGGCTTAGGGTTCCCCCTGGAAGGGGGGAGCCCTAGGCCGAGGGAGCCCCAGCCCTGGGGAGCCCTAGGCTTAGGGCTTCCCCCTGGGAGGGGGGAGCCCTAGGCCTGGGGAGCCCCAGCCCTGGGGAGCCCTAGGCTTAGGGCTTCCCCCTGGGAGGGGGGAGCCCTAGGCCTGGGGAGCCCCAGCCCTGGGGAGCCCTAGGCTTAGGGTTCCCCCTGGGAGGGGGGAGCCCTAGGCCGAGGGAGCCCCAGCCCTGGGGAGCCCTAGGCTTAGGGTTCCCCCTGGGATGGGGGAGCCCTAGGCCGAGGGAGCCCCAGCCCTGGGGAGCCCTAGGCTTAGGGTTCCCCCTGGGAGGGGGGAGCCCTAGGCCGAGGGAGCCCCCGGGAGGGGAGCCCTAGGCTTAGGGTTCCCCCTGGGAGGGGGGAGCCCTAGGCCGAGGGAGCCCCAGCCCTGGGGAGCCCTAGGCTTAGGGTTCCCCCTGGGAGGGGGGAGCCCTAGGCCGAGGGAGCCCCAGCCCTGGGGAGCCCTAGGCTTAGGGTTCCCCCTGGGAGGGGGGAGCCCTAGGCCGAGGGAGCCCCAGCCCTGGGGAGCCCTAGGCATAGGGTTCCCCCTGGGAGGGGGGAGCCCTAGGCCGAGGGAGCCCCAGCCCTGGGGAGCCCTAGGCTTAGGGTTCCACCTGGGAGGGGGGAGCCCTAGGCCGAGGGAGCCCCAGCCCTGGGGAGCCCTAGGCTTAGGGTTCCCCCTGGGAGGGGGGAGCCCTAGGCCGAGGGAGCCCCCGGGAGGGGAGCCCTAGGCTTAGGGTTCCCCCTGGGAGGGGGGAGCCCTAGGCCGAGGGAGCCCCCGGGAGGGGAGCCCTAGGCTTAGGGTTCCCCCTGGGAGGGGGGAGCCCTAGGCCGAAGGAGCCCCAGCCCTGGGGAGCCCTAGGCTAAGGGTTCCCCCTGGGAGGGGGGAGCCCTAGGCCGAGGGAGCCCCCGGGAGGGGAGCCCTAGGCTTAGGGTTCCCCCTGGGAGGGGGGAGCCCTAGGCCGAGGGAGCCCCAGCCCTGGGGAGCCCTAGGCTTAGGGTTCCCCCTGGGAGGGGGGAGCCCTAGGCCGAGGGAGCCCCCGGGAGGGGAGCCCTAGGCTTAGGGTTCCCCCTGGGAGGGGGGAGCCCTAGGCCGAGGGAGCCCCAGCCCTGGGGAGCCCTAGGCTTAGGGTTCCCCCTGGGAGGGGGGAGCCCTAGGCCGAGGGAGCCCCCGGGAGGGGAGCCCTAGGCTTAGGGTTCCCCCTGGGAGGGGGGAGCCCTAGGCCGAGGGAGCCCCAGCCCTGGGGAGCCCTAGGCTTAGGGTTCCCCCTGGGAGGGGGGAGCCCTAGGCCGAGGGAGCCCCCGGGAGGGGAGCCCTAGGCTTAGGGTTCCCCCTGGGAGGGGGGAGCCCTAGGCCGAGGGAGCCCCAGCCCTGGGGAGCCCTAGGCATAGGGTTCCCCCTGGGAGGGGGGAGCCCTAGGCCGAGGGAGCCCCAGCCCTGGGGAGCCCTAGGCTTAGGGTTCCCCCTGGGAGGGGGGAGCCCTAGGCCGAGGGAGCCCCAGCCCTGGGGAGCCCTAGGCTTAGGGTTCCCCCTGGGAGGGGGGAGCCCTAGGCCGAGGGAGCCCCCGGGAGGGGAGCCCTAGGCTTAGGGTTCCCCCTGGGAGGGGGGAGCCCTAGGCCGAGGGAGCCCCCGGGAGGGGAGCCCTAGGCTGAGGGTTCCCCCTGGGAGGG